>NC_080742.1:86450367-86753398 GCF_020826845.1 Diceros bicornis minor | reverse complement strand
TTTTGAGCGAGTCAGCTTTTGAGCCTCATTTGCCATGTGAGGGGATTGGCAGTGGTCTTAAAGGATCCATTCAGGTTGAAAAGTCTATGATTCCATGATTAATTACTATATGTAGGGTAGATTTCCAGATAGAAAAATATGACTTGAAAGAAAAAAGATAAACACCAAATTATCTTGCATGTGTGAGTAAGACCAACAAGTTCCTAGAGACAGTCAGGCATCTCCCTCATGAATTTTTACAAATTTTTAAAAAGCTTTATAATGTTTTTTTTAAATACTATTTTTTAAAGAGCAGCTTTGTGTTCACAGCAAAATTGAGGGGAAGGTACAGAGATTTCCCACATACCCTCTCCCCCACGTATGCATAGCCTCCTCTGTTATCAACATCCTCCATCAGGGTGCCATTTGTTACAATGGACAAACCTACATTGACACAGCATTGTCACCCAAAGTCCATAGTTTACCTTAGGATTCACTCTTGATGTTGTACGTTCCATGGGTTGGCCTTGTGAATTTTTAATCACTGTGAATCAGCATGGCAGGAGGGCAGTGCCTGCTTTGTTACACACAGCGTGGCAAGAACCTAGCCCAGGACGAGGTACAAGGTAGGCACCCGGTAAGTATGTGTTGTGCCCTCGGCATGGGAGAAAGTGCCTCGACACTTGCTACTCAGAGTGTGGTTGCAGACCTGGCCCCACCTGGGAGTGACACGGAAGCTCAGTGCTCACCCCAGCCTTGCTGGACAGTGCCTGCATTTTCAACGTAATTTCATTCCTGTGCATTCGTGTGCACGCGGAAGTCTGAGGAGCACTGTATCACCCCAACCCCGTTCCTTTCCCTCTGTCGTCACAGAGAGAACCTGTCACTTTTGTGAACTAACGCTTTAGAGCTTGAAAATTGATCTCTAGGGCTTGAAATTAGAGTCCCCACAGCCTTTTCTGCTGGGAGGGAGACTCACCTGGGTTTTCTAACCTCTTCCTGAATTAATTCCAGAAGTAATTCCCCGTGGCATTTCAGCTGCTGTCTCTTCAGACCTGGTTTCTCTCTCCCAGGGCTTGGCCCAGGTTGGGGCGGGGGTGGAGGAGGGAGAGGACACTTCCCAGCTTGGCACACCTCACATTTCTTCCTTCCTTCCTTCCTTCCTTCCTTCCTTCCTTCCTTCCTTCCTTCCTTCCTTCCTTCCTTTAGGAAGATTAGCCCTGATGCCAGTCAGGGGCCAATTAGCCCGATGCCAATCCTCCTCTTTTTGCTGAGGAAGACTGGCCCTGGGCTAATATCGGTGCCCATCTTCCTCTACTTTATATGGGAGGCCGCCACAGCATGGCTTGATGAGCGGTGCGTAGGTGTAGGCCCAGGATCCCATCCTGGGACGCCGAAGTGGAGCGAGCGCACTTAACTGCTGCGCCACCGGGCTGGCCCCTCACATTTCTTTCTTTTTTTTTTTTTAAAGATTTTATTTATTTATTTTTTTCCCCTTAAAGCCCCAGTAGATAGTTGCATGTCATAGCTGCACATCCTTCTAGTTGCTGTATGTGGGACTTGGCCTCAGCATGGCCGGAGAAGCGGTGCGTCGGTGCGCACCCGGATCCGAACCTCCGCCGCCAGCAGCGGAGCGCGCGCACTTAACCGCCAAGCCACGGGGCCTCACATTTCTTAATAGAAGTTTCTGTTCCTTTGTTTGACTAGTCAGGAGAATTTTTCGTCCTTTTGACCACTTTGGCCTTCCCTGCTCCCTGCCCCTCATAGGCAGATTTGATGGAATTCTAATTTGCTTCAAATACTTGGGCTCATAAATTAGCCACTAAATGTTACTTTTCTTTGCTGTTGTATCTCTTGCAGTCTTCCGGTGCATTTACAGATATGTTTCTGATTCATTTTATTTTATTTTTTTTTAATTTATTTTATTTTATTTATTAATTTATTTTTTTTATCTGATTCATTTTAAAAGGGATCTTTTCCCCAGAGTTGTATTTATTTCAAAATAAATTGTATCATAGCAGAGTTTTAAAACACACATAAAATGATGTATCCTTAGGAAAACTTTCAAATCTATATGCTACATAGTTACACAGAATGTTGATTTTATTACTTCTTAAGTTTATAACTCTAACTTTTGCTGTTCTAGAAAAGAATAGCTGCTACTTTGCCGCAGTTGTAATAAGAATCAAGTTTACTTTTATTCACACTTGGCATGGTATAGGTTATTAGTAAAAGTGTATAGACAAGAAATCCTGCAGCCAGGTTGTATGGAAGGCAACAAATGACTAATAAAAATAACAATCTCTAAGAAACGGTTTCCTTCTTTTATTGTTTATTCATTTTTAAAAGTCATATTGCACAGAAAGGATTGTGACCCTTTAAAGTAAGTAGCTTGTTATCTGGTGTAAGTTTGTGACTTTCAGATATTAATGAACCAGCTAGCACATATTTTATTTATATAAATATGTGACTAAATATCATTTACAAATTTTAGTATATACATACAAAATCTATTCACGGAATTTTGTCTTAACTCTTGATTTCTGTCTTTGCTAGTGAGTCACAAATACCTCTGGGTGCCCCTCTTGCAGCTTCTGTGTGATTGTCATAAGCTATTTTAATTCTGTGTTATGTCTTTTGTAACCTCACAAATTATGTAGTATTATTATTGTTCATTTATACCATAAGTATTTGTTTAGATTTAACCATATCTTTATTATTTATTCTCTATTCTTTCTTCTCAGATTTTCTTTCTGAGATAATTACCTTTCCTCTTGAAGTAATCTTTGTTTAGAGAGGCTCCTCTACTGAAGGTCTTCTGTCAGTATAACTGCTTTTTGTTTATCTGAAAATGTCCTTATTTTAACAAATAGAGAGTATTGTTGGTTATTCAAATCTAAGATGTCAGATATTTTCTCTCAGCACTTTGAAACTTTTGTTTCATTGTCACTTTGCTCCTAGTTCTGTGATGTAGTTATTTGATAGTGTAATTGTCATTCCTTTTCTCTGACTGCATTTACAATTTCTCTTTGTCTTTGGTGTTCTGTGATTTCATCATGTATAGGTATGGGTTTTCAAAAAATTCACCCTGCTTGGGATTTCTTGGTCTTCCTGAATTTCATGTCTCTTATTAATTTTGGACAATTCTTAGCACCATGTCTTTGAGTATTGTCTCTATCCAATTCCCTCTATTACTGCTTTTAAAAATTTTTATCACATGTACATTGGACTATCTCATTCTGTCTTCCATGTCTCCACTTCTCTTTTTCATATTTCTCATCCTTTTGTTTCTCTGTGCTCCCTTCTGAGTAATTTTCATATCTATCCTCCAGTTCACTAAATCTCTCTTCAACTATGTCTAAATTGCTATTTATTATATATTGAGTTTTAAAATTTTAATTATTATATTTTTTCATTTCTAAGTGTTCTTTTGGTTCTTTTTCAAATCTTTCTGGCCTTTTTTTTATGCTTGAGGAAGATTGTCCCTGAGCTAACATCTGTGCCATTCTTCCTCTATTTTGTGTGTGGGACATCACCACAGCATGGCTTGATGAGCGGTGTGTAAGTCCGAACCCGTGAACTCTGGGCTGCCAAAGCGGAGCACACAAACTTAACCACTACATCACCATCTGGCCATTTTTTATAGCCTCTTGTTCCTTGATCGTGTTTTGAGTCCCCTCTTTATTATTTTTAAATGAATTAAACATACTTTAAAAACTATATCCCATAATATCTGAAATCTTTACAGATCTGATGCTGTTTGTGTGGATTTCTTTTGACTTTTTGGGAGTTTCTCTTGACTTTTTTTAATAGTACCTATTTCCTTACATGTTTTGTAATTTTTAATTTTGCGCTCATATTTGTTTGACCTCTAGCTGCAGGATGCTTTGATGCCTGGTTTGAGAGATGGTTTATGTTTGAGATGCCTGGTTCTGGAGATGGTTTATGTTAGCCTCTGATAGTCACTGGAGACCTGGTCCACTTTAAAGTACAATTTTCAGCATATAGTTTTTAGGACCATACAAGTAGTATAGCTTCCAAACTTGGGGGGACTTTTGGTAAAATATCTGCACTAAGTCAAAGTTGAGACAGACACTTTTCTTGCTATCCTCTGAGGGGTAGATACTTTTTTTTTCCTAATTTACTTTTTCTCTGAGAGTATGGCATTTCCCGGGTCTCCACTTTCTGGAGATGGTCTTCAGTTGGGTTCTTTACCTGTTCAAACCCAACACTTGTCCCTCATTCCCCTGTGGCGTAAGCATTAAGCTATATGGTACAGGGTCCCTCTGGCAGCTCTGTGACTTCAGTGTTTGATGACCTCCCTGGTCCAGCTCCTCTTTGCTCCTGCACTCAGCACACATCCCCTATTGTCTTGCAAGCTCGTTCAGTTATGTAAAAGGACTTTTTTTTTTTTATTGATGTTTTAATAGTTTATAACATTGTGAAATTTTGGGTTGTACATTTTGGTTTGTCCATCACCTTATATATGTCTCCCTTCACCGCTTGTGCCCACCCCCCACCCCTGTTGCCCCTAGTAACCACAATACAGTTTTCTCTGTCCATGTGTTGGTTTATATTTCACATATGAGTGAGATCATACAGTGTTTGTTCTTTCTCTTTCTGGCTTACTTCACTTAACATAATACCCTCCAGGCCCATCCATGTTGTTGCAAATGGGACAATTTTGTCTTTTTTTATGGCTGAGTAGTATTCCATTGTATATATATACCACATCTTCTTGATTCAATCATCAATCGAGGGACACTTAGGTTGTTTCCACTTCTTGGCTGTAGTGAATAATGCTGCAATGAACACAGGGGTGCATAAGCCTCTTTGGATTGTTGATTTCAGGTTCGTTGGATAGATTCCCAGTAGTGGGATAGCTGGATGATAGGGCATCTCTATTTTTAATTCTTTGAGGAATCTCCATACCGTTTTCCGTAGAGGCTGCCCCAGTTTGTATTCCCACCAGCTGTGTATGAGGATTCCTGTTTCTCCACATCCTCTCCAACATTGTTTTTTGTCTTGATGATTATAGCCATTCTAACAGGTGTGAGGTGGTATCTTAGTGTTGTTTTGCTTTGCATTTCCCTGATGATTAGTGATGTTGAACATCTTTTCATGTGCCTATTGGCCATCTGTATATCTTCTTTGGAGAAGTGTCTGTTCATTTCCTCTGCCCATTTTTTGATTGGGTTGTTTGTTTTTTTGTTGTTCAGTTGTGTGAGTTCTTTATATATTATGGAGATCAACCCCTTGTCAGATACATGTTTTGCAAACATTCTCTCCCAGCTGGTGGGTTGTCTGTTCATCTTGATTCTGGTTTCGTTTGTCTTGTAGAAGCTCTTTAATCTGATAAAGTCCCACTAGCTTATTTTTTCTTTAGTTTCCCTAGTCTGGGTAGGCATGTCATCCGAAAAGATTCCTTTATGACCAATGTCAAATAGTGTGTTGCCTATATTTTCTTCTATGAGTTTTATAGTTTCAGGTCTCACCTTCAGGTCTTTGATCCATTTTGAGTTCATTTTTTTGAATGGCGATAGCAGATGGTCCACTTTCATTCTTTTGCATGTGGCTGTCCAGTTTTCCCAACACCATTTATTGAAGAGACTTTCCTTTGTATGTTCTTATTAGCTCCTTTGTCGAAAATTAGCTGTCCGTATATGTGTGGTTTTATTTCTGGGCTTTCAATTCTGTTCCGTTGATCTGTGTGTCTGTTTTTGTACCAGTACCATGCGGTTTTGATTACTATTGCTTTGTATTATGTTTTGAAGTCAGGGATTGTGATGCCTCCAGCTTTGTTCTTTTTTCTCAGGATTGCTTTAGCTATTCAGGATCTTTTGTTGCCCCATATGAATTTTAGTATTCTTTTTTCTATTTCCGTGAAGAACGTCATTGGGATTCTGATTGGGATTGCAGTGAATCTGTAGATTGCTTTAGGTAATATAGACATTTTAACTATGTTTATTCTTCCAATCCACGTGCATGGGATGTCTTTCCATTTCTTTATGTCATCATTGATTTCTTTCAATAATGTCTTGTAGTTTTCATTGTATAGGTCTTTCACCTCCTTGGTAAGATTTATTCCTAGATATTTTATTCTTTTTGATGCAGTTGTAAATGATATTATCTTTTTGAGCTCTCTTTCTGTTAGTTTGTTATTGGCATACAGAAATGCAACTGATTTTTGTAGATTGATTTTGTACCCTGCAATTTTGCTGTAGTAGTTGATTATTTCTAATAGTTTTCAAATGGATTCTTTAGGGTTTTCTATATATAAAATCATGTCATTTGCAAATAGAGTTTCACTTCTTCATTGCCTATTTGGATTCTTTTTATTCCTTTTTCTTGCCTAATTGCTCTGGCCAAAACCTCCAGTACTATGTTGAATAGGAGTGGTGTGAGTGGGCAGCTCTGCCTCGTTCCTGTTCTCAGAGGAATGGCTTTCAGTCTTTCCCTGTTGAGTATGATGTTGGCTGTGGGTTTGTCATAAATAGCCTTTATTATGTTGACCTCAACATAATAAGGATGTTTTTGAACATTTATTAAGCATGATTAAGTGTTAGGAAGTGGGAAGGCTTCGAGATCTCTAGTCTGCCATATTGCCAGGAATAGCATAGAGATAATTTACTTCTTTTTTTTTTTTAAATTTTTTGTTTATTGCAGTAACATTGGTTTACAACATTGTAAAAATTTCAGGTGCACATCACTACATCTCCACTTCTGCAAAGATTACATCATGTTCACCACCAAAACACCAACTACAACCCATCACCACACACATGTACTGAACCATCCCCTTCACCCCCTTCCCTCCCCCCCTCCCCCCCTCCCCCCCGGCAACCACCAATCCAATCTCTGTCCCTATGTGTTTGTTTATTGTTGTTATTATCTACTGCTTAATGAAGGAAATCATACGGTATTTGACCTTCTCCCTCTGACTTATTTCACTTTGCATTATACCCTCAATGTCCATCCATGTTGTCACAAATGGCTGGATTTCATTGTTTCTTATGGCTGAGTAGTATTCCATTGTGTATATATACCACAGCTTCTTTATCCATTCATCCCTTGATGGACACTTAGGTTGCTTCCAAGTCTTGGCTATTGTGAATAACGCTGCAATGAACACAGAGGTGCATGTACCTTTACAAATTGGTGTTTTCAAGTTCTTTGGATAAATACCCAACAGTGGAATAGCTGGATCATATGGTAGTTCTAACCTTGATTTTTTGAGGAATCTCCATACAGTTTTCCATAGTGGCTGCACCAGTTTGCACTCCCAGAAGCAATGTGTGTGAGTTCCCTTCTCTCCACATCCTCTCCAACACATGTTGTTTCCTGTCTTGTTAATTATAGCCATTCTGACGGGAGTGAGGTGATATCTCATTGTAGTTTTGATTTGCATTTCCCTGATAGTTAGTGATTTTGAACATCTTTTCATGTGTCTGTTGGCCATCTGTATATCTTCTTTGGAGAAATGTCTGTTCAGGTCTTTTGCCCATTTTTAAATTGGGTTGGTAGTTTTTTTGTTGTTGAGATGCATGAGTTCTTTATATATTTTGGAGATTAAGCCCTTATCAGATGTATGGTTTGCAAATATCTTCTCCCAGTTGTTAGGTTGTCTTTTCGTTTTGTTGATGGTTTCCTTTGCTGTGCAGAAGCTTTTTAGTTTGATGTAGTCCCATTTGTTTATTTTTTCTATTGTTTCTCTTGCCCGGTCAGACATGGTGTTTGAAAAGATGTTGCTAAGACCAGTGTCAAAGAGCGTACTGCCTATGTTTTCTTCTAGAAGTTTCACAGTTTCAGGTCTTACATTCAAGTCTTTAATCCATTTGGAGTTAATTTTTGTGTATGGTGTAAGGTAAGGGTCTACTTTCATTTTTTTGCATGTGGCTATCCAGTTTTCCCAACACCATTTGTTGAAGAGACTTTCTTTTCCCCATTGTATATTCTTGGATCCTTTGTCAAAGATTAGCTGTCCATAGATGTGTGGGTTTATTTCTGGGCTTTCGATTCTATTCCATTGATCTGTGTGTCTGTTTTTGTACCAGTACCATGCTGTTTTGGTTACTACAGCTTTGTAGTATATTTTGAAATTAGGGAGTGTGATACCTCCAGCTTTGTTCTTTTTTCTCAGGATTCCTTTAGCTATTCGGGGTCTTTTGTTGTTCCATATAAATTTTAGGATTCTTTGTTCTATTTCTGTGAAAAATGTTGTTGGAACTTTGATAGGGATTGCATTGAATCTATAGATGGCTTTAGGAAGTTTGGACATCTTAACTATGTTAATTCTTCCAATCCAAGAGCACGGAATATCTTTCCATTTCTTTGTGTCTTCTTCAATTTCTTTCAGAAATGTTTTATAGTTTTCGGTGTACAGATCTTTCACCTCTTTGGTTAAGTTTATTCCTAGGTATTTGATTCTTTTTGTTGCAATTGTAAATGGGATGGTATTCTTAATTTCTCTTTCTGCTACTTCGTTGTTACTGTACAGAAATGCAACTGATTTTTGTATGTTGATTTTGTATCCTGCAACTTTACCATATTCGTTTATTACTTCTAAAAGTTTTCTGGTGGATTCTTTAGGGTTTTCTATATATAAAATCATGTCATCTGCAAATAGTGACAGTTTCACTTCTTCCTTTCCAATTTGGATCCCTTTTATTTCTTTCTCTTGCCTGATTGCTCTGGCTAGGACTTCCAGTACTATGTTAAATAGGAGTGGTGACAGTGGGCATCCTTGTCTGGTTCCTGTTCTTAGAGGGATAGCTTTCAGTTTTTCACCATTGAGGATGATATTAGCTGTGGGTTTCTCATATATGGTCTTTATTATGTTGAGGTACTTTCCTTCTATACCCATTTTATTCAAAGTTTTTATCATAAATGGATGCTATATCTTGTCAAATGCTTTCTCTGCATCTATTGAGATGATCATGTGACTTTTATTCTTCATTTTATTAATGTGGTGTATTACGTTGATTGATTTGCAAATGTTAAACCATCCCTGCATACCTGGAATAAATCCCACTTGATCATGGTGTATGATCTTTTTAACGTATTGTTGTATGCCATTTGCTAGTATTTTGTTGAGGATTTTTGCATCGATGTTCATCAGTGATATTGGCCTGTAATTTTCTTTTTTTTGTGTTGTCCTTGTCTGGTTTTGGTATCAGGGTAATGTCAGCTTCGTAGAATGAGTTAGGGAGCTTCCCCCCCTCCTCAATTTTTTGGAAGAGTTTGAGAAGGATAGGTATTAAGTCTTCTTTGAATGTTTGGTAGAATTCACCAGGGAAGCCGTCTGGTCCTGGACTTTTATTTTTGGGGAGGTTTTTGATTACTGTTTCAATCTCCTTACTGGTGATTGGTCTATTCAAATTCTCTACTTCTTCTTGTTCCAGTTTTGGAAGGTTGTATGATTCTAAGAATTTATCCATTTCTTCCAGATTGTCGAATTGGTTGGCATATAGCTTTTCATAGTATTCTCTTATAATCTTTTGTATTTCTGAGGTGTCTGTTGTAACCTCTCCTCTTTCATTTCTGATTTTACTTATTTGTGCCTTCTCTCTTTTTTTCCTGGTGAGTCTAGCTAAAGGTTTGTCAATTTTGTTGATCTTTTCAAAGAAACAGCTCTTGGTTTTATTAATTTTTTCTATTGTTTTTTTGGTCTCTATTTCATTTATTTCTGCTCTGATTTTTATTATTTCCCTTCTTCTACTGATTTTGGGCTTTGTCTGTTCTTCTTTTTCCAGTTCCTTTAGGTGCATTGTTAGATTGTTTATTTGATATTTTTCTTGTTTGTTGAGATAGGCCTGTATCGCTATAAACTTCCCTCTTAGAACCGCTTTTGCTGTATCCCATAAATTCTGGCATGTAGTATTTTCATTTTCATTTGTCTCCAGGTATTTTTTAATTTCTTCTTTGATTTCTTTGTTAACCCAGTCGTTGTTCAGTAGCATTTTGTTTAATCTCCACGTATTTGTGGTTTTTCTGATTTTCTTCCTATAGTTGATTTCTAGTTTCATACCATTGTGGTCAGAAAAGATGCTTGGTATTATTTCAATCTTCTTAAATTTATGGAGACTTGTTTTGTGGCCTAATATGTGATCAATCCTGGAGAATGTTCCATGGGCATTTGAAAAGAACGTGTATTCTTCGCTTTTTGGATGGAATGCTCTGTATATATCTACTAGGTCCATCTGTTCTAGTGTGTCGTTTAAGGCCAATGTTTCCTTATTGATCTTCTGTTTGGATGATCTATCCGTTGGTGTAAGTGGAGTGTTAAAGTCCCCTACTATTATTGTGTTACTGTCTATTTCTGTTTTTATGTCTGTTAATAATTGCTTTATATATTTAGGTGCACCTACATTGGGTGTGTAGATATTTACAAGTGTTACATCCTCTTGTTGGATTGTTCCCTTGATCATTATGTAATGCCCTACTTTGTCTCTTTTTACAGTTTTTGTTTTAAAGTCTATTTTGTCTGATATGAGTATTGCTACCCCAGCTTTCTTTTCATTGCCATTTGCGTGGAGTATCTTTTTCCATCCCTTCACTTTCAGTTTGTGAGTGTCTTTAGGTCTGAAGTGTGTCTCTTGTATGCAGCATATATATGGGTCTTGTTTTTTTATCCAGTCAGCCACCCTGTGCCTTTTAATTGGAGCATTTAGTCCATTGACGTTTAAAGTAGCTATTGATAAGTATATACTTACTGCCATTTTTTAACTTTTTTTTTTTTCTCAGTGTTTTAGTAGTCCTTCTCTGTTCCTTTCTTCTCCTATACAGAATTGATGGTCACTTTAGTTTGACCTCTGTCTGAAAGCTGTACTCTTTAACTCCCCTCCTCCCTCCTTTTATGTTTTTGATATCATATCTAACCTCTTTTTTGTGCTTTTGTATCCATTATCCTCTTATCATGGAAATAGATAATTTTTCCTATTTATGGTCTTCTCTTTTCCCCTTAAATCAGTCCCTTTAACATTTCTTGTAGCACTGGTTTCTTGGTGACAAACTCCTTTAATTTTTGCTTGTCTGGGAAATTTTTGATCTCTCCTTCCATTTTGAATGATAACCTTGCTGGGTAGAGTATTCTTGGCTGTAAGTTTTTTCCTTTTAGCACTTTAAATATATCATGCCATTCTCTTCTAGCCTGTAAGGTTTCTGCTGAGAAGTCAGCTGATAGCCTTATGGGGTTTCCTTTGTATGTAACTTGACATTCTCTTGCGGCTTTTAGGATTCTCTCTTAATCTTTAATTCTGGACGTTTTGATTATGATGTGTCTTGGTGTGGGCCTCTTTGGGTTTATCTTGTTTGGGGCTCTCTGTGCTTCCTGTACCTGGATGTCTGTTTCCTTCCTTAGGTTAGGGAAGTTTTCATCTATTATTTCTTGAAATAGATTCTCTGCCCCCTTGTCTCGCTCTACTCCTTCCGGAACTCCTATAACACGGATGTTAGTGCGCTTGATGTTGTCCCAGAGGTCCCTTAGACTGTCCTCACTCTTTTTAATTCTTTTCTCTTTTACCTGTTCACCTTGGGTAATTTCTTCTAGTCTTTCGTCCAGCTCACAGATCCGTTCTTCTGTATCCTCTACTCTGCTTTTGAGTCCCTCTAATGAATTTTTCATTTCCAGTATTGTATTCTTCATTTCTGATTGGTTCTCTTTTATATCTTCCATTTCTTTGTTGACATTCTCACTGAGTTCATCTATTCTTCTCCCCAGATCAGTGAGCATCCTTAACACTCTTAGTTTGAACTCTCTGTCGGGTAGGTTGCTCATTTCTGTTTCACTTAGTTCCTTTTCTGGGGTTTTGTCCTGTTCCCTTACTTGGAATGTATTCTTTTGCCTCCTCATTTTGCCTCTTTCCCTGTGCTTGTGTCTACGTATTAGGTAGGTCAGCTATGTCTCCTGTTCTTGGATAGGTGACCTTATGTAAGTGATGCCTTAGGAGGCTTCCAGTGTGCTTCCCTCAGTTCTCAATGTTCCAGGGGTGACCCCTATGTGGGCTACGTGTGTCCTTCTGTCGTGGCCTATTCGCTCTCCCTGTAGGCACCCAGGGAGGCCAAGTTATGCTCCTGGCCAGCTGTTGTAATGCTTAGCTGCTTGTAGTTGTTGTGGGCCCTTCAGTCTCTTTATGAGGTGTGGGGAGCCCCAGCACAGTTGGCTGCAAGTTCTAATACCACATTTGTGTTGCAGTATTTCTTTTAAGTGAGTAGGCCCCCAGTGTGGCAGGTTGTTAGGCTCAGGGCCTTACAATTGCTGTAAGCTTCTAGCCTATGCTCTCTGAGGATTGCAGCTGGGTGGGGCTGGCCTCAGGCACAGGAGCACCCAATTGTTTCAGGCTTTGGAAGGTGGGGCAAACCCCCTACGTGGGTCTCTGAGAAGCACAAGTCTTCTACAGCTGACAAACCCTGCCGCCCACAGGTCCACACACACAGTCAACACAGTCCTGCCCTGTGTGAGCGCCCCGACCTCCCCAAGCGGACCCAGTCTCTCCACAGCGGGAGCCCCACACACTCTGCCACCGCCCCACACTCTCCACCCGCTCCTTGTGCACGCCCTGCCCCCCTCAAGTCGGCTCAGTTGCCAGGCTGCAGAGAATCCAGTCACCAATCTTGCAGGCCCACAAGTTGCCTGAGGGCTTGTTGTTGGGTGGGGCCAGTCTCTAGGGTGGGCTGCCTGCCCTGGCTGAGCTGGATTAAATCGGTGCTCTAGCGGGTGTGGCAGACCCTGGGCTAGCAGGCCTCAGGGAGAACTCCAATGGCGTCTGTGTCAGCATGCCCACACCAGGCCACAACAATGGCCGCCGCCAAGTCCCAGTCCCTGGAGAGGTCTCACCCCTCACCGAGATGCACTCAGGGCCTATTAGGTGAGTCTCTTTTCACCACAGCACTGTGCACCTTTCTTTCTGGTGATTTTAGGTTGCTTTCTGAATCGGGTGAGTTTGCGCGCGGGCCCTTTAAGAGCCGGTTTTAGTTTCTTTGTGAACCGGGTTTTCTGGGGGTGCTCCCCAGTGTTTTAGTAGCAGGCACAGTCAGATATGATGCCACTCGTCTCGATTGTGCTGGGTCCACAAAATGCCCACAGCGGGGGCGCTCCCGGCTCAGGGCCCCGCGCCTCCAGGGAGGCTGTGTACCTGTGCGCTGCTCCCGGCGGCCGTGAAGCTGGCGGCTTGTGAAGGCGGCGTTTTTCCTCTCCAGAAGGGAGTCTCTGCCTCTTCCACCTCAGTTAGGATAGTCCGTTGTTGCAGGAGTTCCTCTTATCCAGCTTTCAGTTCTGTCTCTGGGGTAATTTTTCCACAAGTAGTTGTAAATTGGCTGTGTCCACGGGAGGAGGTGAGTTCAGAGTCTGCTTACGCCGCCATCTTAACTTCTCTCCCGGAAAGACTAGAGATAATTTACTTCTAAAAAATAAAAAGAGTGAATTTAAGATTATTCCTATACTATTTCACACACTTGTGTTCTGACAGACTGTTTGGATAAGTGAGAGGAGGGCGTTGTTATGGCTTGTGAGAGTTGCTCAGTCCCCAGCCTGTACTGCAGTGCACGGTACCCTGTGCTTGGGCCTTCCTCAGTGGTCTGGGCCATCACATATCCTGCCTTTCTATACAGTGTATGTGAATTACAGGTGGAGACACTTAAACCACTTAAATGATAATGACAGCCATACAAGGATAAAGAATATGAAAGTTTGAGAGGATGATAGGATGCTTTTGGCACATAGTAGAATGTGGTCCTCAGACACCATTCATTCATTCATTTAACAGATGTTGAGCTCTTACTATATGTCATTCACTGTACTCGCCACTGGGAAACAGATCAACAGTTCCTGTTGTCAATAAGCTCACAGTGGAATGAGCAGTTAATTTCAGGGAGGCATGATAAGGAATATGACAGGTAGAAGCCTGGGGAGAGTACTGGGGAGGGAGGTAGTGTCTCTGCATCTGCGGGACCAGGAAGAGTAATCCAGGTGGAAATGGAAGGGCATCCCAGGCAGAGGGAGAAGAATGTGCAAAGTCGCCAAACCAGAGAGAATTTGGGTTTGGGGAATTGCAGGTAGCTCGTTTGGCCAGAGCGTAGTGGGGAAGGTGTGAGAATGGAGCAGGGAGTGATGAGAGCTGAGCCTGGAGGTAGTCTGAGGCCTAAATATGGGAGGCCTTGTGACTAGGTAACTATTGAATTGTCTTCCCTGGGTAGTGAGTGATGCTGTCAGAGTCATCACGTTCATTTCTCTTAAGGGCCAGCTCTTGTGGAAGAGAAAGAACCTGGGCTTGGGAGTCAGGGCAGGCTTATATTCAGACTCCAGCTCCACCTCTGTCTGGGTGATCATGTAATTGATTTAGGTACCTTCTCTGAACCTCTCTTTCTCATGTGATAAATGAGAGAGAATGGACTAGACAATCTGCTGTGGCCTCGTCCTTTTCCAGTATTCTGTGGTGTCATTAGGTAGTAAGAGAAAAAATGTCAGTGTGTACACACACAGAAGCTTAAGTAAGGTGGTGCCCAAATGTATGAATATTTGCAGATATTACCCTGACAGTAATTCTGGCTTCCCAGTTAGCTGCTTAACTTCTTACAGTGAATTGTGGATATTCACAATGAGGGGATATTTGTTGAATGAGTAAATTTTGTATCTGAAAAAAAAATGTTAGCAGTATGACTTTCATTGCCTTATAAGTGACTCAGATTTTATTTTCTTTTGTAGACAGGCTCTCCCTGGAACAGCACAACCTTTCTTTATCCTCCGTGGAGCTCGTGCTGAAGAAGAGTGCCGTGCACAGCCCTGCACATGTGGCCTTAAGGGAAACTGCCCCAGGGTCCCAGCAAAGCCCTTCTCTCCACCTCATATCACCTCCATCTGCCACTCCTTTTGATACAACCTTTTTTAACCAAGGAAAACTGACCCAAAGTACGGCAGATCACAGCATCTTTGTGGCAAATTACGTGTCAGTGACGAGCAACGAGGTGGTCATAGATGATGATGAGATGGATAACTTTTTGCCAGAAACTCACTGGACCTCTTCCCGTGCGGTTTCTCCGATACAGTATGTCACAGTCAGTCCGCCGGGGCTGCCCAGGGAAACCCTAGACTCCGTGCTGACTCCATCGTTACCCATGATTTCTTTACAAGATGAAGAAGTGACATCAGCCTGGCAGAACACGATGCAGCAACCCACAAGGTATGCTGAGTCCCCCAGTCCTTTCAATCCTTTTCGGTCAGCTTTTCCCACTTCCGAGGGCATAATTCCAACTCCTAGTAGGAATTTGGTGCTTTATCCTACGGACACTTATGGGCACTTATCAAGCAGGACTTTGCCGGAGATCGTGGCATCAGGAACACAGGATGTAGGAACCCTCCTTTTCAGCTCGTGGTCTTCAGTACCTCGGCCATTAGGTGATGGCATTACTCAACAGCCATTTCCCCCCTCCGGGGAGGTCTCACCGCCTTCAGAGGATGTTCTGGCCACATGTGCAGACAGACACCCTGATGTGACCACTGCTTTGATTCAAAGTCTAAAAGAAACCAGCTCTCCAAGAACATACTCTACTGCAACTGTATCACAGACAGCCCTTGATAGCAGCAGCAGCAACACAAATTCAGATTTGTTTTCAACTCCTCTTGTGTTTGTGTCCATTTCTACACAATCTGCTGATGTTTCGTATCACCCCTCTCTTCCCGGCAACTCCAGTGAAACATCAGAATCGCCTGACAATTCAGTAGTCCCAGGTCACGTGGATGACACTTACGTCGGGAGCCCAGTGTCTTCATTCAGACCGTACACGTGGTGCGTGTCCTGCACTCTGGCGTCACCTCGGCGTGTTCTGTCAACGAGCCTCATGGAGAAAGACATGGGATCGGGGGATGGCGCTGAGACCCTGTCTGTGACTGTATTGGAAGCAAGCAGCATCTCTCCACTGAGCAGCATGGTAGCGGACTTCTCGGAATTTGAGCAAGATCCTCAAGAATTTAATACACTTTTCCCCTCAAGGCCGATAGTTCCACTTTCTTCTCGATCTGTGGAAATCTCGGAAAGGAGCGTTGGTATTTCAGCTGAGGTGGATATGAGTAGTGTTAGGACCATACAAGCATATCCTTCCCATGGTGACCTCTCTGTACCAGTGTCACTTGATACTGCTGCTTTGGGCTCTTCCTCTGTCGTTGAAGCTCAAGTAACGCCATCCAGCGTAACGGCTGTGTTTTCCTCGGTCACCGCCAGTGTTCTCCTTGACTCATCTTTCCCTGTCACAGCAAACAAAAGCGCACCATCACTTGCTCTCAGAGACCCAAGTCTTTTTACATCTCACGGTTTGGCTCCTTCGGTGAAGTCTTCACTTTTCCCTGACCGAGAACCAGCCAGTTTTTCCCAGCATGAAACTAGAAGTATTTTGGATTTTGCCTCCAGCTTTTTCTCAACTCCACCACTGGAATTCAGCAGTTCGGTCCCTCCATCTTCGGAAGTACTTGCTTCTCCGTCTCTGATGTCAAGTGATTTGTCAACCTTCATTTCTCAGGCTTTTTCTACCTTGGTTGAGACACTTATATTGACCGACTCTATCCATTTGCAGTCACCTCAGCTTTCTGTTCCTAATTCCACAAACCTTGAATTTCCTCAGCTCTGGCCAAGTTCAGACCTTCTTTTAAATACATTCACTGTTCTACCCAGTTACTCTGAAACGTCACTACTATCAAGCTTCCCCTCTGATTCTCTCAAGTTCTTTGAAGTGTCAACAGTTTCACTGGCAGATTCTGAAGCTCATTTTACCTCAGCCCTCACTGAAACTACCTCCTATTTTGAGTTTTCACTCATCTCCCATGAATCTGCAGTCACCACACTGGTGCCCTCCAGTTCTGAGCCCATCCTTGACATTTTGACTGCTGGAACTCACTTGACGTCACTTTTGACTGCTTTTCACACTACGCCCATTTTAACAGAGTCTTCTCTCTTTTCATCTCCGACACCTTCCAATAATGATATCAGTGCTACGGATGGTCACACATCTGCCTTATTCTCTTTCTCCAAAGTCATTCCTACCACTACAGTACTGGTCACTGCCGTGTACTCGTCATCAGCATCCTCATTTGTTTCTGAGGTGGTCCTCTCACCTCTGCCTACACAGCCAATATTTATGGGTCCATCCACACCCACAGACTTATTGATGAACGCCTCCACTAAACCGAGCTCATCTAACACCAGTGCTGCCCCTGATAATACCATTAATACCACCCTGAACAGCAAAACTGCGATTCAGAATCCCCATGGGAACAGCACGACTCTCCCCATGCCATCCCTTCATCCAGTGATCACCCCCACTCCTGAAGCGCCGGTAGATACTCCAGCGCTGGTCACCACCAAGCCGCCATACGTGTGTGATATTACAGTTCCCAATGCCTATTTGATCACAACTGGTAAGGGCCTACTTCAAGTCACTTGGTTGGGATGGTCTTTCTAAGATGCTTGTATGAAATGCTTATGTGACATGCAGCATTGTGGTAAAGAGTGTAGGCTTTGGACCCAGGGAGCTCTTGGGTTAGTAATCCTCCCTGCTTTGCCTATCACCTGTGAGTTCCCTGGACAGTTACTTAGCCTCTCTACACCTCAGTTTCCTCAACTATTAAATAAGGATGATAGTGGCACCTACTTCATTGGGTTATTGTAAAGACTTAAATGCATTAATGCATGTAAAATATTAACCCAATGCCTGGCACATGAGAAGCACCCACAAAATATTACGTATTAGTTAATAGTAGCAATAAGAACAAATAAAAGTTTTAAATGATCCTTAGAGGCTTTTGGTAAGATCTTTGTCTTTGGAACTCATAACGCTGTGGATGCGTAGATGTCATGCTTGAAACTACCACCTTCGTGTTTAGTTCAAGCAGTTAATTGGGCAAATGTGTAAGGGCGACCATTGCAATTTCTTACGAATTTACTATTCGTACTTTTCCTTGAAAGGAGGGGGTACTTTGCTTTTATATATTCCTGTAAATGTCACTTGGATCCTGAGGAAAGAAACATGGAGTGACTAAATATCTGAATTCGGTCGCAAACTTGAATCTTCTCCCCAGTCTGCGGCCTGAGCAACTAGCGGACAAGCAGCAGCTTCCCTTGCAGCTGCCAGGCTGCTTTAGTCACATGAAACTGGAGTACTTTTGATGTCATGTCTGTACAAGACCAGTAAATGTGTGGCCTGTTTGATCAGGCTCTCCAACTTGTTCTTCATGAGCAATGACAGGTTGTTGTATGTGAAATCTTATGACCTGTTAATATATACTTAAATACAACATAATATTGGTGAGCAGCCTGGCTCTGTGTGTTGATTTTGATGGGGTGGGGGGATAGGAATGAAGAGGGGGAAGAGGATGGTGGGAGAGGTAGAGGAGGAATGGAGTGAAATGGACAAGGAAGGAGAGGAACAGGGAAAGGTGAAGGTTGGAAGGAGGAGGAGAACATGCTTGGTCTTTTTTCTCCATGCTGAGTGAGGTGGGCCAAGGATCCTCTGCTCACTATGGTGGTGCTGCCACCCTCTGAGGGGGTTGGGAGCAGCTGAAGGCTTTGCTCTCCTAACTCCCTCTTTCCCCCAAATAAGGAACCACTTGTTAGTTCATGTGACAGGTAATTAGTGTGAGGTGCTTTCAGAAGCTTTAAGGGATATCCGGATGAATGACATGGTCCCATCCCTCAAGGAGCTTAGAGTCTAGTAGGGCAGATGCTGCCATGTTTTCTTGGTAGCTGTGATGAGAATGGTTCATGCGGAGTTCTGTAAGAGTGACTATTTGGGATGATCAGGGATGGGTTTGGAAGGATGTGAATTGGAGGTACGCGTTAAAGGATGAGTAGAAGCCTGTCATCTGGAGATGGAGGGAAGTGTCCTCCAGGTGGAGGGTGTGAACACAGGTGGAGAGGTTGGACAGTCCAAGGACATTCAGCTTGGCTGGTGATTAGAATGTGTAATGGGAGGAGGAGGTAATTATGCTAGGAAATGAGCTTGGGACAAAGTGGTGAACCTTCATCTGCAGGATTACAGTAGTCCAGAGGAGAGAAAAGAATTTCTCATAGACATGATACTTTTCTTCCTTCCCACAAAATTATTACACAATAGCTACAACGTGGTCAGTTACAAGAAGCTTATTAAAAGAAATGCTGAAAGCTTCTTTATCTCTGGGATTCCATGGTACTTATGATACTTATAGTTGTAATGTGTCTTTTAGAATTTTTCTACAAATAATTAGAAACCATTTTAGAAGTATCTGTAAGAATATCAGCATGTTTATATAGCAATGATTAACTTTCATATGAGACACACATTTAATGAATTTGGTCTCCTTTTTTAGGGATCCATGTGTTTCTAATAGCTTTTTGGGGTAAAATTCACCCATTGTGAATATATACTTCAACAGTTTTAGTAAATATGTAGAGTTGTGCGTAAGTGTTCCTACTGTTATATTGCATTTTTCAGTGGATATGAAGGCCATCTTTTGCTCTCATTGATATTTTTGACCCAGAGGGAGTATCACCTCATTTAGAATCTTTATTTGGATTTGACCTTGGTTTCTTTTAGTAATTATATGTGAGAGAGAGTCTTGGGGTGATTATTGTCCTCTGGAAGGGTTCTTTCCATGGAGCTCTGTGATAACAGTAAGAGCACTCTCTGTTGATCCATGATGGACTCGTAGGAGGGCGCTTGACCTTACGTGTCCAGTGAAGGGTGAGGCTACGCTTCCACCCAGGACCTGCCTGACCCTGACCTCCTCAGGAGAGCTCTCTCACCTGTCTTGGCTCTGGGGAAACTGTCGATACTTGGAGAAACTGTAAGATATCTGTTCGCTGATAATCCTTTTTTCCCAAAGACTCTTGTACCCATGTCCCAATGGTGTGGGTTTAGATCTCACTCTGATTAACTAGAGAAGGTGGAGGTTATGGCAGGGAGCTGTGGGGACTACTTAGAGTGATATTTGGATGGTTGTCCTGAGTGATTCCTTTAGCTGTATGGGGCTACTTATGATATGTGCTTCCTCGTTTCCTCTTTAGGGTTTTCTGTCTCTGACTTTCCATTCTTCTCTACTTTCCCCAAGTTTAGCCTCGAGACCTTTCCTTCCCTTCCTCCCTCCTCTCTTCTCCCTCCTTCCCTTTTCCCTTTATTTTCCTTCCCACTCATTTTTATCTTTCCCTTTAAAATCTGAGTTGCCGTCTGGTCCACTTGGAGCCGTTGTGGCCTGTGCTGAGTTGGCTGCTGGTGTGACTCAGCAAGGTGGTCAGGGGCTCTGATCTGCTCTAATGGTCTCATGAACTAAAGAAACCCGTCCCCATTTTTAATATCAAGATGGCTGATCAGTAAAGAAAACAATCAAATGTAACAAACATTTCTTTTTCAAAAGAATGAAAGTCACAGAGTGATTCTGTCTGCGGTTTTAAGAATTCAGAACAGGAAATGGAAAACCGAGTAATAATGTCAAGTGTATTTTGATTCTGCATTATGAGAAGTTAGTGGAAGAGGAAAGAAAAAATAATAGGGAAAAGAAAGCAGACTGGGACATGCTTCCTAAACACTGAGAAATAGGCTTACGTATTACAGATTTTTAAATAGAATTTCTTAGATGTGGAAGGAAAGTTAAACACAGCTGGACTTTGTTATAAGAAATATTTTATTTCCTACATAAAATGTTAATACATGAGAATTGTGAAAATCTTTTTTTTCCTATTATTGGTGGTGAAAACCCTTCACTTGCTACATTGAAAAGTTGGGGTAGGAGACCTCTTTTTATTAGAGGAAGAAGTCATCTAGTTTTGTTGAGTAACATCTTAAGGCCTTTTAAAATATTACTGCTGAGAGTTTTTAAAATCTTGTGTTTTACCATTAGGGGCATGGCCAAGAGAAAACCTGGTATTTGCCCAGATGAAAATGAGAACTCCATGCTCTCTGTCCCCTGGCTGGGCCACAGCCACTGATTCCTGGTCTCAGCCACCGCGGCAAAGAGAGTCCAGGGTTTTCTTAGCGTGTTGAGCACAGTTTACCTGGAAACTTCAAGATCCACTGCTGTCCTCTGTTCTTTCCTAGTCTGGGCCTTATTTTAAAAGATGATTTTGGGAGCTGCTACCACACTTGGGCACAGCATGGCCTCTGCCCTGGGGTCCGGAAGTGTGATGTCTGCATTATTCATAATGACATTAACCTGCATTTGGTGGTTGGCTTTGATTTGTAGTGCTGGCCAGAAGAGCCGTGCAGGAGTACATCATTACATCCATCAAAGAGGTGTTGAGGATCCACTTCAACCGCGCGGTGGAGCTCCAGGTGGGTCTCTGGGTGTGGAAGTTTGATGTGGGAGCCCGGGTTGAAGGCAGGTTATAATGGTAGTGGAACATCCCCTTCCCTCCCTTCTCTTAGTGAACACCTACTCATCCTTTGGATCTCCACTCAAACATTTCTTCTTCAGGGAAGCCCTTCCTGACCCCAGACGAGGCCAGGTTTAGTCCATTGGATGGATGTGTTGGCAGAGTTGGAGCAAAGGGGCTCTTAGACCAGAGTTTGGGGTAATGACCTAACGATTTTGCTTCCCTTGATTTACATGAAAGGACTTGGTTTAGAGTTCAAGTTAGATCTTACAGTGAGTACGTGTGCTTGTTTCTGTACGTTCAGTGAGGTAGAGATAGATTTCTGGATGTTATAGTGGACCCTGTGCTAGTGCCTCCTCTCCCTGATGAGCTCAGAAAGCCACACTCTACACCTGCTCCATCCTGAACGGAGCCACGAGCCACATGTAGCTATTGAGCACCTGAAATGGGGCTCTTCCAAACTGAGGTGTGCTGTAAGTGCAAAATACACACTGATTTCAACGACTTAGTGAAAAAAGGAATGTAAAATATCTCACTAATAATGTTTTGCATTGACTACATGTTGAAACGATATTTCAGATATATTGGGTTAGGTAAAATATTTAAAATTAATTTCACCTGTTTCTTTTTATGCTTTTTAATATGGCTACTAGAAATTTTAAAATTGCTTATGTAGCTCACAAATTTCTTTTGGACAGCATTGCTCAGCAGGAAAGGGCTCCTTTGTATGTGGGTTAAATACAATAAATACCTTGAATTCTCCATAACTCGTTACTCTGTTCATATTATTGACTGTTCTTTCTTGCTATCCTTGCTCTTGTAATTTTATGATGTTTTCAAGAAGGTTGGCAGATGTGTAAAAGGGATAACTAGAATAAAATTTGAATTATCTGTGCAGCAGTACCCCTTCATTTAAAACCACCTATTTATTTTTTACCTTACTTTGTTATTTTACTACTCAATACAACTTCTTTTAAGTTTGAATTATGGTACTCTCAAATTTGATAATTATTGTCTTTTGTATATTTTATTTTCATAGGTTTATGAATTATTCGCTGACTTTACTTTTCTGGTAACATCTGGTCCTTTCGTTTACACGGCGATATCAGTCATAAATGTACTTATAAATAGCAAACTTGTACGTGACCAAACTCCTTTAATCCTGGCTGTGAAACCTTCCTTCCTTGTGCCAGAGTCCAGGTTCCAAGTTCAAACAGGTGAGAAAACTGAGCATCGTTATTTTGGTTTGTAAATGGAATTTCATTTTATTTTTTATGTTTTTAAAAAATTGGGGGAAGATTAAAAAAATTTATTTAAATTTTCAAAAAACTTTATAATTATGGAAAATTTCCAGCATATATGAAAGTACACAGAATGGTTTAATGAACCCCCATGTACCCATCATATGGCTTCAACAATTTTCAACTCCTAGCCAGTCTTGTTATATCTACATGCCCATCTACATCCCCTCCTCTCACATTATTTTGATATGGCTTCATGTCATCTCATTCATAATTTCAGCCTCTGCCTCTAAAAAATGAAGACTGTTAAATACATACCCATGCACATATATACATATACACACCTGTACATATGGCCATACATATACACATATTTACATATATATACACATATACATATATACATACATATGTACACATACATATACATCTGTCCACAATATCATCATACCCCCTAAAATTAACAGCAATTCCTTAATATTATATTTCATTTTTTATTATGGACATTTTCAAACATATGCAAATTGGGGAAAATAACATATTTAGCCCACATATGCCTATCACGAAGCTTAATAAATGATCAACACTTGCTCACTTTTGTTTCATCTATCCCCCACAAAGTTTTTTGAGGAAGTTAGAGTGTTTTAAAGCAATACCAGATAACATGTCATTTCATCCATAAATATATAAGAATTCATCTCCAATGGATTTCTATATATTTGAAATGTTTCAGTCATTTGCATTTTTGGATGCTCACATTATCTTGGGTATTTTTCTATTTTAAAATGACAATACCTACATACAAAATAGAGGAAGACTGACACAGATGTTAGCTCAGGGCAAATCTTCCTCAAGCAAAAGGAGGAAGATTGGCAACAGATGTTAGCTCAGGGAGATGTTCCTCAGAAAAAAACAAACAAATAAAACGATAACGTCACCTTCATGCGTATATTCATTTGGTGCGTAGTTGGCTTTCTGCATTTCCATGATATGATACATATAAATAACGCATCATAGTACTTAATCCCTATGGATGAATTAGTTGCTTTAGATACTGTTTTTTCCCTCTCCTTATTCCTTAATACTGAAGAATGCCTAGTTCGTGGGACTGATCGCTGTCCTCCTTTCAGTACTTCAGTTTGTGCCTCAGAGTGTGGATACTGGCTTCTGCACCTTCACCCAGCGCATTGAGAAAGGCCTGATGATAGCACTCTCTGAAGTGAGG
The DNA here is from genome assembly GCF_020826845.1 of Diceros bicornis minor. Taxonomy (NCBI): domain Eukaryota; kingdom Metazoa; phylum Chordata; class Mammalia; order Perissodactyla; family Rhinocerotidae; genus Diceros; species Diceros bicornis. The sequence goes on along the minus strand of NC_080742.1, from coordinate 86,729,624 downwards.
AAACACCACCAGGGGACGTACAACCTCACGGTGCAGGTGAGAATAGCACTGACTGCAGAACAAGATGCTTTATCCTTTAAAGAGTAACTGCTTTCATTTAAGACACACTTAACTGTTACTAATTCCCTCCGGTGGAAGAAATTCAGTTCACCCGGATCAGGGTGATTTCTTTCCATGGCATCGAGTCCACATAGCATGAGCAGGAGAAGCATATTTGAAGATTGTGGAGTAGCAGGATAATCAAGGAATACATGAAATGCAGTGCTTCTCTCTAAAAACAGAGACTATAGCTACTAATGAAAGAACAGGCTTTGTGTGGATTGTTTGGAAACTGTTGATGTTTTTATAGTTCTTTGATATTTTTTCCTCCATATTGTTTGTGGTTCTTTCTGGAATTCATATTAAATAGATTTTGCTCCTAGATTCACCTTCCACATTTCTTATTTTTCCTTTTATTTTCCATTTCTTTTTTTAATTCCCTATTTTTACAGGTTTTCTAAACTTTGTCCTCTGAGTCATTAATTTAGTCTCCAGCTGTGTCCATTAGGTCATTCAGTCCCTCTATTGAATTTTCCTTTAACCATCATCTGGGCAGAGTATATGGGTGGTGAGCTTCTCTCTTGGGGCCGTGTGTGGTTGGAGACAGGCAGACTGGGACCCCTGGCCCCAGCATAAGATAAGGAGGTTGTTCCCTGGGGATGGAGCGCTTTAGTGGAATTTTCATGGCAATGCTGCTTTTTCATTCATTTTCTTGCATGCACTGGTGTGCACTGGAGGTACCTCAGTCTCTACCCACCTGCTTGCTAAGGGGCCAAACCTGCAATAGGTCTCTTGGCCCCCTCTGGGGGGAAGCTCGTCTTCCTTAGGGAGCAGTTCTTTGGGCCCTTCTGGTGAAGATGTGGCTGCGGCTAGCACCTCTGTGTTGGCGTGGGTGTGGCAGTTAGAAAGGAAAGAGGAGAGAGGCAGTCGACTCGGCTCTGTGGCACACAGTCTTTAGTTATACTGATTGTGTTCCACAGCCTGCTCTTGGTCTAGTTCCTGCCACCCTACCATGGAGCCGCTCCTGGGGTCCCTGGGGAGAATGGCTCTGGTCTCCACTGCCGTCTATGCCTGTGTATGTTTTGGGTCTCAGTTCCCTCAGTTCTGGTTTATGTCAACATGATCCCATCCTCTCTCCATCTTCCAGAAATTTGACAGAATCTCTGGTTTTCTTCCATTCTCAGTGCTGTTGTGGATTTATTCTCCTTTGTTCAGCTTATTGTTATTTCAGTGGGATTTGGGGTGGGAGGGAGAAAGGGAGGGACTATAAATACATGTGCTTGATTCATCCCTTAATGTAGAAAACATTTTCAATAAACCGAGAATTTAAAGTATTGCAAAAGGGAGCCAGGTTGTGAAGCCAGTTAGTTCCTTTAAAAATATTACCTCCTTTGCAAAAAAATCAGTGGAGGCAGTTGTGAGAGAGAAATCATCGTCAAGCTTTTAGCTGAATGTTTTAATTTATTTTGGAAGCTTATTTTGACTTCCTTCTTTCAGATCTTGAATATCACTGTGGGTTCTTCAAGGGTGGCTTCTCGGCGGGGTCCAGTGAACATCGTCTTTGCTGTTAAAGGCACACAGGGGTTTCTGAATGGGTCAGAAGTGAGCGAGCTGCTCAGGAACTTGAGCGTGGTGGAGTTCAGTTTCTATCTGGGGTACCCGGTGCTACAGATCGCTGAACGTGAGTACCGCTCTCCTATGAAGTGCTGGGAGAGTGGCTGCGAGTATTTTTGTGGTGAACCTCTTTTGTTCAAATGAAATATTTGGCTGAAACCCAGAATATAAATCAGATAAAATTGGAACTTCTCAGATTCAAGCCAGGATGGGTCTGCAGAGCCCTCCTCACCCACCAGGGCTTGCCTTATTATTCTCTTTTGAGAGGAAAGGGGCATGATTAAAGACAACATCAGTTCTGGAAAAGGTAAAACCAGCGGGACAGAGAACAGATCTGTGGTTGCCAAAGGTGAAGGGTGGGAGGAAGGCTAGACCTCAGAAGGGTAGCAAAAGGCAATTTTTGGGGAGTGATGAGATGGTTCTGTATCTTTATTGTGGTGGTGGTTCCAGGACCCTATGCATTTGTCAAAACCCATAAAATGGTACACCGAAAAGAGTGAATTTTACTGCGTGTACACTTAAAAGTAAAAAAGAATAATAAATGAAAACAAACGAAAGCTTTCTTCCTGGTGAAGCAGTTAGAGTCACAGTGGAGAGGGGTGGGGGAGGGGGAAATGGGTACTTCAAAAAAACAGTAGATTCCAGAGTTGCAGTCAGGCAAAAAAAAAAACATCAAATTCTTTTTCAAAATGGAACAGCCAAATGGTCTAATACTTATTAATGTATTTTAGTGTACTGTTAATTAAATGAAAAAGAATAACTTGTAAAATGGGAAAGTAGACAGAGATAAAATTGTTATATACAGGTAGTAACTTTCAGTTATGTACAGTGCAGGTGTGCATAAAATAATAAGTATGCTGGACAACAGGGGTACACTGGCTCTGTCCCAGACAAGCAGGACATGGGTCACTTTACCCTGAGTCATTGCTGGGAAGCCCTAGGGCTCTGGGGAACACAATGTGAAAACTCATTGCTCTGGAACAGTGACATTTCAAGGGGAATGTGTGGGTGATCTCTGTGAAGCAGCGTCCCACGATGTCGCTCAAGTCCTTTATTTCTTTTTCTCTCTCTTTCTCCCTGAGGCTTGTGCTCAGAAACTGCCTACTGTCCATGCCTTTTCTCTGGCATTTTATTCTTTCATATGTAGCACTAAACAGTGTGGGAAAGGCACCATTGTGACGTACCCAGGACTCCCCAGAACACATACTTTCTGACTGTTGCAAACATGTTTTTACAGATTTTTCTCCTTCTCTAATCCTTTCTTTTTATAGCCTTCCAGTACCCACAGCTCAACTTATCTCACTTGTTGAAGTCCTCGTGGGTGAGAACAGGTATGTTTAACTTACATAATGTTTTGGGAACTGTAAGCATAAGAAGCCTGTGCGGGCGTACTGAGAATAATACTGCCGTTCCTGTTTCTGAGCCCTAAATTCAGGGCAAAATGTACCTTAAATTCTTGGCAAAGAATGAATGAGAAAGGGATTCGAATTTGGCTGCAGGGATGTGTCCCACTGAGTTATGGCACAAAAAGGATCAGCTTTCTTTAAAATTCATACATCAAGTCCAGGGCAAAGTCCAACAGGAATTGACAATCTTCTGACCCAGAACAGGGTGAGGTTCTGAAGCCAGAATCTCTTTTTTTTTTTCCTAAAAGCCTTATTTGTTTGGTTTTATGAGGACAAATAAGGTAGCTCAGTGAGCAAAGAAGCAGGTCTCCGTAAAGTCTTGCGGGCGTGGGTCAGATATTTACAGCTGTGGCATTGCCGATAACGGCTTTCTGACCTGGTACACAAAAGGGGAGGAGAGGTACATGCTCACCAGGTGCCCCGTGTGTAAGCAGCACTTTGAGTAACTGGTTGTGCGGAGGAAGCACGTAAAGTGAGGATAGTCACCATTTGCGGGTGCTGCGCCCTGCAAGTTCTCCTTGTTTCACATATAACATCTCATGTAAAGGTCTCCACTCTTTGTGTGGTACAGTGGCCCCATTTCCAGATGATTTTCGTAGTGGTTATTTGCCTCTGGTCCTATCTCGGTGGGGATTTAAACAGTTCTGGCTGAAAAGCACGTGCTTTTTTCTCCTATACCATGCTGACAAGCCAATTGTCTGTTTAGATAATCTTGTTTACAGCACAGGTCTGAAGATAGGCACCCTTATCTCCAGTGAGTTTATGAGTCCACGTCTTGAGTCAAGATAAGATATGAACTCAAACCATTTCCAGAAGTTTTGAAAGAAGTGCAGACAAAATGTTCGCTCTTGTGTAGGGGCTCTCAGCTCCAGAGCTCCTGCACTCCTGGGCTTCCAGCCCCAGTCTGTGTAACCCTTAGAGCTCGGCATTGCACGTAAGACCCAGGAGCTGCAGCGACTGGACTCGCCCTCACCCTCTTCAAGTTCACTCTCCTCTCTGGGGGTTGGCGTTTTACAGTAAGCCTGTGTTAATGTCTCTACACGCACCCTCTTTTTCTCCACCACTGACTTGTTTTGGGGACCTGTATGTGTTGCATCTTCAATGTAGTCCTCCTGGGTGTCGTTGAGAAGCAGCTCCAGAGTGAAGTGTTTCAAGCTGAGATGGAGCGCAAGCTGGCCCAGCTGCTCGGTGAGGTTTCCACCAGGAGGCGGATGTGGAGAAGGGCCACCGCTGCCGCCGGGAACAGCGTGGTGCAGGTACTCCAAGAAGGCCAGAGGACGAGGGAAGGCGGGGAGAGGCGTCTAAAAAGGTGCCGTACTTTCACGCAAATGGGAAATGCCATGAGAAAGTGATGATTTTGACTGATCGCTATATTAGACAGCAAGTGAATGTGGCAGCGTTTCAGTTCAGCTAGAGTCTAGACAAATATTTACCAAGTCCTTAGTAGGTGGTCGATATAGCAACAGACCTTGTGGGGAGCACAGCGAAAGAATTGTGCCGCTGGGTTGCCGTACCATTGGATGGCCTTATTTTTCAAAAGTAGTTTTTAATACCAAAAATGTAGTCAGTTTTATGGCATGATATTATTGATAGCATCATAGAGATAAATCATTCAGCTGGAAAGACCTTAAGCGATCAGAAAGAGGAAAATTTTCTGCCCCCTGTTCTAGCACTGCGTCCTTCCCACCTCCCCCAGCCTCGCTTGTCTCATATCACCCAAAATCTCCTTCCTCTTGTAAACTGGCAGAACGGTTACAAATGACAGATTCATTTGAATTGAAAAGTGACCCATTTTAAAGTGCACGTACTCAGAGTTAGAGGTTGGGGCTGTGGTTTATTCCCATCTCAAGGTGCATTATTTTATTTTGGATTCTTTTCTTTACCAACTGCTGACTTGTAGAGCTAGGAAAGTGCGATATTTAGAGCTATGGCATTTCAGAGCAGGAAACCAGGGTGAAACCCTGAAGGCAGGGGCAGCGAGGTTGGTGGTTTAGAGGCATTAGAGAAAGATGCAAAACTGACCCTGGATGAGGAGCGCATCAGTTTACCTGGAGCTGGCATCATTGTCATTCAACTCCTTTACCAAGTTTTCCCCTGTAAGCATTGCTCTGTTTCCCCTCCCAGAAAGGTGGTTGTTAAGTTTCTAAAATAGTTCCTTTGCCAGATACAGTAGAATATAGAGATACTTAAAAACTAGTAAAAAGTTGAGAGTAATATTAAATAAATAAGTATAAAACAAAGAATAAAAATGAATTATAAAAGCTTTGCCTTGGGCCGGCCCCGTGGCTTAGCGGTTGGGTGCGCGCGCTCCGCTACTGGCGGCCCCGGGTTCGGATCCCCAGCGCTCAACAACGCACCGCTTCTCCGGCCATGCTGAGGCCACGTCCCACATACAGCAACTAGAAGGATGGCAACTATGACATACAACTATCTACTGGGGCTTTGGGGGAAAAAAAAAAGGAGGAGGATTGGGAATAGATGTTAGCTCAGAGCTGGTCTTCCTCAGCAAAAAGAGGAGGATTAGCACGGATGTTAGCTCAGGGCTGATCTTCCTCAAAAAAAAAAAAAAAAAAAGCTTTGCCTTATTCAGCAGCCCTGGCTTCATAGAGCTCCAGGTCTGGGCGGAGGTTAATTTATGCACATAAAACAGTTATAGAGCACCATAAAACTACATAATGAGGTGCTAAATTAGAAAGGAAAGCTCCCTAAGGTAGGAATATCGAACTTCTGAAAGTTAACCAAGCCACCCCAGGCTAACGGTGCTATCAGATAGATTGCTTAGAAACCATGCCCTGCGCCTCTTGTGCTGTAGGGTGACCAAATGTGTAGATATAGACAAGGATTTATATACACAGCACAGGACTCTTTGACAAACATAACTTGTAAAAGTGGAATTATAGAAACAACCTAAATGTCCAGTAATTAGGGAAGGGGTAGATAAATTGTAGTGAATCTTTATATGTTGGAATATTATGCAGCCATTATCATTTTTTTAATTAGAGATATAGAAAAATCTTCAAGTAGAGCGAGGCTGCAAAAGAATGTATGCCATATAATCCAAATATTAATGTAAAACTCATGAAAATAATGGAAGGAAATACACCAAAATGTTTACAATGATTTTCTTTATTGGTTGAATTTCAGGTGATTTTCATTTTATTCTTGATCTTCTCCTTTGTTTTTCAAAATTTCTCCAATGAGCATATAATTTCTATAGTGAACACATGATTTTAATCAAAAAATAATTTTAAAAAGGCAATTGAAAATGTTGCCCAAGATGATGACTGCATCATACCATGGTTGTATGGATTCCAGATATGAATCTGATAAGAAGTCATCCAGAAAGGATGCTGGAATTAGATTTTACTGACTGTTACTTTCAGATTGGACAAGCTTGTAGAACCATCAATCAAGGTGGCTATCACAGGATATTTGGGTATATGGTTTCTGTAAGAAGAAACCATACTTCTAAAATTTATCAGAACTTTTCAATGGAATAAATAGGCACACAGATAGAGGGACAGGTGGATGTAATCTACTTGCTTTTCAGTAGCCCTTTGATAGTATTCCATTCTTAAGCCTAAAAATTAATCCCTACCGCACAGTTCTGGGGGGAGGGAGTAGGTGGTTAGGGAACAGAAGTGGTCAGGGAACAGCAAGCAAAGGGCAAGACAGATGAGCCCCTCTCAGGATGGAGAGGCATAAAGAACAGATTCTCCAAGGATGAGAGTTTGGACCTGTGTTGTTAAGGATCTTAAACATGATCTGCAAGAAGGCGTTCACTGCGAGATCATGAAATTGTTGATGTGCCAAAAGTTTCTGCTGGTGAAGAAGGAGTCTAGCAGCCATGTCCAAAGCACAGGGCAGTATCACAAATCCACACACGTAGGTAGAGAGACAGCAGCTGCATTTTGCCAAGGGCAAGTACAGACATCAAAAATTCACATTGTGTGTATGAAGTAGAGGGCCCTGAGTCATTGTTAATCATTTTCTCAGAACATCAGTCTAGTATTTTGCTCTAAAAGGCCAATAAAATTGTTGCGTGTTATTAAGGGAAATAGCAACAAAATAGAAAGCTATATTTATGCAACACTGTGATGTACCAAGTGTACTAGATTTTGAAGTACTAATGTGAAATGACTACCTTTAACGCCAGAGAGAGAGAAATTTTGGGACAAACCAAAGTACTATCTGACCCAGCAGATTATGAATTTGAGATTTTTTTGCCAATTTGATTGAGATATAATTGCCATATAACACTTTGTAAGTTTAAGGTGTACAATGTGATGATTGGGTATAAGTATATATTTCTAAATGATTACCACAATAAGGTTAGTTAACACATCCATGGCTCACATAGTTATCTTTTTTTTTTTTGTGGTGAGCAATTTTAAGATCTACTGTTTTAGCACCTTTCAAGGATACAATACAATATTGTCAACTGTACTCACCATGCTGCACATTAGATCCCCAGAACTTACTCATCTTATAACTGGAAGTTTGCACCCTTTGACCACCTTCACCCATTTTCCCCAGCCCCCACCCCTGGCAACCACCAATCTACTCTCTGTTTTTATGAGTTTGGTTTATGTGGTTTTTTTTGTGTGTGTGAGGAAGACTAGCCCTGAGCTAACATCTGTTGCCAATCCTCCTCATTTTGCTGAGGAAGATTGGCCCCGGGCTAACATCTGTGCCCACCTTCCTCTACTTTATATGTGAGATGCCTGCCTCAGCACGGCATGATAAGTGGTGTATAGGTCTGCACCCAGGATCTGAACCTGCGAACCCTGGGCTGCCTAAGCGGAGCGTGCAAACTTAACCACTACGCCACCAGGCCAGCCCCTGTGAGTTTGGTTTTTTAAGATTCCACATATAAGTGAGATCATACAGTATTTGTCTTTCTCTGTCTAACATTTCTCTTAGCATAACGCCGTCAGGGTCCATCTGTGTTGTTGCAAATGGCAAGATTTCCTTCGTTTTATGGCTGAATGATATTCCATTGTATGTATATATATATACTGCATTTTCTTTATCCATCTATCCATAGGTGCACACTTAGGTTGTTTCTGTGTTTTGGCTATTGTAAATAATGCTGCAGTGAACATAGGGGTACAGATATCCTTCCAAGATAGTGATTTCATTTCCTTCCAATATATACCCAGAAGTGGTATTGCTGGATCATATGGTAGTTCTATTTTTTAATTTTTTGAGGAGCCTCCATAATCGCTGTACCACTTTGCATTCCCAGTAACAGTGCACAAGGGTTCCCTTTTCTCCACATCCTCACCAACACTTATCTCTTGTCTTTATGCCTATAGTCATTCTAACAGGTGTGAGATGATATCTCATTGTGGTTTTGATTTCCATTTCCCTGATGATTAGTGATACTGAACACCTTTTCATGTACCTGTTGGCCATTTGTAAGTCTTCTTTAGAAAAACGACTATTCAAATCCTCTGTCCATTATTAAGTTGGGTTGTTTGGGTTTTTTTGCTCTTGAGTTGTATGGGTTCCTTTTATATTTTGGGTATAAACCCTTTATCAGATATATGATTTGCAAATATTTTCTCCAATTCTTTGGTTGCCTTTTCATTTTGTTGATTGATTCTTTTGCTGTGCAGAAGCTTTTTAGTTTGATATAGTACACTTATTTATTTTGACTTGTGTTGCTTGTGCTTGGGTGTCATATGCAGAAAATCATTGTCAAGACCAATGTCAAGAAGCTTTACCCCCCTGTTTTCTTCTAGGATTTTTATGGTTTCAGGTCTTACATTTAAGTCTTTCCATTCGGAGTTAATTTTTGTGAGTGGTGTAAGATAGAGATCCAGTTTCATTCTTTTGCTTGTGAATATCCAGTTTTCGCAACACCATTTATTGAAGAGACTATCTTTTCCCCATTGAGTATTCTTGGCTCCTTTGTCAACAGGGTCTTTTGTGGTTCCGTATGAATTTTAGGATTGTTTTTTCTATTTTTGAAAAAAATGCCATTGAATCTATAGATGGCTTTGGATAGTATGAACATTTTAACAATATTGATTCCTTCAATCCATGAACGCAGGGTATCTTTTCATTTATTTGTGTCATCTTCAATGTCTTATAGTTTTCATTGTATAGATCTTTCACTTCCTTGGTTAATTTTATTCCTATTTTATTATTTTTGATGCTATGGTGAATGAGACTGTTTTCTTTATTTCTTTCAGATAGTTTATTGTTAGTATATAGAAACACAACTGATTTTAGTATGTTGATTTTGTATCCTGGAACTTTACTGAATTCATTTATTAGTTCTAATAGTTTTTTGGTGAAGTCTTTAGGGTTTTCTCTATATAAGATCATGTCATCTGCAAACAGAGATAATTTTACTTCTTCCTTTCCAATTTGAATGCCTGTTATTTCTTTTTCTTGCCTGATTGTTCTGACTAGGACTTCTAGTACTATGTTGAATAGGAGTGGTGAGAGTGAGCACCCTTCTCTTATTCTTGATCTTAGAGGAAAAGCTTTCAAACTTCCACGATTGAATATTATGTTAGCTGTAGGTCTGTCATATGTGGCCTTCACTTTGTTGAGGTGTGTTCCTTTTATCCTCAATTTGTTGAGAGTTTTATCATGAATGGATGTTGAATTTTGTCAAATGCTTCTTCTGCATCTATTGAGATTATCATATGATTTTTATCTTTCATTTATTAATGTGATGTATCATCATTCTTGATTTGGATATGTTGGACCATTCTTGCATTCCAGGGATGAATCCCACTTGATTGTGGTGTGTGATTTTTTTTAATGTGCTGTTGAATTTGGTTTGCTAGTATTTTGTTGAGAATTTTGGCATCTATATTCATCAGAGATACTGGCCTGTAGTTTTCTTTTCTTGTAATGTCCTCACCTGCTTTTGGTATCAGGGTAATGCTGGTCTCATAAAATGAGTTTGGGAGTTTTCCCTTCTCATTTTTTTGGAAGATTTTGAGAAGGATTAGTTCGTCTTTAAATGTTTGGTAGGATTCATCAGTGAAATCATCGGTTATGGGCTTTTCTTTGCTGGGAAATTTTTGATTACTGCTTTAATCTCCTTTCTCATTATTTGTGTTTCAGATTTTCTATTTCTTCATGACTCAATCTTGGTAGGTTTTATGTTTCTAGGAATTTATCCATTTCTTCTAGGTTGTGCAATTCGTTGGTATATAACTGTTCATAGTAATTTCTTATGGTTATTTATATCTCTGTGGTATCTGTTGTAATGTCTCCTCTTTCATTTATAATTTTTATTTGAATCCTCTTTCTGTTTTTCTTGGTTAGTCTACCTAAAGATTTGTCAGTTTTGTTTATCTTTTCAAAGAACCAACTCTTAGTTTTGTTAATCTCTTCTATTATTTTCCTATTCTCTATTTCATTATTTCTGCTCTAGTCTTTATTTTTCCTCCCTTCTACTAACTTTGGGCTTAGTTTGTTCTTTTTCTAATTCCTTTAGGTATAAAGTTATGTTGTTTATTTGAGATCTTTCTTTTTTCTTGATGTATGTGTTTATAGCTTTAATGGTCGTCCTAGAACTGCTTTTGCTGTATCCCATAAGTTTTTTTTTTTTTTTTTTTTGGTGAGGAAGATCGGCCCTGAGCTAACATCTGCCAATCTTCCTCTTTTTGCTGAGGAAGACTGGCCCTGGGCTAATATCCACGCCCATCTTCCTCCACTTTATATGGGATGCCGCCACAGCATGGCTTGCCAAGCGGTGCGTCGGTGCGCGCCCAGGATCTGAACCGGCAAACCCCGGGCTGCCGCAGCGGAGCACATGCACTTAACCACTTGCGCCACCGGGCCGGCCCCCCCATAAGTTTTGATATGTTATGTTTCTATTTGCATTTGTCTCAAGATATTTTTTTATTTCCCTTTTGATTTCTTCTTTGGTCCATTGGTTGTTCAGGAATGTGTTGTTTAATTTCCATGTATTTGTGAATTTTCCAGCTTTCTTCTTCTTATTGATTTCTAGTTGTATACCATTGTGGTTGTAAAAGATACTTGATATAATTTCTATTTTCTTGAATTCGTTGACACATGTTTTATGGTCTGACAATGTTTTGTGTACATTGGGAAGAATATTCTGCTGCTATTGGATGGATTGTTCTGTAAATGTTTGTTAGGTCCATTTGGTCTATACTGTTCTTGAAATCTGCTGTTTCTTTATTGATTCTCTGTCTGGATGATCTATCCATTATTGAGAGTTGGGTATTAAAGAACTTATGAGATTTATTATTGTGAGAACAGCAGTTCTCAACTGGCGGTGATTTTGCCCTCCAGATCACATTTGGCAATGTCTGGAGACATTTTTGGTTCTCACAACTGGCAAAGGAGGGCAGGCCGGTGCTATTGGTATTAGTGAGTAGAGGCATAGATGCTGCCAAACATCCTACAATGCGCAGGACAGCCCTCTACATCAAAGAATTATCTGGACCAAAATGACAGTAGTGCCAATGTTGAGAAACCCTGCCCTAGAAGAACAAGTAGAAAATGCTAATAGATTCAAGAAGGGATTGGACAGACTAGTTTTGGAGAAGCAGGGATGTACCTAACCCTATGGTTGATGTTGGGAGGACAGCAGCCCCCTCTCATGACATAATGGAGTTGGATGGTAGCAATTCTAGACTGCCTGGACTTGGCAACCCTATGTTCTGTGTATCCTGCTTGGCCCTTTGTCTCAGAGAAGACTGAGCAGGACAAAGATCATTTGTTATTCCACACAGAGGAACTTTCATGTTAACTGTCCCTCTTCCCATCCAGAGAGCACCATGGTGATCCTGGGACCCAGAATGGTATAAGGAGCTTATTATGAGGATTGGAATAAGTCCTGAATAATATAGTCAAGATTGAGTGCCCAAGAAAGGGCATCTGGAAACGTGAGCTTCTAGAATGCTGATGGTTTCTGTTATCTTTCAGGTGGTAAATGTGTCAAGGCTGGAGGGAGATGACAACCCTGTGCAGCTCATCTACTTTGTGGAGGATCAAGATGGAGAAAGACTCAGTGCGGTCAAGTCTTCAGATCTGATTAACAAGATAGATGTCCAGAGAGCAGCCATTATCTTGGGTTACCGAATTCAAGGCGCCGTTGCCCAACGTAAGTGCATGAGGCTTGGCCCACAGTCTGCGCTGTCCTGCGGTGAAAAGCCAGTCTTTTTCTGACAGTGAACTCTGAATTTAAAGCATTCTTATGTGTGGATAGTAGATTTATGTCTTAAGCCCTTATTATTAAGTGGTACTTATATCCGATCAGTTGTTAAAATCCATTTGCCAAGACCTTCTTTAATTCAATTGCTTGTAGTTGTAGGCTTCGCTGCTATTTTTCCTACCTAGCATTTTGTATTCGTAGTGTTATAGTGAGTTATAGCAGCTTAAGTTAGCTTTAATATTTTTCCCCTACTCCTGTACTATTTCTCTTTTTTAAAATTTTGACTTAGGTAAAATAACATGTTTTCTCTGTATTTATTCCAATCTTATATTTTGAATGTTGGTGGGGATAGTGAGTCACACAGGAAGCTGGGAGGTGCCTTCTGCATTTATTGGCTTCCTGCTGGGTCTTTTAACACAAAGAAGTCCTTGATCCTTACTCTTTTCAGCTCTGTTTCTCTCCCACCCTATCCTCACACTACTCCACAATTTAGAAAGAGGTTTTTTGATATTTCTTTATTATTGTTGGAAGATACTAGGCTTCTGCGCCCCTGGCAATGGCTGCTCTCAGTGCCTTTTTTCCCCAACTCACAGATTTTGGGTATTTAAAATTAAGAAAAGGAGAGGCACGGAAGAGTGTATTTCTCTAAATATACCTTTATGAATCAGACTGCTATTTTAATGTGGTTGTTTTTCCTTGATGATCCTGAGAGCAGTCTTGTAAGAGCTTGGTGATACTTGCTCCCAACAGTAAAGGGATAAGTAAATGTTTAGAAGGAGTTCAGCATCAGAGAATATTGAAAAACTCTTTATAGGGAATAATACGTAGGAGACAAAGGCAGTTTTAAAAAATGACAGCTTCAGGGGCTGGCCTCGTGGCTTAGTGGTTAAGTGCACGTGCTCTGCTATTGGCAGCCCGAGTTTGGATCCCGGGTGCGCACCAATGCACCGCTTGTCCGGCCATGCTGAGGCGGCGTCCCACATACAGCAACTAGAAGGATGTGCAACTATGACATACAACTATCTACTGGGGCTTTGGGGAGAAAAAGGGGGAGAAAAAAAGGAGAAGGATTGGCAATAGATGTTAGCTCAGGGTCGGTCTTCCTCAGCTAAAAGAGGAGGGTTGGCATGGATGGATGTTAGCTCAGGGCTGATCTTCCTCACAAAAAAAAAAAAAAAAAGGCAGCTTCAAAATTATCCTCAGTAGTGGAAGATCCTTTGTGAAATCTATACTTGTTGCTGGAAGCTAACCAGGATGAGGCCTAATGGGCACACTTTCTCTGTTTCATAGAAGATGATGAGAAGGTGGAAGGAAATAACCATTGGTGGTTTGTGTTTGTGTATTTGAGATATGATTGCGTATTAGTGTGTTCTGTTTCAAAGTGGTGAGGAAATAATAACAAAGCACTTAGTTACATTTCTTCACATATGACATTTCTGATCGTAGGAGAGGTGCCCCACTCCAGCTAAGCACCTCACCTTTTTTTTTTTTCCTGGTGAGGAAGATTGGCCCTGAGCTAACGTTTGTGCCCTTCTTCCTCTATTTTGTGTATGGGATGCCACCACAGCATGGCTTGATGAGCGGTGCGTAGGTCTGCGCCCAGGATCCAAACCTGTGAACCCCGGGCTGCCGAAGCGGAGCGTGTGAACTTAACCACTATGCCACTGGGCTGGCCCCAGCACTTCACCTTTTAAAAAAGATTAATTGCAATAGAGTGTGGGCACCTTTTCAAGCCTACTTCCATCTGCTCTTTGCACCTCTCTTCCTCAGTTTCATGCTAAAAACCACAGAGGTAGCAATCCTGGGATTGGAAGCCTCAGCCAATACCAGGGCCAGCCCCAAGGCAGCTCTCTGTGGACCCTGGTGTCAGGGCCTCGTTTTGATCAATCTGTGCCTCTCATGGGGTCTTACTAGGTTAGAACTGAGAATAACGTCCAGTTGTCCCAGCTCCTTGGTGTGGTTGTGTCCGTCTTTCTATATTGTCAGTTGTTTTCCTGCAAAATGAGCTCCATATATAAACTATATTCGGGCCAAATTAAAAAATACAAATTTTGAACACTGTTGCTTTTTCCATTTCCCACAGAGTCTCTGCTCTGTAATCTGTGCTTCTTTCATAGTGCATATGCTTTGGAGTGCTTGCTCCCCTCCCTTGTCACTCTCTCAGGGGCCTAAACCCAAACTTAAACCAGCACCAAGAATCTTTTTTGTTGTTACATCTTTGAGCAGAAAAATTTTGATCGCGTAGCATGTGTTAACCATTATGGGATATGAAAAGAGCGTAAAACTTAGTCCCTGCCCGTGAAAACTGAGATGTATTTGAAAGACAAAACTTAGAGTCATGACCATATTAATGAGCAAAGTAGTATAGCATATTGAGATGATACATTTATGTAATAAAATGCATTTTAAAACAATAGTAAGGTACTCTTTACAAGACAAAGACAACTAGAACAAAAGAGCTCAGTAAGGGGGAAACCAGTGTCGTCATGAAGCAGCCCAGACTAATGAGAACGTTGGGCAGAGAGGACGGGGTCTTTCGGTTTCTGGAGCCTGATAATTGGAACCTCAGCTTTAGAGAAGCTGAGTTCTTCAAGAGGATGAGCATGGAATGAAGAGGAGAGCTCCCAGTCCTGGGAAGCAGGGTTAGGGAAAGGAGCTGGTGAAGGAAATTAAGAAGGACAGAGTAATTCAGGCATAATCGTCCAAGGCCGTGGAAGATGGGGGGCTGAGGTAGGGGTGAGGAATGGTGGATTCAAAATGAGTAAGTTTGATTCAATGTAATTTTGAAATTGACAACTGATACCTTAAGTAAAGCAGTGTCGATTAAAAGCTATGTTTCAAGGGTTTAGGGAGAGACACAGGTGAGGAAATGAAGGCAGTGCTCAGAGACTGCTTATTGGGATTTCTGATTTTTGGTGTGGAGCGTTCCTGCTGTGAGAATTTAGGGGGAGCAGGTAGAATAAATCGGAAGTCAGGAGACCTGGAACTAACCTAGCTTTGCCATTGAATTAGCTACGTTCCTTGAGACACGTCATGTCTGTCACTGTGATCCCTAATGTATTGTAGATGTAACATTCTGCGTTGTGTTCGTTACTGTGTCATGTTTCCTGTCATCAGGAGATCATAGCCTCTAACCGGTTGTCTTGTGCTGAAATGACAGGGACTGTCCAGGTTTCTCATAGAAGAAGGCACAGTCACTGCACAGAGGGCTGTCCAGTAAATGAGTGCAGAGGAATTACTGAAAGACCTTTCTTCCTTGCATGCAGCCGTGGACAGGGTAAAGAGGCCGTCCCCAGAGTCCCAGAGCAGCAACCTCTGGGTCATTGTGGGTGTGGTCATTCCAGTGCTGGTGGTGATGGTGATCGTTGTCATCCTCTACTGGAAACTCTGCCGCACAGACAAGTTGGACTTTCAGCCTGACACGGTGGCCAATATTCAGCAGCGTCAGAAGGTAAGGGGCAAACCCCCCAGTGTCTACATAGCAGTCTTGTGGGCTGGGATAGGGTGAGGTCAGGCTCTTGATACTGAAAGATGGGGAGAGAGCTAGTCAGGAAATCTTTTGGCTTTAAGGGTGGTGTCTGTTTCCCTTCATGTTTGTTTACCGACACCCCAGTTCTTCTGTACTGTTAGATATATGCCGAGAAGATGAAGCTGTATGAAGGCTTAGCAATGCCGTGAGCTCTGAATTCCACTGTGATTTTATTTTTGAGATGATCAGTTAGAAGATCACATCCATTGTGTGTATGAATTCTGATCTATTTTAACCCTGGATATTTTCAGAGAACAGGAGCCGAGGGAGGTTTTCTCAGATCTGTGTGTCTGTTTCTTTCATACACAACTCCACTGGATGGCTCCTTTATTTCCCTCCACCGTATTGCAAGCCCACTTATCCACCTTGATCAAGACCACTTAATCATTAAAAATGGTAATACATGCCTTAAACATTTTAATTTAAATATATGAATGGGTCTTTATTTGCCAATCTTTTGACATACTCCAAGTCTTTTTTTTTAATTTGTTATGTTTTGGAGTGTTGGTCTACTGAGAGGAGTTCTGTGTGGTCTTTCTTATAAGAAACAACACCCATAATGCGTCAGCTGCAGTTTCCAGTTTGAGTTTCTTTACAGAAGGGCAAAGCAACCTGAGTGCAGAATTCTCTAGATTTTTTCAGTACTCCCCCACCCCGCCCTACTCTGCAGTCTTTTAGAGTTAATTCACCTACACCTAATTTGACAGCAATTTTTTTTTTTAGCAGCTCCTTTTCCATGTCTTTCCAAAGCATTCAATTTAGCTTTTATAGTAATAGCAATTCTCTTCTCACCCTTTCGTTTCAACAGTTTCTGCAATATTTAATTGTCACATACAAGTTTCAGAGCAAAGAAATTGACTCTTGGCCGGTATTGGACTCACCTGATGTGAGCAAAAACATGCCGAGTACTAGAGAAGAACTCACTGGCTAAAGACATTTAGCACAGCATGCAGATCAGCCATTACCAAGGGGATGGAAAGTGGTCATCAGTCTACTATATTTACTAACATGTACCCTCTGTGGATGTCACAAATTTAGAAGACTCACTCGACTCGAAAAATTTGATAAGAAAAAGCAAGCAAGTGGCAAAAGAACAAAAAGTAAAGGATTGCCCTATTAACCTTTTAATTTTACTCTGATTTTCTGGGTATAAAGAATTATGCACATTACAAACCCAGACCTGCTGAATGAAAAAATAAGTATTATTTTTTATTTATTTTACTTCTGTAAAAGTAAATGAAGAGTATTCTTTTTCTTTTTTTTTGTGAGGAAGATCAGCCCTGAGCTAACATCCGTGCTGATCCTCCTCTTTTTTTGCTGAGGGAGACCGGCTCTGAGCTAACATCTATGGCCAATCCTCCTCCTTTTTTTTTTTTTCCCCAAAGCCCCAGTAGATAGTTGTATGTCATAGTTGCACATCCTTCTAGTTGCTGTATGTGGGACACGGCCTCAGCATGGCCAGAGAAGCAGTGCATTGGTGTGTGCCCGGGATCCGAACCCGGGCCGCCAGTAGCGGAGCGCGTGCACTTAACTCCTAAGCCACAGGACTGGCCCAAGAGGGTTATTTTTCTTATGAATTAACTAAGACATGCAAAATCTTGATTAAATTGCAAGCTTATGGTTATCAAGTATATTGGAAGCATTTTATACATTAAGATTATAGTTATGACCTATCTTCATCTGTTATTTACATAGTCTGCTGAGGATGTTTTGTTGTTAGACTAGTGAATGGCACAGAAAAGACCTGGAAAAAAGTACTTGATATACTAAATGATTCATAGTGTGAATTTCATTGTAATGAGATCAACAATAGGTTTGGGAATGTTTTTGTTCTGATGAAAGAGTGTTGTTACAGAGAGATTGAGCCAGTATAGACAGTTATGTATTTAGGTCGTTTTTGTTCCGTACTTCCTAACATAAACACTCCTGGTGGAAGCCCATCCGTTATCTGTTCCTTAAGTACACTATCAGAGGACAGCATCTCATGAGTTAAAAACAGGATATTCCCCAAGCTTTCTCCTTCTCCCACTTTCACTTCCGAAATATTTTCACATCCACGTCCCAGATGTTGCTATAAATCAAGTGGACAAGTTTCAAATAGAACTTCAGCCTTGGAGTTGCTCTTTTTCTGCAAGTGCTGTAAGGATTTGCGCATACATTTTACACCATCTTTACAGGAACTGTCTGCACAGAGGGTTCCCTGAGAGAGGAGGGGTCTTCTGACACCGTTAGGAGGGCAGAACCTCAGCAGTGTTTCAGACGTGTGGTCTTTGTTTTGCTGGCGGAGGAACCCACTATGTAGATCTTGTCATGTGTTGATAATAGGAAAAGGATGATCTCCTTTTAGTTTAAAAACAAGTATCTCTACTCCATAAGCGTTTCTTCTAAGAGGATCTGGCAATAGCGAAGGGCCTCTAGCCTAGTCATTGGGGCAATTTGAAAAGATACTGTCTTCTCTCTCTGTTTTCTCTCTCTCCAGTCTGCTTGCCCCACCCCCTGACGCTCCCTCGCTGCTACTCTCAGAAATCTTTTAGCAAATCCCAGAGCTACCGACATCTGGAAACAATAAATCCGCTGACCAAAAATCCACACCCCCTTCCCCTTGTAACGAGAAGGAAACCTCTTCAGATTGTCTGGGAGTAGATTAGTTTTGAAATATGATAAGAGAGAGAAGCCATTCTGTCACATTTTGAGGCAGGGTCCTTTTTTATTTCTAATAATAAAGGGAAAAAAACCCAACCCTAACCCATGCCTTTCTTTTATCTGTGTTCTCTTTAATCTGTAGCCCAAAGTCATCACTTGTTACTGTTCCCAAAAAAAACTCCAGCTTGGATCCGCCTCACCCTGTTGAGCTTCTATTTAAAGATATGAATGGCATTGGCTAGATGCTGCTGGTCCCATGGAAACTTGTTCCTTCTGACGGGGACAGTCCACACCCTGTTGTTGGCATAGGACCATAGTTCCTGGCTGGCTGGCACTGTGGGCAGCCTGATAGAGCGGCCTCAGACACTGCACATTCATTCAGCAAACACTGAGCATTTGCTCTCAGCCAAGCAGCGCTAGGCTGGGTTACATGCACAGGTAACATGCAGCCCCTGCCTTTGGGGGCTTCAGTAAGGGAGAAGGACAAGCGATCCAAAGGCTGACACACAGCAGTCCGAGTCTGTTTAGAGTGCTGTGGGAGCACAGAGGAGGGGCAGCCAGCCCACTCTAGGTGGTGGACTGCCTCTGCCTTCCGAGAGGAGGTGATGCTGGGCTCAAGCTCAGAGATGAGGAGATGAAGTGTGCCTAGGTGGAGGAATGGCCCGTAGCTCAGGAAGGATGGAGCAAAGTTTGTATGAAAGGGCGCAGCCAAAATGCAGGCAATGGAGGTGGGCGAGAGCCAGGCTCTGAGGGGTTTGTAGGACATACAGGGGTTGGAAGGGATGCTGTGGGCAGTGGGGAGCCACGGAAGGATTTCGGCAGGAAGAGCAGCTTGAACGTATTAACGTTTAGAACTGTCACTTCAGGAGGCAGTGTGGACAGTGGATTGGAGAGAAGCTCACTGAGCATTTCTTCCATCTTAGCCAAATTCAGCTCATCCCCTGCGGTTGCCCTTCGATTCCCCGCAGGGATCCCGTAACACCTAGTGCATAGGTGGTTCCAGTTCACCCGCAGTCAGCTGGCCAGGACTTGCTGTGGCCTGGGGGTGGGAGAATCTTGGAATTCTGCTCGCCCGTCCTCCAAGACGTTGCCTTGTCTTCACCTTCTAAATGGAAACAGCGTGGGGGTTGTGGTGATTTTTCACAGATCACATCCATCAAATGGTAAAGGCTTACAATGGCGCTCTCTTTGTGATGGCAGATTTTTATTCAGACACTTTTGGGATTTGCTCTGTGGTTTCTGTTGTCATCTTGACTGTTCCTTCCCAGGGCTTCAGGCTAACCCGAGTAGTGGGGACTTCACTCAGGCTTGTTCCATCCGGTCGTATTATTTTTATGAATTTTAAAATTCATCAGGCATCTTTCCTGTTACTTGGCTGACCTGCTCTACCAGACTTCCCTGACTTGTTGGCAATGTATTCCGGTGGGGCACAGACAACGGGGCCTGTCCCCTCTGTGATATATTAAAGAAAGAAAGAACAAAAGAACCATCCTTCTTCAGAAATAACTGGGTTCTAACGTGAATATTGAAGCCTCTGATTAATCATGCCTCTTCTTTTATAAAGTACTGATTGAAGCTTATTCCGCATGTAGAAGCTGGAGGCACAATACAGCCAGACTTAACTGTAGATTTTTTTTTTTTTTTAAAACATGGAAAAACTAGAGAAAGTGTTCCAGAAAGTAGGGATGAAACAAAAGAAGCTAATTCTATAAGTGAGGAGGTCATTGTTTCTTCTAATTGTTTCCTTCTGCATGTAGATGGCTATTGTTTTGTGCATAAGCACAGAATAGTTGCCAAATTTCTATTGTTAGAGAAGGTGGTGACTCACCCAGCCTGTGAGAAATGCAAGGAAATGATCTATTTAGAGATATATCATTTCCTTAGTCGGAATCAACAATAAGCCAACAGGACTTCAAGGCTATAATGGATGTATATTTCATTTATGACATATACCCGTTTCTTGGTTCCCCACGAAATCCAGTAAGATTGGCATTTCAACTGGCCTTTTTGAAATTCATTCAGTCATCAAATATTTATTGAGGGTCTACCATGTGTCACATTCTGTTGCTGAATTACAAAATTTTGTATCTAAATTTATATCTATAGCTTTATCTCGTGCCTGAGAACTCCTGGGTATTTATAGTAACTGCTTGGTGTTTCATCAACTAACAGCAATAGTAATGCTGTCAATCTCATTTGTATGGTACTTTGGCATTTATGAAGCATTTTGACATATACATGTTTGTTTCTTGCATGAGCCCTGAGAGTTTGTCAGGGAAGGCATTTAGTTCCTAGATGTGGGGA
Source organism: Diceros bicornis minor (assembly GCF_020826845.1). Taxonomy (NCBI): domain Eukaryota; kingdom Metazoa; phylum Chordata; class Mammalia; order Perissodactyla; family Rhinocerotidae; genus Diceros; species Diceros bicornis. The sequence continues at coordinate 86,708,935 of NC_080742.1, read as the reverse complement.
CACAGACTGCACCATTGAGGCGACGCTGTTCATATTTTTCCCTTATTCACTTTGGAGAGGAGGCAATCTGTGCCTCCTCGTTCAATTTTGATAAAGTGGTCCATCTGGCTTGCAAAAGAGATTGTCTCCCAGTCATTAGAGGCATTTACTTTCTTACTGGGAAATAGACTAGAAAGGATATTAAATGATGTTGATGGTGTTAATTAAAAGACTGTTGACTCTATCTGTTATTCTTTAGTTTAGAGGCACCTTGTTGGTGGAGCTAAAATGAGGGGTGACTGGGGTAAAAGCGGCCACCTGGAGGAGAGGTGTGCTTCTCTGCTGTAAAGAGGGAGAAGGACTCTTAGGAAGGGAGGTGGGGAAGGGGAACCAGCATGATGCCTGGACCACAGGCACGCTCTCAGGAAAATCACTTTTAGGTAAGAGCCTATACAGATGTTGTCCATCCGGAATTTGACTCCCTTAAAAGGGCTGCATGCCCCCAGGAAAATGTACACCCCCAGGGATTCGGAGAGCCCAGTTGAAGATTACTGTGCTAATCCACAGTCTCATGGATGAGGAAACAGACTGATCCTGGGGGGTTGGGGGATGGGGGGAGCCATGCAGCAGCAGGTTTGGGTCCGCTGTTTGCGAAACAACATTCCTGAGCCACGGGGCGTGGGCCACTCACAGTCTGCCTGTGTGGTGGAGTAGCCTGCTCTTGTAACACAGTATCATTAATTTAGGAAATATAGGCACCCCCATCTTTGCCTTTTGTTTCTAAGCAACATCTTTGTAAACTATATTTACAGTAAGTTTTACCCCCCTCTGCTGGTGTAAGTCATTATTGCAGACTACTGTCCTACCTATTGATCCTAGATTTTTAGCACTAAAAAGACTTGAGAGATCACAAATCTAAGCCACTGGTGTTGTCATTCATGTGTGCATAAAGTTAGGGCAAATATGACAAAACCTTTTGCTTCTACACGTACTGTGTCATCTAAAATAACTCTCTAGATGGGTTTGGCCTTTGTCTTTTTTTTGTTTAAAGATTTTATTTATTTATTTATTTATTTTCCACCCAAAGCCCCAGTAGATACTTGTATGTCATAGCTGCACATCCTTCTAGTTGTTGTATGTGGGACGCGGCCTCAGCATGGCCAGAGAAGCAATGCGTTGGTGCGCGCCCGGGATCTGAACCCGGGCCGCCAGCAGCGGAGTGCGCGCACTTAACCACTAAGCCACGGGGCTGGCCCTGGCCTTTGTCTTTTGATTGCTAGGACTATGTATAAGTGTGGAATACAGCCTGGTGAGCAGGGCTTTGGTTCGCATGTGGCCTTCCTGCCCAGGAGACCCTTGGGACAACTATTTATTTGCAGTTTATTTTCCTATATTCTGCAAGCTCAAATTAAGAAAACTTAATACCCACCCCTGGCACTTTTAGTGTCCTCCAAAATGTCATAAAAAATGGTGTCCCACCTTTATTGCGCATGTTCCTATATATCTTTCCTGTCTTAGCACAGGCCTAGAAGCTGAGGCCCGGACTCTGGGGTCTTGGTTGTGGGTTTGGTGTTGGGACCATGTATCCCTGGGTAGGACCCCTGCATCCACCAGTGTGAGAGGTGGACTTTTTTTTTTTTTTTTTGGTGAGGAAGATAGGCCCTGAGCTAACATATGTTGCTAGTCTTCCCCTTTTTGCTTCAAGAAGGTTGTCCTTGAGCTAACACCTGTGCCAGTTTTTCTCTATTTTGTATGTGGAATGCCACCACAGCATGGCTTGAGGAGTGGTGTGTAGGTCCACGCCCGGGATCTGAACCCACGAACCTGGGCTGCTGAACTGGAGCCTGCTGAACCTAACTGCTGTGCCACGGGGCTGGCCCTTAGCCACTTCTTTTTGTTTCCAAGTTCTACCCATCCTCCGAGTCCTGGTACAAGTCCCCATTTCTCTATAAAGAATATCTTGCCCGTACCACCCTCTCTGGAATTGGTTATGCTACTATCACAGTGGGTCAGGTATTGTCTTGTGATGTCATTTTGTATCATGGTGTAGTTATTTAATCCTCGTACCCTTCTTTAATCTTTCATAAGCATCTGTCTTTTCTGCAAACTCGAAGTATAAATGGCACCTTGCATACAGTTGACGTTTCAGAGATGCTCACTGAGTTAGAGGTGGAATTGCAAACACAATCTTGAGTCAGAAGTTCGTGCTTCTCTTGCCAGCCCTCACCATCTCTTTTCACAGTCCTCAGATTGACTGTCTCACCTGTGTGTGTGTGTGTGTGTTTTAGTTGCAGATCCCTAGTGTGAAGGGCTTCGATTTTGCTAAGCAGCATCTGGGTCAGCACAACAAAGATGACATATTGATTATTCACGAGCCGGCACCACTGCCGGGACCTGTGAAGGACCATGCCACGCCCTCTGAAAATGGAGATGTGCCGAGTCCCAAGGCAAAGATCCCCTCCAAGAACATCCGTCACAGAGGAAGGTTGTTATTGGGCTTTCTGTATTGTTCTCTATCTCGGAGCATGTTTCTGTTTTCAGTTGGTCAATTTCCCGTATCGGAAAGGCTGACGGTGAGTACAGCCCGAGTCTGCAGCCTCGGAGACTGACGATGGACGGCTTCCCCAAAGTTAATGAACCCGAGGGCTCCAGATCCATTCTAATGAACTACCAAAGGCGCCCGGATGCTTTCTTTCCCAAAGGCGTTGAGAATGATGGATCACTGTCCATCATGGTCTGGCGGGCCCCCTGGGACTAGATCAGGGATTGACCAGCTTGCGTGTGTATATTCTGGGGTGAGCCTGCTAGGCCCTCTGGAGGTGACATCAGAAATAGTGTATGAAAAGTGCATGGACGTGATGCACCGTCAGCCCGTGCTGGCTTTGCCCTTGCCAGTTATGCCAGCGGCTGGCTGTGACATCACTGCACCCTCTGCAGGTGGTCTTCATCACATCCTTCTTTCCTTGCTTGGCTTTCTCCCGCTGCCAGTGTCGTCACCCTTGTTAGCATGTTTGCATGGAGTCCTCATGCCTCCTCCCTGCCCAGCTCCCCATTCCTAGGTTTCCATTCCTGCCGTCAAACTTAAGCACACAGAGAACTGCTTGTGGACACTGCCTGGAAGTCCCCCGTCACCCTCTGATCCTGTGAGATGGGGTTCAGCTGTGTTCAAGAGACCAACTTCAGACTCAGGTTTCGTGGAGCTGACTTTAGATCATCAAATGATCAGCCTTCCTTTGAGCTTTGGAACTCCAAATCCTAATTTTCTGCTAAGAGGGGAAAAAGTGTGTGATTATACCAACATTTGAAACGATGTTATTTCTGACTTATCAGAAAACTTACCCTGGGGGTTCTGGCCTAACTTTTAAGAATTTAATAGCTGTTAGAACATGATCTTTACAAAAGAAAATGAATTATGTAGAGAGATGTTATTTGCTTAATTATCTTGCAGGCTAAGAATAAATCAAATCATTAAAGATTATTCAATATGCTAGTACAATTTTGCAAAGTTTTTTTTTTTTTTCTGGTAGTCTCATCCTAAACATTTACTTACAACATCTCAGTGGTCTGCATGGCTAATATAATGTTTTAGCATCCCTCAGGGGCACCAGAATGTCTTGGCATCTCATATTGCGGTTTAAGCCAGGGAGTGCAGAGATGAGGGGTGCTAAGTGGTTAAGGATTTTTACTAGCCTGGTGCCACCTGGGTTCTGTGATTCCCTTGCTTTTTATATATAGAATCAAATCTCATGGTGATCATTGCCTTTGTAAGTGTAGTTCCGTAGATCTGGAGTTATATGGGGTGACTGCAGAACTACCCTGGCTCCCTAGGGATTCTGCAGACCCAGTTAACCCCGAACCAGACCTGAACTCTAGATCCTCTGATCCAACCCACGCCAGGTGCAGACTGCTGGTCCCGGCCCTGGTAGCTGAGGGACCCTCCGCCAGTCTGGCACTTAAGTGTCCTAGCATTTATTGAAATGCAGCCTGCTGAGCCAGTTCGTAAGCCATGTTATGCTGTCTTCAAGAGGTGACTGTGCTATTAATGTGGTCCTTAAAGATGCCATGCCACAAAAAAATTTTTTGGACTGTTTCATTTCTACCAGTTTTGCCTGGAAGCCTGACTTCCACATCCAAATTTATGTGATCTTTTTTCCCTCCTTTCTTTTTCCTAACGTTTGCATTTGTTTTGTGTCTGCAGAGTTTCTCCCTCAGATGCTGACTCTACAGTAAGCGAAGAGTCCAGTGAGAGGGATACAGGAGACAAGACGCCAGGAGTGGTGAACGACAGCAAGTCCCACAGAGCCCCACAGAGTGGTCTGTAACTCTTCTCGTTTTCTATGTTAAAAATAGTAATTACGAGGTTCCAATAGTCTAGGGTTTTATACTACTTCAAATGCTGAACCTTTTTAAAAAAAATCTGTGCAATGGAATATTCTTCATTCGTATGGTGAATTTCTCAGCATTGATTGTCACCATCTAGGATTGTATTGGTGCTTGCATTGATGCAGGGGACCTGCTTGAGGTTAGGGATTCACTGGGGTATGTTTTGAGGTTAATAGCCACATTTCATTCTAGTTCAGAGTCCTAAGGATTGTCCTCCCTGAAAGACAAGGAGGAATTGAAATAAAACCAGAGTCTCAAAAACTGCTTCCAGGATTCACTGACCTTCTTAGGATCCAATTCAGGTATTCCACAGCTGTCACTGTCAGAAAGCTGTTTATTTATCATAGGTCAGAGTGCATTATATTTGGTCCTGTTCCTAGATCTTTCTGCCAGTGGGTAGTTCCCATGTGATCAGATGGTTTAGCAGATTTACATTTGGAGTCAGATGCTGTGGCTTCTTAGGGCAGGACCGAGATGAACTCCAGTCTCATTCTGAAGGGTCTAACCATGAAACTCGTGCCGTGTAATAAAACTAAGCCTACAGGTCTTACGGACTTGGGAGCGTCTTTTGGTGTGATGACAAGGTAGCTTGGTTTTAGTTTAATAGAGTCTGTTAAATAAATGTGCTAGTACAGCTGTTGTATTTGCTGGAGTTTTGTTTGTTTCAGGATTGTGTTTCAGTGATGCAAAGAAAATTGGGATGCCTCAGGATATTATTTTTAATAGTAATTTTTATACTTAAATTTTTCCTCACAAATTTCTCTGTATGAAAATGCAGTACAGGGTGAAGCACAGTCTATAAGTGAACAGATTCTGGATCGAAGCTGGATGCCTGCTCTGTCACTGTCATGCTGGTGACCTTGCTAGTCCGTTAGCCTTTGGGGCTCCTGTGGGACTAAACTAGCTGATTTTTGAGATTCCCTCCTGCTCTATCTAGTTGTTTCATTTTTGATGTTAAAGAAATAGCCCCTAAGAATAAGGGAAGAGTTTTTTTTCTTTGGATCCAATTTCACAGAATCTTAAAAATTACTTAGCACCATGGTAACAGGTGCACTGTTTCAGATAGATAGGATCAAAGTCTAATTTTGATCCTGGGAAAGAAATATTTGAAGGAAAAAAAAAAAAAGAATCAGCTCTGGAGTTTCTCAATTTCTGTTAATTGCTTATCCGAGAAAAACCTTGCTTTTAGTTCCTGCTTTTAACTCCTTTCTGAAAGTATTACAGCCAGTATATTCTACATGGCTAACAAAAATCAAATATCACTCTCAACATATATTCAAAATCCCAGTAGTAAGCACGTAAGCTTTGGGACTGAGAGTTGTCCGTGGAGGGACAAGTGGACCAGATGTTCTCTTGAGTGGGTACTAGAAGCTCAGATGCCACTGTTATGAGAAGACACTAGAATCTGTACATTATCTTCATGTTTTAGAGAGATGGTTTTCTCACTACAAGTATCAATTCACTTATACAATTTTGTTTACTTCTTTAAAGCTTTAATGCTGCCACAAAGGCATTTTATTTCTTGCATAGAATTTAGTTAAATATCCTATAAAAAAGATGCTGAGTTCTTAATCATAGCTTTTGAATTATTTTGTAATTCACCTAAAAATCCTTTTGTTGCAAGTCATGATGAAATACAAATTATTGGAGACAGGAGGTTGCTTGAGAACCATTCTGGGACCCTCCTCCATGTTGTCCTGGGCCCAGTGTTCCCTCTCACGGCAGTGGGTGGCATGGCCTCTGGGTCTCTACAGACTCCTTGGCAAGGCTTTCACCGTCTGTCACGGGTCATCTGGCATTTTCAGGATCCACCTTCCCACGGAAGCTGAGAAGAGACCATTGTTTTGGTTTGGGTCAATTTGAGGGTGTGCTTTATGTCCTCCCAGCTGACCATTTTTGGAAGGTGGCTAGACCATGATGCATAGCCTGACAACCGTCCATGGACCCTTACAAGATTATTTGCTCAAATGTCACTGTCTTCAGTTATTGGAGTTTTAGAAAAAGTCACATCATAACCACTGGTTCCCCTTAGCAAAATTGTGAAGAGAGAGAAGTAGGGAGTAACACGCCTTCCTCAAGTGAAGTGGCTGCATTCAGGCTGCTGTTGTGCTGCCATTGCTGTGTCCAGGCATAATTGTAGTTTTTTCTCTCTCTCTCTCTGTTTTTTTATTGTTTAAACTTTTTTTTAATTGAGGTAACACTGATTTATAACATTATATAAATTTCAGGTGTACATCATTGTATTTCGATTTCTGTGTAGACGACATCATGTTCAACACCCAAAGACTAATTACCATCCATCACCACACACATGCACCCAGTCACCCCTTTTGCCCCCCCGTCCCCCCTTCTTTATCATCAGGAATAAACCACATAGATAAGGACTGCAAAATGCTGAGTATTTTCTTTATACTCTCTGTAGGTTGCATGTGTGCAAGGGTGTGATTTTTAAGTAATCAGAGCTTCATTATTTTGAATTCCACAAACCCAAATTCTAGAATTTCACATAGACATTTACTTTTGCATGTGCTAAGGAGTTTGCAAAGCGAACTAATTTTTTTAAATAATTTTATTTGTTCATTTTTCCCCCAAAGCCCCAGTAGATAGTTTATGTCATAGCTGCACATCCTTCTAGTTGCTGGATGTGGGACGCGGCCTCAGCGTGGCTAGAGAAGCAGTGCGTCGGTGCGCGCCTGGGATCCGAACCCGGGCCGCCAGCAGCGGAGCACGCGCACTTAACTGCTAAGCCACAGGGCAGGCCCTGAACTAAATTTTTAAGGAGATTGCAGGGTAACTGTTTTGACTACATATAACATCAAAGTTTTTCAAGTAATTGTAGAGCACCCATTTATAAAATGATTGAGGTCATAAAGCAAAGTTCTCCTCTTTTCATTAAGGCAGATTCCCAGAGGCCTCTTTGAAGTAGAATTTTATACAGTTAGTTGAAGTGACTAGTCATTTAGCCATCCATTCAGCACATGTTTACTAGTGCCTGTGATGGGTTTAGTGCTGGGATAGGATGAAGAAGAAGAGATAAATGTGATCCCTGCCTCACAGGATATTAATCCTGTGTAGACGACACAGGGGGTCATGAATGTGGGTCACGGGTGGTAGAAATAATGCAGTTTGACTGCATTTACCTATAGATAATAGAATTAACAGTTCTTTTAAAATCTTCTATTGCTTTGGCGTTTCAGTAATTCAGATTGCTCTTTCCCCTGTCATTTTGCTTCGTTGACATTATCCTATACTGTAATTTCTATCATTATAGTTTTTTTGTTTTATAATATTTGTAGAGGAAGTACTCTTCAAAAGTACTCTTTGAAAGTACTCTTCCAAACTCCCCACTTGCCTTAAAGCAGGATTCACGCAGCATTAATCTCTATGTATCCATTGTACTTTCCATTGGCCGTTATTATGCAGGTAGTGTTTTGTTTTGTTTTTTTTTCTTTGTGAGGAAGATCAGCCCTGAGCTAACATCCATGCTAATCCTCCTCTTTTTGCTGAGGAAGACCAGCTCTGAGCTAACATCCATTGCCAATCCTCCTCCTGTTTTTTTTACCGCAAAGCCCCAGTAGATAGTTGTATGTCATAGTTGCACATCCTTCTAGTTGCTGTATGTGGGACGCGGATCCGAACCTGGGCCGCCAGCAGCGGAGCGTGCGCACTTAACTGCTAAGCCACCGTGCCGGCCCATATGCAGGTAGTTTTTAAAAAAATTTGTGTGATGCATAGCAAACAATAAAAATAACCCCGTTTATATATATAACTGTGATACATGTATGTATGTGCATATATATATAGATAGATAGATAGATAAAATAAATAACAAAACTTTTTTCAGCTTTTTAAAAGGGCTGGATTCTGGGCAGTGTAGCAGCTTCAGGTATTCTCTGCATCCTTTGTTTCTCTGGTTGCAGTTGGTGAATTATAGAGTGCAGATCCGTGACCACAGTTGGGGGGTGGGATAGGGCATGGACAGGAGCCAGTCACAGGCCTGCAGCTCCGTGGTGCCCAGGCAAGCAGACAGCACAGGGGGAGGGGCCTTTGTTCCTCGGTCTCCTTTGCACCTTGGTCTTTTTTACCATCCTGGAGGAAAGCAGTCTCCCCTTTATGTATCAGTAGCTTCATATGGGCTACCCTTTCTGACATTTGCTGTCACTTTATAAGTGTGGGTTAGCAGGGCTAGCCTATCTGGCACAGCTTGTTATCTCCTTTTAGGCATTTTGCCTGTAATCCGAGTAGCTGCCACTGGATGAATGGTGGTGCCTGGCTGCGCTTGCATTGCACAGACAGACTCCCTCCGGGCCCAGGATGGGGAAGAAAGCCCGAGAATAGCCTGAATCCAGAGCCTGTGCCTCCTCGCTAAGAGAGACGTCGTTCATTCAGAGTTATAGAAATCATTTCTAATCTCTTGGGATAACAAGTGAATATAATTCAAATTGAGAGGAAATACGAAGACTTACATACCACTGATGTGCATTCCTTATGTAAAATCTCAGCTATTATTTCTTACTGCTTTGCTCAACTTTTTCTTTGTCCACATTGAGGAGAAACCTCTATATTTTCCACTTATGCTTGAGGTTTCAAACCTCAGGCTTCTGTTTAGAAACAGTTTCTGCATGCTCTCACTCCTTCTCTTGGCCTGTTGGCCATCTATTTTAAAGAGGTGTCCAGAGCGTCCGAGGTGATGGTGGCTTAGCAGAGGGAGAGGCTCAGTGATCTCAGTGTGTTTAACTAGCTCTGTAGAGCTCTTTCCATCTATTCAGCCCCTCCTTGTCTCTCTCTCTCTTTTTGCCTTTTAAAAATTAAAGTTTATTGGGAATATTTCTGCTATAAAAGTTATACTCAGAGAAAATCTTCATTACAGAAAATATAAGAAATTGGAGACAATCACCCATTATACCAAGATCCAGTCTCTGTTAACATGTTAAAGTGTTTCTTTTCTATCTTTTTTCTACACATTTAATTTTTTCTCTTTTTTTTTTTCGTAGTTCTGATTACTTTAAAAAACTGTGTTGTGTTAAAATATACATGCCATAAGATTTTACCTGTTTAGGCCGGCCCCGTGGCTTGGCGGTTAAGTGTGCGCGCTCCGCTGCTGGTGGCCTGGGTTTGGATCCAGGGCACGCACCGAGGCACCACTTCTCCTGCCGTCCTGAGGCCGAGTTCCACATACAGCAACTAGAAGGATGTGCAGCTACGACATACAACTATCTACTGGGGCTTTGGGGGGAAAAATAAATAAATAAAATCTTTAAAAAAAAACAAAAAGATTTTACCTGTTTAACCATTTTTAAGTGTCCTCTTCATCTCTCTCTCTCTTTTTTTTTTTTCCTGAGGAAGATCAGCCCTGAGCTAACATCCATGCTGATCCTCCTCTTTTTGCTGAGGAAGACCGGCTCTGAGCTAACATCTATTGCCAATCCTCCTCCTTTTTTTCCCCAAAGTCCCAGTAGATAGTTGTATGTCATAGCTGCACATCCTTCTACTTGCCGTATGTGGGACGTGGCCTAAGCATGGCCGGAGAAGCGGTGCGTCGGTACGCTCCCGGGATCCGAACCTGGGATCCGAACCTGGGTGCCAGTAGTGGAGCGCGCGCACTTAACCGCTGAGCCACGGGGCCGGCCCTCTTCGTCTCTTTTTGAAGTGGAAACGAATTCCCTGCAAGCAGCAGCTTTTTCTTCTCGTACCTCTTCGACGTAATTTTCTTTCTGCATCAGAACTGAAGTGTTCATTGTTACCTGTCTGTATGCCTGCCTGTCCCCAGTCCCCTTGGCCTTTGTTTTCTCAACAGTATAATCGCCGTGGCAACTAAATTTCTACCACTCTAAATGGGAGTGGAAGTTCAGAGCTGCTGTAGATCTTTTTCTTAAAGTTCTGTAAATTGCTCTTGACTGAGCAACTTCAGGTTCCTCCTGTCTGAAGACTTTGAAACACCTTTAGACAAAACAGGGCTTTTTTTTTTTTTTTTTTTGTGAGGAAGATCAGCCCTGAGCTAACATCCATGCCAATCCTCCTCTTTTTGCTGAGGACGACTGGCCCTGGGCTAACATCTGTGCCCATCTTCCTCCACTTTATATGGGACGCCGCAACAGCGTGGCCTGACAAGGCGGTGCATCGGTGTGTGCCCGGGATCCGAACCTGGGCTGCCCAGCAGCAGAGTGCGTGCACTGAACTGCTACGCCATGGGGCTAGAAAACAGGGCAATTTTTGGCACAAAGTGTCATCGTGATTTTCATATCTTTTCTAAGGATATTTGTAACTTTTAATGAGGCTGAAGGAGATGATATTTAACCCAGACAATTTAAGCTCAGATGGTGACAGTTTCAAGGATTCTGCCATGGAGTGGAGATGTGTTTTTGATCAGGGGCCCATCTGAGGATTCTTTAAGGATTAATCCATAATTTGCACTATTTGCTATTTCTGTAGGATGACTTGATTTATTCTAGCTTTTCTTTCTGTTCCAGGGCCACCACCCCCCAGTCCAGGGAACGAGCAGCACTCATCAGCCTCCATCTTTGAGCATGTGGACAGGATTTCCCGCTCCTCGGAAGCCAGTCGACGGGTCCCCAGTAAGATCCAGCTGATTGCCATGCAGCCAATCCCAGCTCCCCCAGTTCAGCACCCTGTATTGGCTGACAGAGTGGCAGAAACCAACAAAATTAACAAAGAGGTATTTGTTTTTATTAAGTCCATTAATAAAAAAACTCACATTCTGATTTGGTCAGTGCTTAAAAATGAGTGACAGTGACAGTGTCAAAAGGTTGCTAAAGGTATGAGCTGCTGACAAGTGTTCTTAGTTTTAAATATTATAATCAGTTTTTTTTTAGATCAGATACTGTTCAAGGACACTGTTAGATGCATTGGCAGATGTGCAGAGGAAAGACCTGAGGCTGCGATCCTTACTAAGTCCTGTTTTGGCCCGTGGCTGGTGTTGGGAACTTGGATTTTGGAAAGATTCCCACCATTCCCAGAACAGAGTGGCTCACTGTGCCTAAACTGTTAACGCAAACAGTATGATTTATGCCGAACATCTGCTTTCCTTCTGGGAGTCTGGAATTTTATTACATGCCAGGCAGAGAGTGCCTATGTGACCAGCCCCCAGTAAAAACCCTCAGAACTGGGTCTCTACTAAGCTTCCCTGGTAGATAGCATTTCACACGTGTTGTCACAACTCGTTGCTGGAGGAATTAAACACGTCCTGTGGGACTCCCCTGGGAGAGGGCTCCTGGGAGCGTCACCTGGTTTCCTCCAGAATTTGCCCCATGTGCCTTTTCCTTTGCTGATTTTGCACTGTATCCTTTTTCTGTAATAACCGGGACTAAACGCCGAGTCCTGTGAGTTCTCCTAGTGAATCATCCAACTTGGGGTGGTCTTGGGACAAGAGTAGACTTTGTGATTCCTGATAGATCCGCTTTGGCCCCACGGATCTAGATAATTCCTAGTAAAACCCTATTCCAGTGAATTCTGGAAGAGTGAGTTAGATCTGCTTCCCTCCTAAGATTTTGGGAACCAGAAGGCCAGGCTAGGTCACTGTTAACTTGAACTTGAGAAATTTGACCTGGGCTGGACAATGAGTGGAGTGAATGCCATTTAGGACTGCACATAAGGCAGCTCCATGCCTGTCCATTTCCCACCTCTAAGAAACACCTGCTGCTGTTGTGAGTTCTGCCAGGTTGAAGTAATAAGAAATTGGTCCAATTGAACCCTCCTCCCCACTTTAAAGGTGGTCTGTAAAGTGGATCAACCTATAGAATTATCAAGAGTTCTTATAATTTCTCCTGTCCACACCTCATTAGCTCCTTGCCAAGGACATGACCACAAGAATGTGTGCCACTGGTTCAGGATGACGTGTGCTGTCCGTTCTCACCAGTGCTCAGGAGCCCTAGCCCTGCATGGCCCCAGTCCTAGCCTAGACCTGTTTCCATCAGTCTCGTGTTGCAGGTGTCTCTACACCTGCCAGGGTAAACACCCTGGAGTGACTTCTCCATCTGGCAAAAGAAAGAAGCGAATGTGCTCACCAGGCCTGTGGCTTCACAACTTGATAGCATACATCTCCATTTTGTTTCTTTTACTATCTTTTTAAAATGTAGTATTTGATGCACACATAGGACTATAGGTAAATATATATTGATTATAAAGCATAATAATAAAATGAAAACCCAGCTTAAGAACTAGAGCATTGTCAATACTGTTACACTTACCTAAATGCTTCATACATCTAAATTTAAATGTTTTCTTAATTGGAGGTTCTGGTGGAAATTCCTAGCGTATGTTAGGCCTCCTGTGAGGACCTCATATATTTTAAAGAACAATTAGAGCCTGATAGAGTAAGAGGGGCTTTTCTTAATTCTCCTGCTGGTAAGTTGCTGAGAACCTCATGCAACTGACCCTCCTCCTCAGTCTCAGAGTACGTGGCTTTGGTCTACTGTGGCATGGCCAGGAATGTTCCATGCTAGCTTGGCCTGTGAGTCCTGCTTTCTCCTCCCAATCAGATTCCCAGCTTGGTTTCCCTTCTTCCCCTCTGTCTCCATCTTGCTTGATGTCAAGGCCTCTGAAGCAGAGCTAAGTGCTTACAAAGTGGGACGCACCTGGATGAAAGTGAGCACTTCCCAGGCTGCGCTGCACCAGAGCACAGCAGAACTGCCACCCCCTTAGCCCCCCAGGCATTCATCTGCATTCCCATCTCTGGCTCTTGGCGGAGTCAGCATGATTATGCCTACATCTCAAAGCCTCCTCCCACTTCCCTCTTGTCTTCAGATCCTACTTACTTTTCCAGACCTAGTTCAGGCCACACTAGCCAGCGGTGACACGTTTCCCTACCTGTAGATGCCCCTCTGGGGAGGGAAAGTCTCAGGGAACTTGTTTTGGTAACACTAGATAATTATCAGCAAATGGGTATTCTATTGTATAATGTAAATATCTTTGAATCTATCATAATTTAAAAATCTCTGAAGTAGTGAAATTATGGGATATGGAAAACATTTACTGATTTCTCGGGGCATATTATATGTAGTAGTCAGTGCACCTTTTTGCCTTCAAAGTTGTCACTAGCCGGTTTCCCAGGTTGGAGTTATTTTTGCCCTGCTCTGGGGGCCCGTACCGCGGCCTCCCCCCTCCCCCCAGCACGGCGAGTTTGGGGATACGGCCCGTGGGCAATGGCCCATTCGCTGCGCCCCGTGAGGGTGTGCCTGCCCCCGTCACACCCTTTGGGCCCTCGTGGAGCCTGGGACAGCCTTCCGGGGGGCAAGGAAGGCGTTCCTAAAATGCTTCCTGAGCCTGGGTCCCAGAAACCTTCGAGCACGTTCCTTTGGTCTCGTTCCTCCCATCTCGCCCGCTCAGATTCAGACGGCGCTGCGGCACAAGTCGGAGATCGAGCACCATCGGAACAAGATCCGGCTCCGCGCCAAGCGCCGCGGCCACTACGAGTTCCCGGTGGTGGACGAGCTGTCCTCGGGCGACACGCGCGAGCGCCACCGCGTCTACCGCCGGGCGCAGATGCAGATCGACAAGATCCTGGACCCCACGGCCAGCGTGCCCTCGGTGTTCATCGAGCCCAGGAAGAGGTGGGGCCTGAGCGGAGCCGTTCCCCTCTGCTCTCAGGGCGGGACACGACGGCCCGGCCATTTTTCAGGGTGAAGTCTCTGAAAACGACTCCAAGAGGTTTATACACAGAAAGGCTGTGTAGGCCACTGACATGGCTTTGATCCCGCCTCAGGGGTCGCCTGGGTGTGGAAGGCGGCTCCTCCAGTGCCTGAGAACATTTCCAGGGTTTACTGTCTCCTAGAATGAGCTTCCTGGGCCCTCCCTCTCCTCTCATCTCTCTCTCACTCCCAGTGTCTCTGCCTCATCTGCTTGGTCACCCAGCTCGCTGCGGTGGGCCTCTCATTTCTTTTCCAACAGCCACCCTCAGTCTTGGTCTCTTGGTCTCCCAGACCCCTGCCTCTAACGCAGATGCATTTTCTGTAAACACTGCTCTCGTTTATGCCTTTCTCTGCTCCAAGCCTGTCATGGCTTTGATCACCTGCAGTGTGGAACCTGTGCTCCTGTAACAGGTGGGCCTGCCTCTTCATTCCAGCTGCTTTCCACCCTATAGCAGCACAGACAGACCTGCCAGTCCCTTAGCGGTGGCCTCATTGCCCCCCGCCCAGGCATTCATCTGCATTCCGGTTTCTGGCCCTCAGAATCCTGGTGGTGCCTATACCTCACTCCCTTCTCCCACACCCCTTCTCGTTTCTGGATCCTACTGCTCTTTAAGACCTAGCTAGCTCAGGCCCCATGTAGCCAACGGTGATATCAGTGGCTCACATTGACCTCCCCCTGTTCTGAAGTCTCTATAACTAACGACATGAATGTATATTGCCTGGTGTTATTCTCTGTTGTTCCACGTGTGTTAATATAGTTTGCCCGGGTAGACTGTGAGCTTTCTTAGAGCAGAGACTGTCCTACATGTTGCTTCTATCCTGTGGGGTGTTTACTGCAGCGGCCAGCACGTCACAGGTGCTCAGAAAATACTTAGTGTTTAGTTGACGAGACAGTGGCAGGAAAGTTTTTTTCCTGTGAAGCTAACCTCTTATTTTCCTGGCAGCTCGCGGATAAAACGTTCTCCTAAGCCACGCCGGAAACATCAGGTCAACGGCTGCCCTGGAGATGCCGAGAAGGACAGACTCATCACCACAGACAGTGACGGCACTTACAAAAGGCCCCCTGGTGTCCACAACTCTGCCTATATCGGTTGCCCGGTGTGTAATCCTGACCCTTGCTTCTGGAATCCTTGTTGGAGTGGCTCTTGGGGAGAGGAGAATGAACAGTGGTGGCTGTTGCCTTGTGTGGTGTTGATGCCCGGTGGCTAATGCTCCAAGGCCAGCTGGGTTGTGAGGCGTGTGGAGTGAAGGGGGAAGTGGGCTGCTCCTTTGAGGGGAGACTTGAGTCGTCTAAACCAGGGGGCTGCTGAGTGAGCCTTCTGGAAACAGACTCTGTGTTTTTCCTTTCTTTATGCAAGCCCTCTCCTCTCAGGCTTCAGAATGGGCACTTCTTGAGGTTAATTGGAACACAGAGAGAAACGTCCAGAGGTTTTTTTTTTCCTTTCCCTGGTCAGAGGTTTGTTTGGGTTTCTTGGTGAAAGGAGGACTATTTAGAGTTTTGTCCCCCCCTTTCTGCTCCTGGAGTGCTAAGAAGATATTGTATTTGCTAATAAATATATTTTTTATTTTAATGGGAGAAAGAACTTAAGAAATACAGAATTAAACATTTTTTTCAAAGAGAAGGGGTACAGACAGAGTTGCTTGAAGTGTTAAAGGCAGACATTGATAGCATTAAGACAGACACACACAGACCCCATTGAGTAGGGAAGAAAGGGCCAGCCCGCCTGAGAGGCCGTGAGAAACACAGGCACAAAGATACCCCAAGACGGAGAGGGAGCGCCAGCTGTGACTAGCTCTGGCAGCACTGGGACACACAGTGGACGCCTGCAGCCCTGTGCCAGAGGACAGCCGTGTCTTATTGCACAAGACCCCTTCTTCCTCCTGGAGGCAAACTTACACGGTCATCCTGGTTTAGAGAGAAATTAGCAAAAAACACATCCTTGGAGAAGGGGTTTGTGACGTAATGATCACTTTAGGTAGAGCCTGTGCAACCAGCCATTTCTTATTTGAGTTTTATATTTTATCTCCTAAATTACACAAATGACTAATACTAACAGACACTAAACATAAGTAGACAAATGTGCCAAACACCGTATTGACATGGGGGCTAAATATAATTGAATCTTGATCATATTGAAAGAACCAGGCTTTTCCTTGAGAACTTACTGTTCCCAAGTAAGTGTCCTAAAGACTGACCGTGCCCCTTATCACCTGCTCATGAGGATTGGAGCGAGACCAGAGAGTTGGGAGGCCTACAAATTAGGCTGTTTCGCTCCTCAATGGAAGGAATCGAGTCTCTTCTGAATGCAGGTAACGAATTCCTAAGGTAGAGGACCTGTTGCTGGCAGTTCTTACAGCAGATGGTGCTCTTGTGCTGCTGTTACGTTTTTGGACCGGCAGTCATCTGGGTGTGTGTGGTGTTTGGCTTCATCTGGGGAGGACTCCCCAGGAGAGTCATGCAGGGACTTCCACACTGTGTTGTGTGAACCAGTGAATAGAAGGAGAGGGAGCATTCCTTCTTGCCCCTTCACTTCCCTAGTCAGCAGGGCTCCTTGTCACAGGAATCTGCAGGAGAGCCTTTTCAGTCCCCATCCCTTTGTTTTTTCTAGTTGCCCTGAGTTCTGTCCTCTGATGCCATTAAGTTTTGTGTAGGTAATAACCTGTCTTCACCGTGCTCTCTCCATTCGCCTCTATCGATGGCCCTAGATCAGGCCTCTTTCATGGTGGCCCAGAACATCCTTTTCCTCCTTGCTGTTTTTCTCAACAGAAAGTTCCTCCTTCAGCTGGTGGAAAGTAGCCCTTCCCTGCAGAAGACCACCTGTTAGCTGCTTCGTCTCCAATGTCTCCATTTTTCAAAGATTCCCTAAAATGAAAAATCTTCTTCAGATGGACTGACTTTTTACTTTCTCTCCCTAAAAAGTCTGAAACATGTACTTTCAAAGATAATGCCTTTCTCAGAACTCATCTCTTCTTAGATCATTTCGTCTTCAAGATTATACTAGACATACATGTTTTTGAATTATCTTGAATTTTACACTTTCCCCCTCAAAATGTCTTCTTCTTGAGAATTTTATTGTCCTAAGGTGGAAGAAATACTCCTAGATTCCTTGTAACTAAAGTTATCATTATAATTACAGGTCTAGGCAAACTGTGGCCCTCAGGCCAAATCTAGCCAGCTGCCTGTTTTTGTAAATAAAGTTTTGTTGGAACACAGCCACACCCATTCGCTTGCGTGTTATCTATGGCTGCTCTTGCTGTAACCCAGGCAGATGGAGTATGGACATTCATGGCTTAAGGACAGGATTGTGTTCTGAGAAATGCATCGTTAGGCGATTTCGTCGTGCAAACATCATAGAGTGTACTTACACAAACCTAGATGGTATAGCCTACTACACGCCTAGGCGATATGGTACTAATCCTATGGGAATACCATTGTATATGCAGTCTGTTGTTGACTGAAACATCGTTATGCAGTGCATGACTGTAGTTGCAGCAGAGACTATATGACTCACAAAGCCTAAAATATTTACTGTCTGGACCTTGAGAGAAAAAGTTTGTCAACCTCGGATATAATTTATCATCCAAACCAACACTTGTGAGAGTGAAGGGAGGCGCTATTAATTATTGTTCTGGGACATCAGGCATAGACTGAGATTGTCCTAGGCCCACCAGGGTGTATGATCACTCTTATAACACCCACAAAGGATTGCAAGTAGGCACCAGAATACATAATCTCTGGTGACTGAAGGTAAGAGGGTCATATGTATTTCTGAGGAATGATAGATGAACTTGTATCTGTGCAAAGGAAACAAACCAAATAGAATTATCAGACTGAGATTCAGGAGAATGGAATTCAAATTGCAACTCAGGGATCCTGGGTAAATCTTAACTCTTGTAGATGACAGTTTTTCATTTTTTATTAAGTACCGTCTATATGTGAAACACTGTACTAGATCTTGGGATATAGAAAGATGAATAAGACCTCTTCTTGGCCTGCAAGTTGCTGGTAGTCTAGCCTGCAAAATGAGGGGGCAACAAGAAGAAAGAACAGGAAGCTCTAATGTCATGGCTCTGTAGCTCTTTGCCTACTTGGCAGGATTCATGGGGCCAATGGAAGTTCAAGGGAACCTTCCTTCCCACCTTCAGAGCGTATCTCTCTTGCTATAGAAGTTAAACCTTCTCTAAACTTATGACCACTAAGGGTGAGATTGGCAGTGGCTATAGCTCTACGGACTCTCTTCAAGTGTGTATATGATTCCCCTCCCCAGTGGAGTCTCATTGGGGGTTTGCGGTTTTTTTATGTGGCCACACCGTTTGCTTCCTTGCAGTACAGCTACCTAGTCAGCCACTGGAACAACCACCAGGCTTGGGAGAGACCCTCTTACTTACCAGTAGGATGTTTTCCCAGACACACTTTTCCTTCTTCCGCTGTGAACTGTTAGGTTGGTGGCACACTACTGATCACAGTCTTCTGTATCTTCTCTTCAAGAAAACCAGGAGTTCGGGAAGGGCATGTATATGGACCTTTTATCCATCTCATAAGGAGAGGAACACCAGGTCCTTCAAGTGCTACGTCATAAACCAGAGAGCCCCTTTGGGGCCCCAAATCCTTACTTAGAATTCTTAGATAACAGATGTCACTTAGTAAAACCTTTACTGAGCTATCGCAGTTTTTGAGAAACAGACTTACAGGACCAAGCGTGAAATGTATGTGGGAGTGAGACCACCCACTCCCTGTTGTGAAGGGAAGAGCGCCCGCGCCTCTCAAGAGGGCAGCCGCTGCTCAACAGCAGTTGTTTCCATGGTGGAGTGAGGGCCCGTGATGCCAGGGCTTCAGATTCTGCCAAGAGAATCCAGGAATCTGAGTTTTAGTTTGAAATTTTCAGATTTTAAAAATATTGGCTATCTATTTTTTAAAAGACTGTGCTGGCCAAGCAAAACAGGTCTGTGGGCTGTTTGTAAGTTTGCCAGTTTGTGGAATGGCTTTCTCTCTGGAGTTAAGCAAGTGCTTCCTTTAGTATTTGACACTGGCATGAATAAGAACTGATCATCTGTTAGGCAGACCATAATCATTAGGAAGCGTTTTCCAGATAATTGGCTAAGAGTAGGGATGTGTCTGTGGAATAGAGGTTTTCTTTGTAGGAGACTCACTGATGGCAAACAGATATGGGAATGTCTTCATTGGCCCCTTGAGTAGGGGAATGCAACCAGCTGAGCTAAACCGTGGGCCAATAGGGTAAGCTTTCTAGAAAAAAGGCATCCCCCCTTCCTCACAGAGGGCTGGGGGTCACCAGCCCCTTGTGCAGAACCTCTTCTGTTTTCACTGTGTCAGTTGCAGTAACTGTGAGTTGGGCTTCTGGAGCCACTGAGACCACACAGGCCTCTTCTTCCACATTTTCCCTGTTTTATCCCTCACAGTTTACCTAGTATGTATTTTTGTGTGTGTGTGTGTGTGTGTGTGAGTGTTATGAGAGGTTCGGGGATTCGATCGGAGATGTAAAAGACACTTTCCATTCCAAACAAATGGACTGAAGGTATATTTTATTATATAGAGGATAGTAAAGGCGATAGTCTGCAAACAGATCCGAATAGGTCAAATATTAGAGGGAAAAAACATCAGCCTGACTGGAAAGGGAAAACATCCACATCGGCTGAAGAGAAATGACACAAATCAACCGGAAAGAGAAACACCAGGTTGACCGAAAAGAGAACACATCAAATCAATTTCTTCATATCAAATCAGTTACTTCACATCAAATCAATTACTCACAACATTTATGCCCCACTGCCGGGAAAGTCCTGTCAGTCGACGCGGCTGGGCAAGGATCACACGTCCTGGGTAAGGTGTCCCTTCCACAGGTGGACCTCTCACCAGGTCTCAGTTTCCAGCAGTTTATGTAAGCAGTTACAGAGTTTACAGAGCAAGCATCTAGTGTTCCCATGCACAAAATGGTTATCAGTGGCGTACGTGCATTGAGCCCCTTGGCTAACGTCCCAGCCCAGTAGTTGTGTACGTGCATTGTTCTCTTTGGTTATCGTCTTAGCCCGGCACAGATGGCCAGTCCATCTCGCGCTACGACGCTCCAAGAGCCTTGAAATGTTACAATTTGTAACTCTCTCCGTGGGAGAAAGGCCAGTTCCCGGGAAAAGGCCAGTTCCCACCACACAGAAAGCAGCTTTGTATTTCTTTTTGTGCTGGTGGCTATAGGTCAATGGAGCGGCCAAACATGGCTGTACTCATGTCAAGACGTTTTCGGCCGTGGCCGTCTCCATTAACCATAAGACACCATATGCACAGACAATGAACTTCGCACACAAGTACATAAGGCACATCCAAGAACCCAACATCCAATGACTACAATAAGTATAAAATTATCTTGCAAATCATGTACAGCATCAAAGATAACATTAGATAAGGTAACACTTAGGCCTAACAAATTAGCTTGCAGAAGTCCAGATCAGCCCCCACATCACGGAGGGTAGCAGAAGGCAGGGCAATGGAGAAATTATAATTAGTTCTGCCTGACTGATCAGATATAGGCTTATACTGAGAGATTGCTTGATGTTTCTGAGACCAAATTTTTCGGCCATTCATAGTCCAGGTTATAGGTCCCACTGGTGTAGAGCAGTTGGTCCAGCAGTGCAGGGTCAAAGGTTGTCTTACGGAGACATTAGTTGGTGTGTAGGTCTGCAGCAGACATGGAGGTGCAGCACAGCATAGCGAACACAGCAGGAATATCTATTCACGCAAAGAAACAGAATTTTTAGGAACATGATATAACTGTTCATTTCCTGGATACATAACTATGAGTGTTGCAGTGGGCCCTTGGGCCATTACTTCTGTGGCACGGGGAGCCGCATTGGGTGGATGTGTCACCCACACCTTTGCTCCAGGTTTCCATCCATCTGTAGACCCAAATCTTTGCATTCCTCTTTTAGTTAATTCACTTGGAGGTTGTCCTTGTGACACATTTGGAGTCAAGAGGGGAAGCACCAATAATTGTCCCATTCGTTCCCCAGACTCTACAGTTAGTACTGTGTCACTACCATTATATAATATAAATTTTATTTCTCTTTGGTAATCTGGATCAGTGACTCCTCCTAGTACATCAATACCTTTTGCTGCTAGTCTAGAGCATCCTTTTAACAAACCAAAGGTATTTTTGGGAAATTGTACCCCTATCCCAGTAGGGACTATAGACTGCTTCTTAGGGGGCAATTGAATAGAATGAACGGTAGATAAATCCAATCCAGCCGCTTCGGCCGTGGCACGAAAAGGCGGTTTAGCAGACTGAGTCAGGGGCCAATAGGTTAAGGTCATAAACTCATGGGTGGCGGTTGCCACTTCTGTAATCTTTGCTGGTAACAACCTTGACAGAGGAGTCTCATTAGGGCCTAGTGGCCTGTTATTTAACACATTTAGAGCAGTACTTAGATGGTTGTGCCACCCCTTTAATGAGCTATGACTGAGTTTTCTCAATTGTTATTTAAGCAATCCATTTATTTATTCTGTGAGGCCTGCAGCTTGGGGGTAATAAGGTGTATGATAAATCCATTTTATATAATTTTCCTTGATATAAGTTTGAATCAACTTACCTGTAAAGTGGGAACCGTTGTCACTCTGAATTTGCCTTGGTGTTCTATAATATAACTTAATTGTATCTAATAACTTTATGGCACTCTGTTGGGTGGCCACTTTAGCTGGTATAGCCAATAAATAACCAGAATATGTATCAACAGCAGTGCAGGCATAAGTATATCCACAAGAATTTGGCAATGGTCCAATAAAATCTATTTGCCAGGTATGGGCGGGAAATAATCCCTTTTGGATATGACCTTGGTAGGGGTGTGGAACTCCCCGTTTATTTAACTGTTGGCATAACTGACATTGTTGTCCTGCAGTGGCAATATTATCATGGGTGACAAGGATTCCCCTTTGTTGTGCCCACCTGTATGAAGTTTGTTCTCCCAAGTGTCCACTCTTTTTGTGGACCCATTGTGCTAAGCCTGGGTTGTGCGTTGCATGAATCTGCACCAGCTGATCAGCATGAGAATTATGCTTTTGTTCTGCAGAAATTAAAGAACTGTGAGCATCAACATGAAATACAGTAACAATCGTGTTCTGACATCATAACCATATGTCTTCTCATGATTCTTTCTCCATATTTTTTTTTTTTTTTTTTTGTGAGGAGATCAGCCCTGAGCTAACATCCGCCAATCCTCCTCCTTTTTTTGCTGAGGAAGACAGCCCTGGGCTAACATCGGTGCCCATCTTCCTCCACTTTATATGGGACGCCGCCACAGCATGGCTTACCAAGCAGTGCGTCGGTGCGCGCCCGGGATCCGAACCAGCGAACCCCGGGCCGCCGCAGCGGAGCGCGCGCACCCAACCGCTTGCGCCACCGGGCCGGCCCTCTCCATATTTTTTTATCATTAATTTTCCAATCATGTTTTTTCCATTGTGGCATCCACGTTGCCAAACCTTGTGTCATTGCCCATGAGTCAGTATATATATGACGTTGTTGCCCCTGTTCTTGTTGAAGTGCCTGATACACCGCATAAAGTTCAGCATATTGGCTACTCATATTATCTCCGGTGGTAACAATTGTTTGTTGGGTGGATGGGTTATAGGCAACTGCTTTCCATTTCTGTGAGCCCGATATCATTTTGGCCGAACTATCCGTAAACCAGGTATGTTTTTGTTGTTCTTCAGTCAGTTGATCATATGAGACACCCCATTTAACAGGAGATTCTGTTATATCAGTCTTAGGTGACACAGTTGGCTCACTGCTATATTGAGACACTTGTTCATGCAATAGAGACAACCCTTTTGGGCCAGGTTTGGCCCGATCTTGAATATACCATTTCCATTTGATGATATTAAATTCTTGTGCATGTCCAATTTTATGAGTAACAGGCGTGCTATGAATCCATTGCATGATGGGTATTTGGGGTCGCATAATTACCTTATGTCCCAGGGTAAGGCTTTCTGAGTCTATTAGAGACCAATAGCAGGCTAACAACTGTTTTTCAAAAGGACTATATCTTTCACTGGAACAGGGAAGCTTGTGACTCCAAAATCCCAGAGGATAACATTGGGCACCTTGTTTTTGCTATAAACTCCAGCTGGCATACTGATCAATGACATCTACCTGTAATTCAATGGGTCCCGGTTTAATTGGCCATAGATCTAAAGCAGTCTGAATAGCATGGTTGGCTGCTTCAAAAGCTTCTTTTTGTTCCATTCCCCATTCAAATTCATATTTTTTCCTGGTAACTTTATATAAAGGTGCAAGGAGCCGACTTAAATGTGGAATATGTGCCCTCTAAAATCCAAATAATCTAATAAATTTTTGTGCTTTCTTTTTGTTACGAGGTGCTGCAAAATCTAATATCTTTTGTCTAGCTTTAGGTAAAATTTTTTGTTTTCCATTATTCCGAAGTATTCCTAAAAATTTAACACTTGAATTTGGGCCCTGAATTTTAGCTGGATTAGTTTTCCATCCATCCTCCTCAAGTGTGTCCATTACTTTTTCTAACTGTTGTTGTACTCTTTCTTTTTCATTTCCTTGGATCGTAATGTCATCTATATAATGTACTATTTGGACATCATCAGAAGCAGGTACCTTTGCCAAGGTTTCAGCAACCTGTCGATGGCAGATAGTGGGACTATGCATATATCCCTGAGGAAGTCTAGTAAAGGTATATTGTTGTCCCAGCCACGTGAAAGCAAACTGTTCTTGGACACTTTTAGGTATAGGTATGGTGAAAAAGGCATTAGCCAAGTCTATGATTGCATACCAAGTGCCTGGATAACATTGCACTTTTCCTATAAGAGTAATCAAATCAGGGATGGCAGCTTGAATAGCTGGAGTCACTTTGTTTAGCTCTCTGTAATCTACAGTCATTCTCCATGTCCCATCACCTTTTTTAACAGGCCAGATAGGATTATTCCAGGCTGTAGTTACTCTGCGAAGGACTTTTACAGCCAAATAATCTTCTGTGGTCTCAGATATTTCTTGTTGTCCTCCAGGGATGTGATATTGTCTTTGATTGACCACTTGCGTGGCAGGTGGAATTTCTACTTCATGATGCAAACATCCCATAATTACAGCATTAATATGAAAAGACAAAGCTCTAATAGCAAATTGGTATTGTCCA
Organism: Diceros bicornis minor; assembly: GCF_020826845.1. NCBI lineage: Eukaryota > Metazoa > Chordata > Mammalia > Perissodactyla > Rhinocerotidae > Diceros > Diceros bicornis. The sequence goes on along the minus strand of NC_080742.1, from coordinate 86,684,765 downwards.
TCAGCCAAATTTAATGTCAATCCTTTTAGAATATCAATCCCAATTATATATTCTGGTATTGGCACAATCATAACTAGATATGTGCGCCGGGGTAGCTGCCCAATTTGGATAGAAAGATTAGTGGTAACTGCCTGGATTTCTTTTTCTCCCAATCTAGTTATCAGAATTGATGTAGCTTGAAACTTAGTTGGATTCCCATAGATAAGGGTGGCCTCTGCCCCTGTATCTACAAGTGCCTGCGCACTAGTTGTAGATTCATTCTTCCAAAATATTTTAATTGGTACATGTGGTCTAATATCTTTTCTTATAGTGGCACTAATTGATACAGAGGTTTGGCCTTCCCCTCAATCATGTAAGTCAGCAAGAAGAGGATCCAAGGGAGGAGGCGGTGCACTAGGTGCAGTAGGCATTGGGTTGGAAGCATTCTCTACATTGTCCCTTCTATTTACTTGTTTTACATTTAGCCCTTTTTCTTTATATAGTTTCCATAACTCTTTAGTGTCAACTCCATCTATCTGGTCTTTGGGTACTCCTGCCCGGAGTAGAGCCAAAAACATATCACCTCGAGTCATTTTATCCTTTTTAAAGAATGTTTCTCTTTTTTCCCTTCCTGGAGAGTTTTCAGTTGTCTGTCAGTCTCCCAAGTCTGCTAGCTGCATAATGTTGTCTGCAAGTGTTGATATAGGGTTTTCAGTTTCATTCATGAGAAGGGTTGTAATTATTTGTTTGTATGCCGGAGGTGCAGTTTTTATCAACTTGTTTCGCACCTGGACACTTAAAGTCATTTTATTTAAAGCTTCATCACACCCCAGAAACACAGCCCGTTTCATGGTTTCTTCTCTCATCTTTTGGACACAATCTTTTAAAGTATATCACGGTCTATTAGTGTCCGGTCACATATCATCCGTGGGGTATTTATCTTGAGCTCCTTTTACTGCAAGAGCCAATAAAGTTGTACCATCAGTGTCTTGTCCACGATCATTTGGGGGGTGAGCATTCATGCTCCAATCTCTGAAAGCTCCCCGTATTACTGGATCATTGGACAAAATTACAAATTTAAAAGCATCTCCTGCATCCAGATTAATTCCTGTAGCGCCCATATCATATAGGCGAACAAGCCAGGTTATAATGGCTTCTCTAGGCTTTTGTGTAGCCCGGGCTAAAATATCAGAAATTTCTTGTTGGTTAAAATCCTCAATCATATCTTTCTTTACAGAATGATTACCATCCATTTCCATCCGCCGACGGCGAAGAGGATGTGCCTCTGTGCGTTTGGGCGGTTTTTCCTCTTTCTCATAATCAGTTTCAGAATCATCATCCCAGATATCATCATCCCATGTGTTTGGGTCCCACTTATGACTGGCTGATGCTATGGCCATATGAACTTTTCGTTTATTTATTTTTCCTCTCCTCTTTCTATATTTATATTTGGCAACTCTTACAGCAGCCTTTTCTGCTATAGCTTGGTAGTTATGAGCCTGATCTCCCAGTGCATGATATTGACATTGAATCATAGCCAAGCGAGACTGCAAATCTGAATTTTCTTTTTCCAAGAGTGCCTTCTCTTTCTGTATTTTATCCCTATCTTCTATAGCCCGACGATAAGCAGTCAACAAACATCAACCTCGCCGTGCCAAAAAAGAAACATCATCTTTCTTTTTCTTTTCCACCGTCTGCAAAGTTTTGGTCACATCCAACGGTTGAAATCGTCGCAGACGAGCATCCCAAGCTTCACATAACCCTGCCCGACGAGTCCACTCCCCAGCCAGAGTGCAAAGGGAGGGTCCTCCCATCTTGGAATTTCTTCCACCTTGGCTTCAGTTACCTTTCGTTTGAATAGGAAAGACATCTCCTTACTTGAATCCTGCTCACAGCACCAATTATGTTATGAGAGGTTCGGGGATTCGATCAGAGATGTAAAAGACACTTTCCACTCCAAACAAATGGACTGAAGGTATATTTTATTATATAGAGGATAGTAAAGGGGATAGTCTGCAAACAGATCCGAATAGGTCAAATATTAAGAGGGAAAAAACATCAGCCCGACTGGAAAGGGAAAACATCCACATCGGCTGAAGAGAAATGACACAAATCAACCGGAAAGAGAAACACCAGGTTGACCGAAAAGAGAACACATCAAATCAATTTCTTCATATCAAATCAATTACTTCACATCAAATCAATTACTCACAACATTTACGCCCCACTGCCGGGAGAGCCCTGTCAATCGACGCGGCTGGGCAAGGATCATACGTGCTGGGCAAGGTGTCCCTTCCACAGGTGGAATTCTCACCAGGTCTCAGTTTCCAGCAGTTTGTGTAAGCAGTTACAGAGTTTACAGAGCAAGCATCTAGTGTTCCCATGCACGAAGTGGTTATCAGTGGCGTACGTGCATTGAGCCCCTTGGCTAACGTCTCAGCCCAGTAGTTGTGTACGTGCATTGTTCTCTTTGGTTATCGTCTTAGCCCGGCACAGATGGCCAGTCCATCTCACGCTGCGACGCTCCAAGAGCCTTGAAATGTTACAACTTGCAACTCTCTCTGTGGGAGAAAGGCCAGTTCCCGGGAAAAGGCCAGTTCCCACCACACAGAAAGCAGCTTTGTATTTCTTTGTGTGCTGGTGGCTATAGGTCAATGGTGCGGCCAAACATGGCTGTACTCATGTCAAGACAGTGAGGAAGATCAACCCTGTGCTAACATCTGCCAATCCTCCTCTTTTTTTGCTGAAGACGACTGGCCCTGGGGTAACATCTGTGCCCATCTTCCTCCACTTTGTATGGGGCGCCGCCACAGCATGGCTTGCCAACCAGTGTATCGGTGCGCGCCTGGGATCCAACCCGGTGAACCCTGGGCCGCCGCAGCGGAGCGCGCGTGCTTAACCGCTTGCGCCACTGGGCCAGCCCCACCTAGTATGTGTTATAACAACATTTTACTCATAAGGCAGAATCAGGAAATAAGATTTTTTAAAAATCTTATTACTTATATCCCTGCCTCTTAGACTGTGAGAGTAGAGTATGATTTAAACTTTTCTTGATGTCTCATGTTATCCAGAGATATGTCCATTTTAAAGATGAATAGTTTCTGAATAAATAGTTGTTACTATTTACTGTTATAAATAGTTGTCATAGTAGGTATTAAAATTGTCGGGCTTGGGCCGGCCCCGTGGTTTGGTGGTTAAGTGCGCGCACTGCGCTGCTGGCGGGCTGGGTTCAGGTCCTGGGTGCGCACCGATGCACCGCTTCTCTGGCCATGCTGGGGCCGCGTCCCGCATGCAGCAACTAGAAGGATGTGCAGCTATGACATACAACTATCTACTGGGGTTTTGGGGGGAAAAAATAAATAAATAAAATTAAAAAAATAAATAAATAAAAAATAAAATTGTCGGGCCGGCCCGGTGGCGCAAGCAGTTAAGTGCGCACGCTCTGCTGTGGCAGCCCGGGATTCGCCGGTTCGGATCACGGGCGTGCACTGATGCACCGCTTGTTAAGCCATGCTGTGGTGGTGTCCCATATAAAGTAGAGGAAGATGGGCACGGATGTTAGCCCAGGGCCAGTCTTCCTCAGCAAAAAAAAAGAGGAGGATTGGCATTGGATGTTAGCTCAGGGCTGGTCTTCCTCACTAAATAAATAAATAAATAAATAAATAAATAAATAAATAAATAAATAAAATTGTTTATACACACACAGTTGTAATATGATTGTGACTTTGAACTCTTTTGGGGGTGTATAGGGCTGATTTTTCCCGATGTTAATAGTCCATAGACGGCTTTAGTTTTTGGTTTCCATATCTGTGGAAAGTTGACCAGGTATTTCAGTACATAGACTCTGAGACATCATTTTTGGTTGCTTGGGGGCTTTCAGTAAAGACGTGAACTTGCAGGTACTGATATGTATTTCAGATAGTTGATTGAATTTTGCTAGATAAATGATTGTTGAATGTTTCACTTTATTCTTTTTCCTGATTCAAACTTTTCACCCCGATGAAATGTAAGGCACGTTCCTCAGCAGCCATTTTTAAAATTCCTATGGTAAACCTTTTCCTCAGCGTCAGTGAAAATTGTTAAATTCCATTTTGGTCCTGGAGTGTTGTTTTTGGGTCTCCACAGAAGCTTGTGTCTGATTCTTCTTTACTCTGCTGTTTCCGCACTGTAGTCCGATCCCGACCTCCCGGCAGATGTGCAGACGCCGTCTTCTACAGAGCTGGGGAGGTATCCGGGCCTGCCCTTCCCAGCGTCCCAGTACATCCCGCCCCAGCCGTCCATTGAGGAGGCACGCCAGACCATGCACTCTCTCCTCGACGACGCTTTTGCCCTTGTGGCCCCCAGCAGCCAGCCTGCCAGTGCTGTGGCTGCAGGCCCCGGGGTCTCCGCCGGCCTGCCTGTGAACAGCACGCCTTCCCGGGAAGAGAGGCGAGCCACTCAGTGGGGGTCCTTCTACAGCCCAGCTCAGACAGCCAACAACCCATGCAGTGTAAGTACAAGACTTCTTGAATTCTCTCCCGGGCAAGATGTTGGAGGTTTGTTGCCTGACTGCCTCACTTTTAGGATCCCTGCAATATTCTGATTGCATTTGTAAGAATTAAAGCTTGGATGATGGGTCTTGGATTTTATCATCTTCTCCTAAGTTAATTAATTCTCAATGTTGGAAGCATCCTTTTATGCGACTCTGATATTTTATGGAAGTGTCTCCCTGGGTTCCCTTCAATGTCGTGGGATGGAGGTGGGGTAACTGTCAAAACATATTCTCCTTGATGTCTCCATAAACGGTGTAGTTTAGAATGCACCCAGATCATTAAGCTTCTTCTTGTAGGGCACATGGGACTGAAGAGGCCCTTGAGGCTGTGGGAGTGTAGGCAGCTAGTCCACGAGTAGGCGAGGAAACTATTTTCAAATATCAAGTTTCCATCTTGGGAATTGGCATTTCAGCGTTTCTTCTGCCTTTGTGATCCTTTATTTTTTGCATGTTCAGTCAGTCCTTTCAAATGTTCCTTCTCAAGACATGGAGAAGAAGTAAAACTCAAGGATGCAACATTAAATATTATTTTCTGCTAATTTCATATTAAATGATTGGACTAAATCATTTGACTCCAGAGAGAAGTTAATAGGTCACAATTTAAATTTCTTCAAGAAGTGTTTATACTAGGTTCCTCTGATTTTATTATCCCTACTAAGGTGAAATTGGGTGATAATAAACATATGTTAAAAGAAAATTGGTTTGAATTTTCAAAGTATGCCCTTAGTAATAGAGTGTTTCCTTCAAGGCATGGTAGGTGCGGGCCTACGGTATAGATAACTGCTACCCTGTGGGGGAAAAAGACCGTTCACTCTAGTCATTGTTGTTTTTAATGTTAAAATATAGCTTGTTTCAATAGTAAATATTAAACTACTTTATAATTACAAGTGGTTTATAATCTTTAAGGAACTAGATGATACAGAACAAGACTCTGTGATAAAACGAATGTGGCTACAGCTACTGTCTGTTCACTTTAAGCTTTTCTACTTTGTTTATTCATTCAAATATGTTTATGGAGCAGCTGCTGTGTTCTGGGTCTCTGGGGATACAGAGGTGCACGATGCATAACTCCAGGTCTTGTGTTCCAGTGGGAATATGTGGACAGTTGAAGCAGTAATTCCAGTATAGCGCAGTTGGTGCTGTGGCAGGAGGAAAGTATGTGGGAGGAGCACCTGGCTGAGTCTGGAGGTGCTTGGGAAGGATTTTGTGGACAAAATGACATCTAAGTGAAAGTCTGAATGATAATTAGTGATTATTAGTTGAAGAATATTTCAGGTAGTGGGGAAGCAGAGACACAGAAGTAAAAGTATCTGGTACAAACTTCTTTGAGACAAGATGGAGGAAAAGGTCTGGATTTACCTTCCCTCCAGGAACAACTAAAATAACAGGTCAAAATACATCGGTTTTTGGTGGCATAGTGGTTAAGTTTCCACACTCTGGTTCGGCGGCCTGGGGTTTGCAGGTTCAGCTCCCGGGTGCAGACCTACGCACCACTTATCAAGCCATGCTGTGGCAGCATCCCATATAAAGTAGGGGAAGGTGGGCACGGATGTTAGCCCAGGGCCAATCTTCCTCAGCAAAAAGAGGAGGATTGGCAACGGATGTTAGCTCAGGGCTGATCTTCCTCAAAAAAACATATATATATGGGTGTTTACAACATTGGACATTAGGCAACAAGAGAGAGGGATCACTGAGAAATGAGTTGAACCCTACAGTCGCCCCAACTTACTGTCTTGAGAGTTTCTATCTGCAGTGCTGGGAGGGAGATCCCAGGCAGAGCTCGGTGGTCTCCCTGAGTTGAGAAAACAAGTTGGGAGTCTGGAAAGGAAAAAGCAGCTAGAGTTCACAACAGACAGTGCAGGAAAGCATAGAGATGCCCAGAGAGATCATTCCGGAGATCTGCAGAAAATCTTCATCAGAGTACTGATTAGTTGAAGGGTGTGAGAAAACTACCTAAGACTGGGTAAAGAACTGCCCCCCAAAATTACAGGGAACAATCTCTAGAGCTCACACAGGTGTGGGAATAAATTCTTGCTGTGGATTGAATTGTGTCCCTCCAAAATTCAAAAGTTGAAGCCTAAATCCCCGTGTAACTATATTGGAGGTAGGGCCTTTAAGAAGGAGATTAAGGTTAAATGAGGTCCTGAGGGTGGAGCCTTGATCAGATAGAACTGGTGCCCTTATGAGAAGAGGAGGAGACACCAGAGCTTTCTCTCCACCATGTGAGGATACAGCAAGAAGGCAACTGTCCACAAGGCATAAAGAGAGCTCTCACCAAAACTGAACCCTGCTGGAAACTTGATGTTGGACTTTCCAGCCTCCAGAACTGTGAGAAAACAAATTTCTGTTGTTTAAGCCACCCAATCTGTGTATTTTGTCATGACAGCCTGAGCTGACTAACAGTTCCATTCCCACCAGTGAGAGTGGAAAGCCTCATAATTCATGGAGCATCGGTTAGAGTACTCAGAAGAGTTTTGCCTTAGTAGTGGGGGTGCAAAATTAGCCTCAGATTGAAGCTGCTTTGGTTCTGCCTAACAACGCATATAAGCAAGACCTGAACCTAAACAAAGTTCAAGAATATTTATAGAAAAACAAAAATATACAGCATCCAACAAGGGGAAATTAATATTGTCTGACATCCAATCATAACTACCTGGACAAGCAAAGAAGCCAGAAAATGGGCCGGCCCCGTGGCTTAGCAGTTAAGTGAGCGCTCTCTGCTGCTGGCGGCCCGGGTTTGGATCCCAGGCACGCGCCAATGTACTGCTTCTCTGGCCATGCTGAGGCCGTGTCCCACATACAGCAACTAGAAGGATGTGCAGCTATGACATACAACTATCTACTGGGGCTTTGGGGGAAAAAAAATAAATAAATAAATAAAAATTAAAAAAAAAAGAAAACAGAAAATGGCACAGATGATAGAATTAGTAGACAAAGATATTAAAGGAATTATTATAATGTTGTTCATGTGTTCAAGAAGCTAGAGGAAATATTGGATGCACTAATTAAGGGCATTGAAGATATTAAAGGATACAAATCAAATTTAGACATGAAATCTATAATGTCTGAGATGAAAAATATACTGGATGGGATTAATGGCATGTTAGATATTGCAGAAGAAAAGATTGTTAAGCTTGAATACATGGAAATAAAAACTATGCAAGGTTGCTGGCCCAGTGGCACAGTGGTTAAGTTCATGTGCTCCACTTAGGTAGCCTGGGGTTTGCAGGTTCGGATCCTGGGTGTGGACCTCCGCTCCGCTCAGCAAACCATGCTGTGGCAGCATCCCATATACAAAATAGAGAAAGATTGGCAACAGATGTTAGCTCAGGGCCAGTCTTCCTCACCAAAAACAACAAAACAAAACAAAACAAAACCCAAACTATCCAACAGGAAAAAAAGTAAATAGACTGAAAAAATGAATAGAACTTTAGTGAGCTGTGGGACAGCTTCAAGTGGACTTATATACATGTAATTGGAGTTCCCAAAGGAGAGGAGGGAGAATCAGAAAAAATAATTAAAGAAATAATGGCCAAAATTTTTGCAAATTTGATGGAAATTATAAATCTACATATTCACAAAGCCTGATGCATAAGAAACGTGAAGAAAACTATGCCAAGAAATACCATAATCAAATTTCTTAAAACAAGTGGTAAAGATCTTAAAATCATATAGAGAAAAAGGACACGTTACATACAGTGGAACAAAGGTAAGGATGACAGCAGAATTCTCATTGTCCAGAACACTATGGAACAAATTTTTAAAGAAACAAAAGAAAAAACTGTCAACCTGGCATTCTATATCCAGCAAAAATATCTCTCAAAAACTAAGGTGAAATAAAAACTTTTTCAGACGTACGAAAACTGAAAGAATGCATCAACAGCTAACCTGTATTATAAGGAATGTTACAGGAAGTTTTTCAGCAGAAGTAAAATGATACCAAATATAGATCTGGATCTACGTAAATGAAAGAAATGCATTAGAAATGTAAATATGTGGGTAATTATAAAAAAACCTTTATTCTTCATTATTTAAATATTTAAAAAATATAATTGACTATTTAAAACAAAAGTAATAATAATGTATTGTGGGGTTTATGACATATGTAGAAGTAAAATGTATGAAAACAATAGCATAAAGGCCAAGAAGGGAGAAATACAAGTGCACTATTTTAATGTTCTTATACCAAGTGGAATAATAGCCCTGGAAGGTAGACTGTGATAAGTGAAAAATATATACTATAAACCCAAAAGCAACCACTAAAAAAATGTAGAGTTATAGCTAATAAGCCAACAAAGGAGTGAAAATGAAGTAATGAAAAATAGTCCAAAAGAAGGCAGAAAAAGAGGAAAAAGGAAAAGATGAGAAAGAACAGATGGGACAAAAAGGAAACAGATACCAAGATGATAGATTTGAATCCAGCCCTATCAATGATCACATTAATGTGAATGGTCTAAACATCCCTACTAAAGGGCAGAGATTGTCAGATTGGATAAAAAGCAAGATCCAGCTATTTGCTGCCTATGGGACACCCATGTTAAATATAAAGGCGCAAATAGATTATTATTTTTTTTTTTAATTTTTATTTATTTTATTTTTTTCCCCCAAAGCCCCAGTAGATAGTTGAATGTCACAGCTGCACATCCTTCTAGTTGCTGTATGTGGGATGCGGCCTCCGCATGGCTGGACAAGCGGTGCGTCGGTGCGCGCCGGGGATACGAACCCGGGCCATCAGCAGCGGAGCACGCGCACTTAACCGCTAAGCTGCAGGGCCGGCCCCACAAATAGATTAAAAGTATGGAGAAAGATATACTGTGCTAACACTAATCCCCAAAGCTGGAGTGGCTATATCAATATGAGCCAAAATAGATCTCGCAGTAAAGAATATTACCAAGGATAAAGAAGATCATTTCATAATAAACTTTTCAGTTCATCAAGAAGATGTAAAATCCTAAATGTGTGCCTAGTAATAGAGCTGAACATACATGAAGCAAAATCTGGTAGAACTATATGCAGAAATAAACAAATCCACAGTTGTAGTCAATGATTTCAACACACTTCTTTCAATAATTGATAGAACGAGTATACAGAAAGAAGACTCGAACAAGTCTTGAACTAATACATCAGCTTGAACTAATGGACATTTATAGAGTACTCTACCCCACAAGAACAGAAAGAGTATACATTCTTTCTAGAGTACTTGGAATGTTTATCAAGATAGACCAAAAATTCTTGGCCACAAAGCTAATCTCAATAAATTTAAAAAGATTCATATTATATAAACAACCTGATAAAAAATGGGAAAGGATTTGAACACACACGTCACCAAAGAAGATATGTGGATAATGAGCAGATGAATATAAGGAATCATCAGATAAAGATGCTCAACATCATTAGTCATCAGTGAAATGCAATAAATCATGAGTTACCACTACACACCTATTAGAATGTTTAAAATTCAAAACACTGACCACACCAAATGTTGATAAGGATGTGAACAACTGAAACTCTCACAAATTCCTGGTGGGTATGTAAAATAGCACAACTACTCTGAAAAACTGTCTCTTGGCAGTCTCTTAAAAAATGAAACATTCACCTACCATATGACCCAGCCGTTCTATTCCTAAGTGTTTACCCAGGAGACATGAAGGCGTATATCTGTACAAAGACTTGTACCTCATAGCAGCTTTATTTGTAATGGACCCAAACTGGAAACAACCCAAACGCTCATCATCAGGTAGATATACAAACAAATTGTAGTGCATCCATACAATGGAATACTACTCAGTCATAAAAAGGAATGAATTATTTATACACACAACAACACAATTGGGTCTTAAAATAGTTATGCTGAGGGAAAGAAGCCAGACCAAAAAAATAAAAAGTGCATACTATATGATTCCATTTACCTACAGTTCTAGAAAATGCCTAGTAATAGGGTGGGTTTGGGAAGGGGTATGTGATGGAGAGGTTATAAAGGGGTGCAAGGAAACTTTGGGGGTGATGGATATGTTCATTATCTTGATTGTGGGCATGGTTTGTGAGTTTAGATGTATGTCAAAACTTATCAGGGCCGGCCCCGTGGCTTAGCAGTTAAGTGTGCACTTAACTGCCAGTAGCTCCACTACTGGCACCCCGGGTTCGGATCCCGGGTGCGCACCAATGCACTGCTTCTCCGGCCATGCTGAGGCTGCGTCCCACATACAGCAACTAGAAGGATGTGCAACTATGACATATGACTATCCACTGGGGCTTGGGGAAAAAAAGGAGGAGGCTTGGCAATAGATGTTAGCTCAGAGCCGGTCTTCCTCAGCAAAAAAAAAAAAAAGAGGAGGGTTAGCATGGATGTTAGCTCAGGGCTGATCTTCCTCACACACAAAAAAAAAAGGTAAAAAAAAAAACTTATCAAATTGTATACTTTAAATATGACAGTTTATTATATGTCCATTATAACTCAGTAAAGCTAAGATTTTCCCCCCAAAAATGTGTGTGGTGTGTTCTTAGCAATGAAATTAGTTCTGTCTGACTAATACAGATTGAGAAGTACAAGTGGTGAGGCATGAGGCAGGAGAGAGAGAGAGCAAGAAGCTGATAGATATAGAGCCTATGCCTCATCCTGAGAGTAATGGCTGGACACTGAAGGGTTTTGAGCAGGTTAGGTGTGCCTTCTTGACAGATCGCTCTCATTTCAGATTGGAGAATCGTTTGTCAGTGTGCAAGACCAGAGATAGGGAGATAATCCGGAGCTTTTGCAGTAATCTTGGTGAGAGATGTTGGTGGCCCCAACTAGTGTAATGCAGTGAATGGATTGAAGAGGAAGAATCGGCAAAGCTTCGGCGTGCTGAATTGCTGACGGCTCTGAGGCAGTGTAGAAGGAGAGTTTGATGATACAGGAGAGGGGATTCAGAGCACTGATGGGAGGAATTGTCTTTAGAAACAAGGGGATATATTTCTTCCATTTTAATAGGAGGGAGGAAGGAAGAGTTGGGTGCAGATGCAATTAGGTTTGTAGTTGGGTTGCAGGAAGTTGAGGGACCACCCATTTCATCATGGCTTCTATTCTCACAGTAAAGAAAGCAGAGTCATGTATTGAGCATAAGGGAAGAAGTGTGGCAAGGCAAGAGGTTTCAGGGAGAGTAGAGATTTGACATACTTATTGTGGAGAGTGAGAGAAAACAGACTAGGGACATAGGAATAATTGCTTAGCAGCATTGAGGCCCCTGTTGAGATTGACTATCGTGAAATTATAGTGGCACAAATTAAAGTTCTATAGTTTTGTTTACCAGCATCCAGATACCCAGGTGTAGACAAGGAGAAAACAGGCAGTTGGATTGATCCAGGACTAGGGCTTTATCAGGCAAATGTGATGGAAGGACAACTGGCAAAAGATGTGCAGTTAGAGGATGCAGTTGAAATGATGATGGACCATATGCTGAAAGGGAAAGTATGGGTTGGGAGTCAATTAAACATGCTGGGGCTTTGTAGATTCTTCCTCTCAAATCCCTCCACTGCATTACTCTAGTGGGAGCCACCATCATCTCTCACCAAGATTATTGTGGGAACTTGCTAATTGTCTCCTTGCCTCTGGTGTTGAGTATAGGATGTCAGGTAAAATACTGTTTATTGATGTTGAGCAGGCTGAGGAGCTGGGAGGCTAACATGGTAGATGCATCCTGTGGATGACAGGAGGACTTGGAATGAAGAGGAAGACCTACCAGGAGCCTCTTAACTTAGTCTTGAGTTTTCCAAAGGGAAGATTCTCATCTCACTTTCTGACCTGAATTTATTCACTGCTGGCCTCTACACATTGCTTCTCTCTGCTCCCAGTGCCCCTTGGATTGTTCTGTGGAGAAATCTGTAGCCATGTCTTACGGGGGATGTACATATGCTGTTTGCTAGGAAGCGTAAATAGTTCTTCGCAGTTAATAAGTTTTCACATTAACCAGTGAACACCTGAATAACCAGTGTTCATTTTATCTACAGATTCAGCTCTTTCATTCACTTCAGAGGAACTTTATTTATGAAGTGATTTTCTTACTCTATGCCGTTTATTGGAGTCAAAGATAGCAGTTATCTTTATGTTGGCTCATTTTTGTCTGTTTTGTTTACCTATCACTTTAACTCTAATTGCTTTGGCTACTTTGTTCTTGTTTCTCTGCCTCTCTGCCTTCATAATGATTATCGTGGGCCTTTTCTCTGTGATGTTAATTTGATTTTAAGCCATGTCTATTCCTTTCCCTGCTGGTTGATTTCTTAGAGTCTTAATGGCATTGTTTTGGTCCTCAAATGATTTCCACAGTCTGTGATCTCCTGTATCAGTTCATTCTGTTGTTTTATCGTCTCATCATTGAACTTAAAAAAAGAATTGCTGGGGCCAGCCCCAGTGGACTGGTGGTTAAGTTCAGTGTGCTCCACTTCAGCAGCCTGGGTTCAGTTTCCGGGCACAGAACTACACCACTCGTCGGTGGCCATGCTGTGGCTTTGACCCACATATAAAATAGAGGAAGATTGGCGCAGATGTTAGCTCAAGGCGAATCTTCCTCAGCAAAAAAAAAAAAAGAAAGAAAGAAAAAAAGAATTGCTATTCTTATTAAGTTCTTTTATAGTTCAACATAGTTGTAGAGACTCTGATTGTTTTATTTTCTTCCAGACCAGGTTCTTTGTCTTTTACATATGTTCTTTTTTTGAAACTTGTATTTGTTTGCTTGTTTATTGGCTGTAGAATGTTTGCAGAGTTGCCATGCTTTTTTCATTTTGTCCTCTTCCTGATTAAGATGGGCAGCTCTTTCCTAACTTCACTTTGATTTGCTAGAATGGGGTAAGTTCACCTTTGTGGTCTTCGTATCTTATCTGGGACCTGTTTCACTCTTGAGGATTGCTTTCAGTCCATCTTTCTGTAACCTGGTGTCATGGAGGAAGGGGACGGTAGGGCCTGGTGGGCCGGGTCCAGTCCTCCTTGGGACTCATTCTGCTGTCTCTTTAGCAGTCTTGTTGCATTTTTCATGCTCCTACCTGCCCCTGCCCCCTGCAGCCAGAGCAAACTGTACTCCCAAGAGGTGTGCTCCCCTTCACACTCAACCTGATGACTTGAAAGATGGGGCATGACTTGGCTTTTCCTTGATTCCCGCACCCCCCCCCCCCCCGCCCCCCTCTCCAGGAGGCCTATTAACCCTTCAATCAACTTCTCTCTAAATGGGAAGGTAATTCTGCATATTCTAGGTGTGGGATTAGGAGCCACATCATGCTGCCAGAATCTTTTCTTTTTTCCCTTGTTCACCACTCTTCTCAGTTTGTGGCATGATTCTGCTCCTTTTATTTACTTGTATGGTTTTTGTTGATGAGTTGTAGCAGTAATTTTTGACAGATTTTTGTCATTATTTTTATTTGCTCATTCATTGTTCATAGGTGTCAGAAATGAACGATTCTGTGATAATGCCTTAATCTACTATCTTAACCAAGAACTCAAATTCATAGTAAGATTGTTATAAACACTGTTCTTGAGTGGTGTTCTCGTTGTGGACTTTTGCTGTTACCCTTATGTATTTTGATGAGAATGATAGCAATTTAATCTAGTGGAAAGCTGGAATCGTTGGTTGTATCTGTGCATATCTAATATAATTTCAGCATGTTTATAAATTGGTCATAAAGGTACTATTTGTTGCCAGGAGAAACTTGATCACCCTTTATTTGCTTCTTCTGGCTACAGTAGAACCTATTGGAACGTGGATTTCAAGGTGCTTTCAGTTACCCCGTAAACCTTCATTTACCATCTAATGGCATTTTTGCTCTTCTTTGCCAGCATCAGGGTGTTAGTTAAGCACTGGTTAACTAACACACTGTAAGTCAGGCCACTTGATAGGTGGTATTTTTCCTTTTTGAGTAGAGTTTACCTCCCTTTATAGTTCTCTAAGTAGCAGATGTGGATGCCTGAGCTGAAACATTTACAAGCAGGCCCATCCCAGACTCCACGAACCATTTGACTTGCCTTTCTTGCTCTCTTGGCCTATTTTATACTGAATAGAAAGAAGGGATGTATTAAAATGGGATTTTTATTGACATAGCTGATTGAAACCTTAAAATTCTATTTTGTCCCTCAAACTTTTATACAGGTGTGACCCATTTGAAGTAAATGCCTGCCATTCTGTCTCCGACTTTTTTTAAAAACCTTTTCATCGGGACATGTAGCCTCTAGAAAAAATAACACTCTTTTTCTGACTACAATAGAGTTGAAATGCCTAGCACTACAATAATAAAACAGATAAAGAGCAGATAGCTATTTTTCACTGTTTTTCCTTTAGTTTATCTCTTATGAGACCTCCTGAAATCCTGATAGGTAAACTGCTAAGCCTTGGTCTTTTTTTCTTTTCTTTTGCATATAAATAGGTTTAAAAAATCCAAACTGTGCTGAAAGCACAATAGCCACCGTGAATAATCTTTCCCCAGTCTCGAGTTTCTCTTTAATTATTTGGAAGAAGAATTGAAGCTCCTTTCCCTTCTGTTTTTCCCTTCTTCCGTAATCCCCTTTGGCTTTTTTTACCTCGTGGGGGAACTCTGCAAGGTTCTAATCTCTCTCCCTCTGCCAAGGGGATGAAATCACAGAGGGTCAGAAGGTAAGGTAATTTGAGCACGGTTTCAGATCTGATAATCCCTTTGAACTCTCTGGCAGACATTTGACCTCCCCCACTAACTGCCTAAAAAATTTGACATAGTAACTCCTTCCTGGAACAGATCTTCTATCTGATGGCTGTAATATAATGTAAAATAGATGTTAAATAGGAAAGGCACCAACAAGCCCATCTTATCAGAAATTCTGTCTCCCTGGCCACATTCTCTGGATGGCCCTGCAAGGAGTTGCCAGACAAACATTTACATTTATAAGGGAAATCTCCATTTGTAAAGGTATCTCCCTCTCTGTATTGGGAAGAGGGGGGATGACCTCATTTCTAGAGACTTATCAATGTGGAAGGTGAGGCCTTAAATCTGCATAATAACCTTACTCTTGTTTACTGTGCTTTAGTGGTAATCTCCTGTAACTGACTCGCCCCACCCCCAACATCCTCCTTTGGCTGAACATGGTATTTAAGATGAGAATTTCTGCTATTGTGTTGAGAAATGCAGTGTCCCTGGTTTCTCCCATGTATACATGTTATTAAACTTGGTATTATTTTCTCCTGCTAACCTGTCTTGTTAATGATTTGGCCAGCCATAAGAACCTTAAGGGAAAGGGCAGAGGGGAATTCTCCCTCTTCTCCCACAGTGACTTAACTGTGAGCTCCTGATCTTGGACACCAGTTGGTTCAAACTGACTAGAGTTGGATGGACTCTGTCCAGAGGTACTGTCCTGCTAAAATATCTGATTCCAAAATAATGATTCACAGTGGTTGAAAGAAATGTTGAAATAGGAGTCCCATGTATGTTAGGGTTAGGATATGCTGATTTCATGAGGAATGCAACACAGATACATGTTTCTTTAAATCTGATGCCATATGGTTTTATCAAAGAGCACTTGGTTAGCTCAGATGAGCTCAAGTAAATGAGTTGATTGAAGGATATGGGGCACCTTATGGAATTTAAGGGCAGGGGGTATAGCTGGGCCTCCTTGGAACCAGAAAACTGTCAGAAACTGAACGTGTTCATTTCGTCTTGAAGAGTCTCTCTAATTTCTGGTTGTCTTTACATTCTTTCTCTTTTTACAGCATTCTACAACATGGTACAGCGTTTACGTGCTTTAGTTTCTTGAGTGTGTTTGAATTGCTACTGGGCACCCACTGGATCTGGTGACCATTGTGGTCCATGTTCATAGAGTCATTTGTGCCAAATGTGGCCACTAAGCCCTCCCTTACTAGCAGAAGATACAGTTTTGTAGAGCATGAGCTGTAGGGAAGAGCAGGCACAGAAAGCCTATCTATTATTCATACTTTTACAGAAGAAAGAAAGGTCTAGAAATTATTTGTGTTTTTTAAAGCTTCGTAGCCCAGTTCCCCAAACTGAAACTTCTGGCGTTACTTGATGGCAGAATGCCCCGATAGCATGCTAACTTTTTATGAGGGAATAATTTTCTTGAAGGTTGATCCTATAAACCTAAATTTATAAGTTTGCTGTTGTCACTTTCTAATAAGTATTGAATGTTAATCTTCATCTTTTGAATTTCTTTCAGAGATATGAAGACTATGGAATGACTCCCCCATCAGGCCCATTGCCGAGGTAAGGTTTTCAGGAGAAAATGCATTAGGACTTTCTCACATAGGCTGTTTTTTTCACTTTTATAAACTCGTTTTTCTTTTAGCTAATGTGAGCAGATGCAAAACTCTGAGTTGTGTGTTCTCTTGCTCTAACTAGAAGAGGAAAAAAAAAAGTTAGAATTAAAGTTCTGTTTCCAGTAATGACGGACTAGATAATTTGCTGAGGACCACTGGAAAATTAGATAAGATTTTAAAATTAAAAAAAAAAACCCAAATAGTTAACAGGGTGGTGAAGTGGTATGGAGCCAAGATCCGGGTGATCTTGGAGGTGAGTCCTGCCTTTTGGCTACTTTCTTCCAGGAGCACCTGCTGATTCTAGAGTTGGCTGAGAAGCTGAGCAAAACTTTTGACAGACTCATGGTGCTAAGGAGTCTTTTTTTTTTTTTTTCATGAAGAAGATTGGCCCTGAGCTAACATCTGTTGCCGGTCTTCCTCTGCTTTGTATGTAGGATGTCGCCACAGCTTGGCTTGATGAGTGGTGTGTAGGTCTGTGCCTAGCATCTGAATCTGAACCCCAGGCCGCTGAAGCGGAGCATGCGAACTTAACCACTACGCCACTGGGCTGGCCTCATGGAGTCTTGAAAATGCAACATATGAAAAGTTGTGGGCTACATCTAAAGCCGTATTTAGGGGAGACTTAGGGGAGACTTTGATGCCTTAATTCAAAATATATTTGAAAAGAAAAATGGCTGAAAATCAATGATCTAAGCATCCATCTCAATTTAAAAAAAGATCCAATTAAATGTAAAGGAAGTGGAAGGATGGAAATAATAAAAATAAGAATAGAAATGAATGAAATAGAGAACAAATACCATAATAGAGAAGGTCAACAAAGCTAAAAGTTAATTCTCTGAAAAAAGCTAATAAAATTGATGAATGCCAGGAGAACCTGATGAAGTAATCTGTGTAATGTTATGAAGAAAAGGAATGAAAAAGGACATATTAATAGAGATTTTACAGAAATTAAAAAGATTTTGACAGATTTTAAAAAGACAGATTTTAAAAAAACTTTGCATTGGGCCAGCCCAGGTGGCCTAGTGGTGAAGTTCGGTGCACTCTGCTTTGGCAGCCTGGGTTCAGTTCCTGGGTGCAGACCTACACCATTCATCTATCAGAGGCCATCCTGTGGTGGCAGTTCACATACAAAATAGAGGAAGATTCGCAACAGATGTTAGCTCAGGGCAAATCTTCCTTAGGAAAAAAAAAAAGAGGGGGGCTAGGCCTGTGGCATAGTGGTTAGGTTTTCGTGCTCCACTTCAGCAGCCCCGGAGTTTGCAGGTTGGGATCCTGGGTGGGGATCCACTCATCAAGCCATGCTGTGGTGGCGTCCCACATGCAAAATAGAGGAAGATTGGCATCAATGTTAGCTCAGGGACAATCTTTCTCACCAAAAAAACCAAAAACCAAAAAAACAACTCTACAGGTATTAAGAAGATTTTATGAACACTTTTTTTTTTTTTTTGTGAGGAAGATCAGCCCTGAGCTAACATCCGTGCTAATCTTCCTCTTTTTGCTGACGAAGACTGGCTCTGAGCTAACATCTATTGCCAATCCTCCTCCTTGTTTTTTTTTTCCCCAAAGCCCCAGTAGATAGTTGTATGTCATAGTTGCACATCCTTCTAGTTGCTGTATGGGGGATGCGGCCTCAGCATGGCCAGGGAAGCGGTGCGTTGGTGCGCGCCCGGGATCTGAACCAGCGCTGCCAGTAGTGGAGCGTGTGCACTTAACCGCTAAGCCACAGGGCCGGCCCTATGAACACATTTTTATTAATAAATTTGAAATGGAAAAATTCCTAGAAAGAGAAAACATGAATAGTCATATAACTATTAAAGAAATTGAAATCGTTAAAATTCTTCCCACAAAGAAAACTCTGGGCCCAGGTGGCATCAACAGTGAATTCTACCAAAAACACTGAAGGAAGAAAAGGTGCCAGTGTCATACAAACTCTTCTAAAGAACGGATAGAGAGAGAACACTCCTCACCTCATTTTATGAGACCAGTGTAACCTTGATACCAAGGGCAAGACAAGGACATTGCAAGAAAGGAAACGTTAAGAGGAGTTTCACTCATGAACGTAGGTGCAAAAATTCGAAACTAAATATTAGCAAACGTATCCAGCAGTGTAGACAAAAGGATATCTCATCACAACCAAATGTATTTATTCCATCAATGCAGGGGTGATTTAACATTTAAAAAAATCAATCAGTCTAATTCACCACTTTGAGGAGAATAAAGGAAGAAAATCTTCTCATTTCAATAAATATGCACTTGATAAAATTCAACATCCATTCATGGTAAAACATCTTAGCAAACAAAGAATAGAAGGGAACTTCTCTAATCTGATAAAAGGTATCTCAGCAAATATTAGTGGTGAAATGTTAAAAGCTTTTCCTCTGAGAACAAGAGCACAATGAAGATGCCTCCTTGCATGACTTCTATTCAACATTGCCCTGGGGGGTCCTAGCCAGGGTAATAAGGCAAGAAAAAGAAACCAAAAGATTAAGGAATTCAAAGAAAGAAATTAATACTGTTATTATTTGCAGATGATATAATATTTTAGTAGAAAATCTTAAAACATTAACATAAATTGTTAGAATTAAGAGAATTTAGCAAGATAGCTAAATTACAAGGTAGCTGGTTACAAGATCACTATACAAAAATCTGTTTTATTTCTGTTTATGAGCAACAGATGGAAAAGAACAACTTTTAAAAGTTCTACATAAAATAGCATTCAAAAATATAGAATATCTCAGAATAAATCTAACCAAAGATAGTCAAGCCCTCTAAAGAAAGATGTTCATGGATTGGACAACTCAATATTTTTAAAATGTCAGTTTCCCCCAAGTTATTTACAGATTCACTGCAGTCCCATTCAAAATCCCAGTAGTTTGTTGTTGTTTTTTTTTAAATACATGGAAACTGACAAGCTGTTTCTAAAATTTATATGGAAATGCAAAGAGCAAAGAATAGCCAAGACACTTTGAGAAAGAAGAATAAGGTGTTAGGACTATTCTAAATGTTATAAATTACTGTCAAGTAATTAAGACAGTAGCTAGACACATAGAAAAAAGGAACAGAATAGAGTGTCCATAAACAGACTCACACATGAGTAGACAAATGATTTATTACAAAGAAGGAATTTCAGGAAAACAGAGTTAATCTCAGAAATCATACTCAACTGTCCTTTCAATGACCAGAAATCACACAGAAGTAGAAATGTTATCTGCTTACTCATTTTTTCCCCTCACTTTTATTTGCCCTCATTTTCAGAGGGGTTTGTTTTATTTTTTCCCCAGTGCTCCTCCCCACCCAGGCACTGCTTTATGGTCCAAAAGCAACAAAGGCTGAGAGAGCAGGTGGGGCTCAGGTGATCCAGGCAGAAGTTAATGACGGGGGACCGTGTGAGCTGGTTTGCTCAGTTTGGTTCAGTTTATACCTGTTGTCCAGCATAATTATTAATAACTTTCACTCTCAAAAGTGTTCTTTTTGGGGCCGGCCCCGGGGCTTAGCGGTTAAGTGCGCACGCGCTCTGCTACTGGCGGCCCAGGTTCAGATTCCGGGCGCGCCCCGATGCACCGCTTGTCCGGCTATGCCGAGGCTGCGTTCCACATACAGCAACTAGAAGGATGTGCAACTATGACATACAACTATCTACTGGGGCTTTGGGGGGAAAAAAAAAAAGGAGGAGGATTGGCAGTAGATGTTAGCTCAGAGCCATTCTTCATCAGCAAAAAGAGGAGGATTAGCACAGGTGTTAGCTCAGGGCTGATCTTCCTCACACACAAAAAAAAAGTGTTCTGTTTGGATGATCAATTTTATGGTTATCCAAGTTAAAGAATTCTAGAGTATTTGGATCACATGGAACTCTGAGCACACAATTTAGGATAGAAGGGATGCAAATGTAGACAAGAGGGGGCTGATTGGCTTGGTAAAGTAGGAATAATTAAGTAAAGGGCCAGAGCTAGTTGGTGGGTGGGGGTGCAGACATTGTGATTCGGGTAGGTGAGCTCCAATATACAGACCCTGAAGGAGGAGTGTGACTTACATTAGGCTCTTAGATCTGTAAGGTGGGAGCTGTCAGACCTCTCTCTCTGAGGTCAATCTGAAATAGCAGCAGTTAGTTAAAGAGACTAATATAGATAGCCTGGTTTCAATTTATGAGATGTACTCCAGAAATAACACTGTAGGATAAGGGCAAGTCAGTCTACGTTCTCATCAAACTGGTTTGATCTGTTAATTACTGGTTGATTGTCATTTGCAAAGAACTGTAATTAGACTGTCATCTTTTTTTATTCTTGATTTTCTTTGGAAGAGTGGTTTTCAAGGTGGGACTCTCAGACCCATAGAGGATCCTTGAGACCCTTTCTAGGGGTCTATGAGGTCAAAACTAGTTTCATAATAATATTAAGGCATTATTTGACTTCTTCATTATGTTGATGTCTGCACTGAGGAGCAAAAGCAACCGTGGGTGAAACTACTGGTGCGTTAGGGTGAATCAAGGCAGTGGCACCAAATTATTTGAGCAGTCATTGTATTCTTCGCTACCCAATTGCAGTTATTTAAAAACACCAGTTTATATTAGTATGTCCTTGATGAAGTAGTGAAAATTATTAATTTTATTAAACCTTGAGTCTTTAATAGTCTGTGTGACAAAAGAGGAAATACATGTAAAACACTTTGCTGAATATGTGATTTTAAAGGAGAAGCACTTGTTCGGTTGTTTGAGTTGAGAAATGGACTGAGCTAATCGCTGGCATGTTTTTTGCTTGAACAAACAACCGGCAGACGCCGTTATTCAGACTTGGCTGTTTGTCAGACACTGTCTGGAAAATGAAGGAAGCGAGCCTGTCATTTCAAGAAAAACAACTGACAGTATTTGTTACCAATGGTAAAATTGAGCTTTCAAGGGAAAATTGGATTTTTGGAAACTTTTTTGTCTGCCACTGTGTACTTGACAGCTTCCTAGTACTTGAAGACTTTTCTGATGAGCTCGAAATTAATGAATGTGATTTTTTGATACAGTAAAATGAAACATATCAATATCTAGAAGGTCTGCATAACTCAGTGAAATATTTTCCAAGCGATCAATGTCATAAAATCACACATTGGTCCATTCAAAGTGCAAGATAGATGAGTGGGTTTTAACGTAACAGAATATGAAAAGTTTATTGATAGTGTTTCAGATTCCACATTGCCAGTAACCCCTAAGGAAATTTTGTTGAGTTTTGGTGTGGTATCAAAGAAGAATATTTATCTGAAATATTATTTGAATAAATATTCCTCCCTTTTCCAATTACATATTTATGTGAAGTCAGATTTTCTTTCTTTTTTTTTTTTGTGAGGAAGATCGGCCCTGAGCTAACGTCTGCCAATCCCCCTCTTTTTGCTGAGGAAGACTGGCCCTGGGCTAACATCCATGCCCATCTTCCTCCACTTTATATGGGACGCCACCACATCATGGCTTGACAAGTGGTGCGTCAGTGAGCACCCGGGATCTGAACCGGCGAACCCCGGGCCACCGCAGCGGAGCGCGTGCACGTAACCACTTGCGCCAGCTGGCCGGCCCCAGATTTTCTTTTAAAATAACTTATAGTAACTGATTAAATACAAAGTATATGAGAATCCAGATGTCTTCTATTAAGGAAATTTGAAAAAAAAAGTCAGACTCTTCTAACTAATTTTTTTGGGGGGCGGGTTTGGAAAATATAATTAATTTCATGAAAAATGTTAACATGTAAATATGTTTAATATTGTTATTTTTAAATGAATTTTAAAAATAAGTGTTTAAAAATTTTTTCAGTTTTAATTTTGAGTATGATAAATATCTATAGATATAATCCACATAAACAAAAGCTCTTGGGAGTCCTCAATTTTTACGAGTATAAAGGGGTTCAGAGACCAAAAAGTTGGAGAACCACTGCCATGATGAACATCAGGCTCATCAGTGGAGCTTCAAAAACTCTCACTGGGGCTGGCCCCGTGCCTTAGCGGTTAAGTGCGCGCGCTCCGCTACTGGCTGCCTGGGTTCGGATCCCGGGCGCACACCGATGCACCGCTTCTCTGGGCATGGTGGGGCCGCGTCCCACATACAGCAACTAGAAGGATGTGCAACTATGACATACAACTATCTACTAGGGCTTTGGGGAAAAAAAAAGGGAGGAGGATTGGCAATAGATGTTAGCTCAGAGCCGGTCTTCCTCAGCAAAAAGAGGAGGATTAGTATGGATGTTAGCTCAGGGCTGATCTTCCTCACAAAAAAAAAAAAAAAAACAACCCCACAAAACTCTTGCTCTCTGGGTCTCACCTCTAGGGATTCTGTTTTAATTGGTCTGGGGGGCAGCGTGGGCATCAGGGTTTTTAAAAGCTCCCCAGCTGCTGCTGATGTGCAGCCAAGGTTGAGGACTACCGCTTTAGTCAGATCCTGGAGATGAACGGGCCCTGGAACATGAACTGAGCCTTCTTTTGGTCTGTAAACTAAGCATTTCTCCTTCAGTCATCCGACAGAGATTTGTCAAGCATCAGCTATATTCCAGGCACTGTTCTTAGTGCTGGAGACATGACTGTGAGCAAATAGAAGAAGCCCCTGCCATTAGGGAGGTCGAGTTCCAGGAGAGGAGGTGGATAATAAGGCAATAGACAATAGGTCTTCCTTTTCTGTAGGGCTGAGGGTGGACCTCATAAAATAGCAGAGCCGGGTGAAGTGTGGTCCTGATGCTTGGGTGTGCTTTGTCTTCAGACCAGGTTTTGGCCCCGGTTTGCTGCAGTCTTCGGAGCTGGTGCCTCCCGAGCCCCAGCAGCCACAGGCATCGGCTGAAGCCCCGTTTGCTGCCCGAGGGATCTACTCTGAGGAGATGCCGTCCGTGGCCCGGCCTCGGCCTGTCGGCGGCACCACAGGTATGTGTGGTTATTTAGTTTGCATTTCTGAACTAGAGGTTGCTTCTGGCAGAGTTCATGTTCGACTCCCCAGGGTATCAGCGTCCCCTGGTCAGCGCCTCTCCCACTGGTGGGAGCTGCATTCCCTCGGATCCTGGTGGAGATGTAGGGCAGGGAAGGTGGGAAGGGAGACAGTGGCTGGGACCCCAAGATGGATGTCCTCGGATTTGTTCCTGAACCGGTGTCTCTGAAGCCGTCCCTTTACACAGAATTCACAGTGTACCTCTTCCAGGGAAAATGTTTCTAAATTCTTACAGTAAACTGAAAGATCTATTTCTGAGCACTTGGTATGGCATTAAAACACGTCTTTGTTTTAAAGAAGGCACTTTTCCAGCTTGTAATAAGGAAGTTTAAAAGTTACTGGACAGTGACTGGAGGGAGATTTTAGTTTTATTTGTCACTTCTGGGAGGGTATAACCACTGCTAGACCGGTCGCCGCATAGAACTATTTTAGTTCATTTCTGCCCCTCTTTCAAGCTCTCATTAAAAGAGCAATCTCTGTCATTCGTAGGTGACCAGTGCAGCTCTGTCCTTGATAAGTAAACAGTGAAAGCTCACGTGTTCTACAGTGGTTTTCTAATTCATTTTTAGACTTTTAAATATTTGCAAATGACTTTACTTTTAATATATAGGTTTTCTTTTAATTACCTGTTGGAATTCAGATAAAAATCTATATCAGAATATCTCCACGTAAGAAGCTCTTAGCTTATGTTCTTAAAAGAACATAGTTTAAGTATCCAATTTGTGGAAATTTTGAAGCCAGAGAAAAAATAAATCTTGTTTTAAAAAAGTACTAGGATATATTTAATTAGTTGTTAGAAAAACATTATGCATGATTTTGTTTACTTCTAAAAGTATAATATTTAGTATATTCAATGTAAATATACAGGTTTTTTTTAAACTGCAATTAAAATTTAGGGATTATATTTCTTTTGATGTATTCAATTTTGCTTTTTACACATAAAGCTATAAACACCTATATTTTAACAATCTAACTGCTCTTAGTTTTTGAGATGCATGTCAAGATTTGAGAAAAGGAGTGGCTCTCAGAATTTTGGTAAAGCAAAAAAATAATATTTTCTGAATTGAGTGTCCTCAGTAATTACATCTAGATTAGGAATAAATTGATTTTCAGAAAATGAGTTGAGAAGAAAAGAAAAATATATTTGTCTTAGAGTCTCCTGGGAGTTTTGTGTTAATAGTTGAATCTAGAACAAATCCTCATCAAATTCAGTAGATGCTTGATGTTTATGAGGGATTTGTCCTGAGAATCGCTGTAAATCCCCAAATTTTCAAATGCTGCCATGCCTTATAATTGCTTTCCCTCAGCAGCAATTGCCTCACCAGTTTACCTGAGATCTAGTCTTGAATCCCAAAGTGACAAATTACTATTTCATGTCATAGAACTTCCTCTCATGAATAGTTGATTCTGTGAGTGCTGTATTTGTGAATGTTGTGCAGTATTCCTAAAGCATCTTTGTAGATCCTGAGCTCTGTTTCTTATACAGCTCCGCAGACTCTGAAAAATCCTCCACTTTCATTATAACGTGTCTTATTGTGTTTTATTGCAAGGGCTCAAAGTCACTCTTATTTTCCCCGTTCATTTCTTCACCCTCCTCTTTGAAGGTTTAGTAAGAGACTGAAGCTTTACTAAGAGGAGCCATTACACGTTAAGTATTTTGCTATTTTCTAACTTTCGGGAGAATATACACCTTTATAATGTCATCAAGGAACTAGTTTAGGCCAATTCCAAGTTTGTAATAATTGGTGGATAATGATCCATTGTGGTCTTCAAGCTATTCTTGTATTTTGCATTGTCTGTCAGTCAGCAAAACAGATAACGTGTCCAGATATCCTACAGGATCTCCCGTCCTTCACAGGTGCCGGGCTTCACAGTGAGTCTGGTTTCTCTGGTTAATTGTTGCTTAGTTGAACCTTGTTGCATAGCACATATACCAAACAAAATTCAGGCATATTCATTTTTAATCTAGAAGAATATAGAAATTATATGTATGAGACATTTGAGGAGGAAGTTATTTTCTAATGATTTCTAATAATAAGATTAAATTGTGTAAAAATTTGTAATAGAAAAAAATGAAGATGTACTAGAAGAGTTACTGACTGTGTAAAATTATCAAATATGTGTGTTTGATATGTTTAAAAACGTCTGAAATATACCAAAAGTAAAATAGTACCTAGGGAAGATTTACAGCAGATATGACCAAGATGTATGTTTATTATAGAGGATGACTCATATAAATTGATAAATGAGCAAACCTCAAAAGATAAATGGGCAAAGGACAAGAAGAAAGAATTCACAAAGGAAACGTTTGTGTGTGTCATATGAAAGTAAACATGAAAAATGCTCAGTTTTGAAAATGATACAGAATGCATATGATAAAGAAATGCAAATGAAAACCGTGAGGGGCACCAATTTCAATCATGAGATTGTTTTCATGATAATATGGTGTGGTCAAATTAGCATCCACTTTCTTCGTCTGTACAATGGGGATAGTATAGGTACTTAGCCCCTAGGGTTGTCGTGATGATGAAAGAAGGTAACAGATGTAAAGTGCTCAGAATAGTGCCTGGCATATCATAAACTTTCAGGGAGTGCTAGCTGCCATTATTATTATTACTATTATTTATTTCCAGTGGGGGTGTACATCATTAGACGTTTGGAAAGCAAGCAGCTTGGCAATATGACTTAACGAGCCTTTGATTTGGTCATTCCACTTCTGGGAATCCAGGCTCCTTCTCCCCAAAGAAATCCAAAATATTGGAGAAAAACTACATGTGCAAAGATGTTTATTGGAACATTATTCGTTATAGCAAACAATTGTGAGCTCCCTAAATACCCAGTAGTAAGAGCATCAGTGAGTAAATTGTGCAGCTATTTAAAATGAAGAATTCAGAAAGAGCCAGGAAAAGAGAATTTAAGATTTCCCGATTGCCTCCTATCTATGTGGTACTTGACCTACTTTATCTCCTTTAATCCTTGAAATAACACTATGAGGTCGTTTTCTTATCCACATTTGAGACGTGTGGCATCGAGGCTCGGCGGGAGTGGTAGCCGGGTGCACAAGGTCACGGGGCTTGTCAATGGCTGAGCTGGAATGCAGGCCCAGGCGTGATGCCCCACTTGACTCGTGGGGGAGGCCTGTGCTATGTCAGTAAGTGAACAAAGCAGGATACAAAATCTTGTCTGAATTGTGATTTCAGCTACCACTGCGATTTTAACACAAAGCTATGCTTTTTTCTCTATGCGGTTGTCTGAATAATTGTAAGTGATGGAGAACACTGTGCTGCATTTCTGTTCTTTGGGAGATTTACTCAAACTGTGTCTGTTGGGCAACGAGTACTGATGGTTCTAATAATTTTAATACTGTTCTGCATCTTCGGTAACTGAGGAGCGCTCCTGCAGAGTACATTTTTTAAATGTATTTGATTAATAGAGACTGTTAATTAGACAACTAGAGTAGGAGCAGACTTGAAGATGGAGAGGGCCACCTCCCTTACCTCTGTGAAATCTCTCAGCCATTGTAGGACCAGTCTGAGCATCAGAGATGAATTTGATGATCCTAGGAGCATTTGGAAATAAGTATCTTATTTCACAGTGCTTAAAGACCTTTTTTTTCCTGCCTTAATCTGCAGAATAGGGATACTTTCCTATGCAAAGAGTTGATGGGGAAGAAAAATATGTTGTTTAAAGCCTGGCCTTCATAGCTGCATGAGGCTACAGCATGTCTAAGTGCAGGAGGATGAGCTCAGAGAGCCTTCTGGTTTTGCTGTCATCAGTACACCTCACTGGGGAGGCTGGGTGGATGGCTTTAATATTTTAATTGTGATATAGCTAAGTTATGGAAACAGTGTGAGTATAATGAAAATGTACTTTAACATTCTGAATTCAAATACGTATACAATCTACCTGTTAAGAAAGAAAGCATGTTATATTTTCAGCTTTTTGTGAGTCTCAAAGCTACAAGCAAGAAGGAGCCAAGTTTCAGCTTCTTTTTGGCTCCAAAACCTTTCACTCCTTTTTCTGAATAAATAAGATCATCTTTATTTGTAACCTCTACAGAAATTAATGGAAGGGCCCTCCATTATACCCTTTATTCCCAGTCCTTCGATGTCTAGCTAGGAAAATAACATCACTATCAGCCACTGTATTAAAAGGAAGTAAAAGCCCATGACCCAAGAAGCTCGTGGTAGGGGAAATGCCATTCTCTGGAGATAGAAGTGGTGCCATGTTTGAACAATGCTCGTATCCCTGTCCCTAAGGGAGTGCAGTGATCAGAACCAAAGTGTCTTACTGGACAGCCTCGCTTGCCTACAGTGTTGACTAGCCCACTCCGCTGTGTTCCTCCAGGCTCCCAGATCCAGCACCTGACACAGGTGGGAATTGCGAGCAGAATTGGAGCTCAGCCAGTGGAAATCCCAGCAAGCAGAGGTGCCCAGTACGGGGGACCAGGCTGGCCTTCATATGGGGAGGATGAAGCGGGGCGGAGAGAGGCCGTGAGTATCTTGTGTTTGGGTCATCACTGAGAATTCAGGCATATCACTTAATATAGCTGCTTCTGTTTTGGGGATCTCTTTTTTTTTTTTAATTTTTTAATTTATTTAATTTTTGTCAGGAAGATTAGCCCTGAGCTAACATCCAGTGCCAACCCTCCTATTTGTGCTGAGGAAGATTGGCCCTGGGCTAACATCCGTGCCTATCTCTCTCTACTTTATATGGGACGCTGCCACAGCATGGCTTGACAAGCGGTGTGTTGGTCCGTGCCCGAGATCCAAACCTGTGAACCCTGGGCCGCCGAAGCGGAGCGCACACAGTTAACTACTACGCCACCGGGCCGGCCCCTGGGGATCTCTTTTTAAAACCTACATAAATAAAAATTTTAACCTCCCTCACTTTTTTCCCCTTGAGTGTATTTTTGCTTGCAGTTGTTTGATAATAAATTTCCTGTGGTGCAGAATGGGAGAGTATTGCTCATTCATTCTGTCTGTTTTTAAGCAAGTATTTATTAGGCACCTGTTAAGTTCAAGGGTTTCTTTATAGTACCGCTCTCCCTGGAGCAATTTCTCCACAGTTACTCCTTTCCATTCCGGTCTTAGGGGGCCCTATCAGAGGGCTGAGTTGTTGGGTGGAAGACGGGCAGAGGAAGTCCTGGGAGCATGCCCCCTGCCAGTTTGAATTTGATTTTCCCTCCTGTTCTTACGTGAGAAGTGCAGTAATGTTTGCCATGTTTTCCAGACACACGTGCTCGGACATCAGGAGTATTCTTCTTCACCGCTGTTCCAGGTGCCAAGGACTTCAGGCAGGGAGCCCTCAGCTCCTCCTGGGAACCTCCCGCACAGGGGGCTGCCAGGCGCCGGGCTGGCTCACACTACCAGCTCCACGGAAGACCTCCAGCCCAGCCACTCCTCAGCTTCTCTCATCAAAGCGATCCGCGAGGAGCTCCTCCGGCTGTCCCAGAAACAGACCGCCGTGCAGAGCTTCCACAGCTGATCGGCTTCGCCCTGCAGATTTGCCAAGTATTCGCTTCCCGTGGAAGCAAGACTAAAAGGAAGTCAACGTTTGTAAGAGGATGAGCATCTCCTGGGCTAGGTGCCCATGTAAGGGAGCAAGTTGCAATTTTGGAAGATGCCATAAGTCACGTGACAGCTCATGATGCTTTTAATAAGTTGGCAATTTTGTGACCACTTAGGTTCAGTCAAAATTTACGTACTTTGGGCCAAAAGCCAGCAGCACTTCACGAAAGACAAACCACAAACCTAAGCTAACAAAATTACCAAGTTAGTCTCCTTTTTAAAGGCAAAAGATGAAAATGTGTAGATGGTATAGGGATTAAAGGAATCCAGCATTTCCGGGGAAAGATGTGATTCAGACTGGTTTGTATGATGAACCTGCTGCTTTGTTTTCTGAGAAAAGAGATTTGAAGACATTTTATTAACAGCTTGATTTCCCTCTTTCTCTCCATAGGAACTTATTTTAATAGTAATATTAACAACAAGAATACTAAGACTGTTCGAGAATAAAAAAAGCTACTCGTGAGAAACCAAATGATAGATTGTAGAGCCTGATTATTCCAAACTGAAGCCGTCATCTGCGTTTTCCCTCTACTTCTGGTGCTGCAGCTCCGAGAGCCCCTTCACCTTTATGTCTGTGAAATGCAACTTTGGCTTTATCGGTGGAAAAATATGTTGAAGGTTTCATTTTGTTCTAAGGGAAAAAAAAAACCCTCCTAGTTAGAGGAGGAAAGCTTAATATTTATTTGGTTATTCAGAATGCATATCGCAATTTAGATTTACATTCTTAATTGTATTTGCTGTTTATTAATTGGGCACATGCAACTACCGATAGCATCTCATTTCTGCACATGTCAGCATTCAGGCCAGTCCTGTAGAATGAGGCTCTCAGGAGGTCCTAACTAGTCCTTGCACTTTGCTGATGAGTTGCTCACAAATTGTTTGAATGAGAAGTCTTACATAAGCAAAACTTATTTATAAAAATTCCTCAGACCACCAAATTGTTATTCATGAATATATTCCTAGTAATCACATCCTCTGTGTTCAGGACCTGGAAATGAGACTGAGCATGGTTCAGCCTGTCTGTCAAGAATCAGGAAATGTAAAGAAGAGCTTGGAGACGTGAAGGAAGGAGAAAGTTGCTCCTAATTTCTGATTTTATTGTGCATGCCTCTGCTGAGTGACTGTTAGAACCATCTGGTGTACTTTGGGCCTGACAGAGGGTATCATCTCAATTGAGATTTACTTCTGAAGTAAACATTTCCCCACTTCCCAAATTAGACAAAAGATTATACTAACCAGGGCTGCTTGTTTCCCATTACCTGAGTGAAATTCAGAAGAAAAACAGGTAACAGATTTCCACTATGAATCCTCTTTTATTAAATCAACTAATACTTTTAATTAAACAACAGATAAACAGGCAGAATT
Organism: Diceros bicornis minor; assembly: GCF_020826845.1. NCBI lineage: Eukaryota > Metazoa > Chordata > Mammalia > Perissodactyla > Rhinocerotidae > Diceros > Diceros bicornis. The sequence goes on along the minus strand of NC_080742.1, from coordinate 86,654,123 downwards.
TGGGGCTCTGACTAATCAAAATTAGTGTATCTGTGTCAAATTTTAAGAATCCTAAAATAGTTAAAATAGGTTTCTAAAGTGTCATCATTGGGTTCCAGAATCACATGTCAGCACCTCCTTAGTAAGGCCTGTCATACAGATTTACAGTACAGGGAAAATTGGTTCTGGGATGTTCAGATGTAGTCATTTTTTTTTTTTTTTTTTTTTTTGGTGAGAAAGATCAGCCCTGAGCTAACATCCATGCCAATCCTTCTCTTTTTGCTGAGGAAGACTGGCCCTGAGCTAACATCTGTGCCCGTCTTCCTCCATTTTATGTGGGATGCCGCCGCAGCATGGTCTGACAAGCGGTGCGTTGGTGTGCACCGGGTTCCGAACCTAGGCCACCAGCAGTGGAGCATGCGCACTTTACCACTACACCATGGGGCCGGCCCCCAAGATGTAGTCATTTTTTATCTGTGCACGTCTGAAAGAGGAAGAGTGCAGGAGAAGAGTCTTTCCAGGATGTTAAATAAAGGAATGAAACTCCTTTTCAGGCAGTCCTCACAGGCTCCAAAGAGCGTGGGAGAGAAGACCCTCCTCTGGGCTTGATTCTTACCTCTCAGTCTTGGTTTAATATCAGACTTTCCCCTAAGTGGTACAGGTAAAAAGATTCTACCTGTTTTGTTATTCTTAGAATTGATACACTTTTAAACCAATGTCAGGACCGAAGATCACATGTAATAATTGGTGGTGAGTGATGTGGTTTGAGCAGGCCCGTTGATCACTGGCACTCTTGTGTTGGTTGTAAAGCACACTCAGTTTGCACTTGTTGTCTCTAAACACCTGCCCTGGCAGTTTTAACAGTCACCAAACTCAGAACAGACCTGCTGTCGTGGGTACTGCCACCCTCAGATGGATCTTCAGACACTCAGTTAATGTGATCTACCTACAAGAAAGGTCATTGGTCATTGTGTGGCTTTGGAGTTCCGTTTACTGAAGCATTCTAAAATGAAAAGTTAAATTTTATGTCTATTCTTTTCTCCTATTTTAGAAGTTCTAGTGGTAATAACATGAACTATAAATTTGAGTCAAAATTTTATGAGAAGATTGGAGAAATGATCATTTTCAGAATCTACTTTGTCACTCATTTGCTGTGTCAGGTCCCTTCTCTGAGCCTCATTCTCCCCATCAGCCAAACGAGAACGGGTATCCCCTGCCCACCTCCCAGGATTTCTCATTGTGAGAATCATATGATGATCATGTGTGCACACGTCCCTTGAGGAGGGAGCACAAAGCACTGTGCAATGGAAAATGTCATCTGTATGGCTGTGCAGGGATGGACCGTCTGATACGCTGTGATCCACCAGTGAATAGTTCATATGGAGGTGACCAGAGCAAAACTAGAGGCCCCCTGTGACTCCTCTTCCTCTCTCCTGTTTTGCTTTAAATTCACTTCCTTCACCATTAACTTTCAAACAGCATTTATTAAAAATCTTTCTACTCCTGATTTTCTGCTATTTCTGGCACCAAATAAGTCAACGTGAGCACTGCCTTCTGAGATCTTACAATCTAAGTCAGATAACACAGACGGGTATAAAAGACTGAAGGCACAGATAAATAACATGGTCTAAACATCAGTAAAATTCATTGAAAGTACACAAGTGCATTAGGTACTCAGAAGAAGAAGTGGAAGTTGCACATTTGGAAATGGTGGGCTCTTGGGGAGAAGTCAACTTCAGAAGCTACTTGAATGAAGATAGGGGAGCTGCCCAGGCATGTGGTGAGATGGCATGGGAAGAGCCAAGAGGGGGCCTGGGGAAGGATGTAGAGAGTGAGTGAAGCTGTCATTGAAAATGAACTTGATCTCGATGTGCTGCAATATGAGGACAAAATCCCTAACCACACTGTTGAGGGTGTTTTAATAAAACATGAGGAGGAAGTGGTGCTATGTGGATGTATTTGCAGTAATGACAGCGAGAAAATGACTAGGTCTGTGAAGAAAGTCAACAGAGGAGGAGCTCCAGCCTGGAGGAGGGAAGGGGAGAGTACCAAGAACTGCCGAAGGACCAAATGTAAAGTATGGAAATAGTGATGAGAATTCCTCAGTAGAATTCTTATCATATTGCTTAGAGCAGATCTCAGTGGTCAGCCATTCAGCACATTAAATCTTTTGTGGAGCATAGTGGGTTATAAAGAGATATATTTGACTTCTTTACAGCTACCTACACATTTTTCTCCAAATTTTATTTAATTTCAGAGTGTGTTTTGATTTTGGTGGCACGTGGCTTTTGAGCAGCAGATTAAGGCGGGTTTTTGCCAACCAGATTTTTCAGGGCATGAGGCCTGTGATGCAGAGCACGGGTGAAAGTACACCTGAATGCTTTGGGCCGAAACAAGTAATTCTGTGCTTTATGAGCCTCCCATTTAACTGTGTACAGGGTCAGTGTTTACTGCATTGGCACACCTTAGTGCTCCAGTGACCAAACCAATCACTCGGGTGCTGATTTGCGTTTGCAGTAATTCACAGGTTAATCATTAAATTTCTCTATCCTTTTCATGCTAGATTCTTAGACATGAATGAATTTGTTGGTTGGAAGGAAAGCTGGTTAAGGTTCTGGGCAGGGGGAAGGGGGCTCTAGTCTTAACTACCACACTAACTTCAGCTCTAGTTGAGTTTTAGCCATTTCATTTCTACCTCCAGAGCAAGTCCAAAGCCAGTCTCCAGAGCCTGCTTATCCACGTTTGTCCCAGACAGGAGTGCGAGAAAGTCCACTTCTACACCTACACATAGACCATTTGAACACAAAACATATTTTATGGGACGGTAACTTGAACTTCATTTTTACATTTAATCCAATACATTAATGGATGTTCTTGTAACAGGTGAGAAGGGTTTCTATGAGCAACTGCTGTAACATACTCATAAAATGTAATAGGCTTACGCCTATTACCCAGTGAATAAGGAGTGTGTATATTTTAGATTTCTTTTGATATTCTTGGAGGTGATTTTCAGTGTTTAAACTAGGACTCCTTTCTCTAGTATTAAAAAGACTTGAAAACTGAAACCTCACGGTACCATCCTAATTCCATGCTGTGTGTGTAACAGTTCATTTGAGAATTTATCTTAAGAACATGCGGCAGCATTGAAATTTAGGAAAAGAATATTAAATGCCTTTGAAAACATGAAACAAAGTTAAGAACCAGCGAGCAAGTGAGAGCAGGAATCAGTGTCCTAATCAGAGGGACTCTAGTCCAGAGTGGTTTGCCACAGGGTAGGTAATTATGCAGGCTCCTTGCTTTTCCTTCTCCTCCAGGTTTTTCAGCTCTGGGGCCACTTCACATTTAAAGAAAGAGTGAATAGGCAGAAGAGACAGAAAAATTTAAGTGATTTGAGTCTCTGATTCCATGGAACTTTTCTGGACAACTTGGAGCATCGTAAATAGTCTCATGCCCACCAGATGTCAAGCATTCATAATTTGACTCTCTCAATGTGCAAGTTAGGAATAGTACAGGGCCAAGTTCAAGCCAGACACCCTGTACTGTTCCTCCTGTACATGTGGGGAAAGGAGGAGCACAAGGGATGGAGGCTCCCCCAATTAACTCAGTTGCTCTGAGCACCAGAGGGCTCGTTTCGGAAAAGGAGAGTAAAAACTCAACTTGGCCCTCCCAGGGCATCGTGAAGGGAGCACGGAGATTGGGCTAGCGTTATCCTTACAGGAAAGGTGGCTTAGCAGAGGCGCTCTGGGATGCCCACCTGTCTCCTCCTACTTTGTCGAGGTCCATGTTCTTCTGACTCTTCCTGCACTCTCATTCCTAGATTATGAGTGTTAATGTACGAAAAAATGCAGAGTAAAGTGAGGCCACTTGTGGCGTCAGTACTGCAACTTGAACTTGACAATCATGGTTTGCTGGTCTCAAACGGACACTTAAACTTCAGTATGGGTATATGATTGAGTAATTGAACCCTCCTTTCTATTTGTCGGTTATGTTTCTACCCTTCAATTAGCTGCACTGTTTTCTAATGTGCTGTAGAGTTTTTGAAATAATTTATGCAAGTGTTTGATTTCCATGTTTACAATTTATACAGCTTTCCTAGCATTTTAAATGGAAATGTCAATAAATGCTATGAATTGGTGTCAAATGATATTTTCTGTTTATTTCCTTTGCAACATGATAATCTTCTCATTTGTAAAATGTGAGAGTTGAACGAGATTTTTTTTGTTCTCTTATTTTTGTGTTCCTAATGAGAACACCTAGTACTTTCATTTTGCAAGGAATTAAGTTGAAAGTAGTCTATTCAGCATGTATAATTTGCAGACTTGTTTTCACTCACGCTGGCTGCTGCCACTCCCTTCTTCTCACTGTGTTTTGTGTTTCTGTTGCCCACTAATCAAAGGGATGCTTCCACTAAGAGCAGATTCATTTTGGAATTAAAAGATTAGGACTTTACAATGTAGAAAGATAAATGAGAAGGTTAAAGTCTGTATAATCTCGAAAGGTAATAGGGTAAACCGTAGTTGTTTACAAAGCCCAAGAAAATAAAAACCCCTTGAAATTGAGAAAAGCAAAAGGAACTACAAAATGCAGTGGAACATAACAACAAAACGAAATGTGGAAACCTGGATAGGATCCTGGAACAACAGAAAAGGAAGTTAGAGGAATAACTGGTGAAATGCAAATGAAGTCTATAGTGTAGTTAACAGTGTGGTGCAAAGGGTAATTTATTGGTTTTGCTAACTTTCCTGTGGTTATTAAGACTTTAATATTAGGGGAAGCTATGTAAAAGGTATATAGAAACACTCTATTTTTGCAGCTTTTCTCTAAATCTAAAATTATTTAAAAACTTAAAACAGTCTAATCTGGTACAGATAAAACTCATAGGCCCCCTGCAGAGGCTAATATGAGCCTGCCCTGGGCATCCACAACCCAGGACCTGCTGTACTTATCAGGGCAGACAGCTCCTGCTGAAGTTGCAACCACAGTTAACAATTGCAAATCTCTGCAGAAAATAGGCTTTCATGGAGGAGAGTTCACAGGATCAACCAAAAGGAGAATTTGAACCTAAAAATTAGAGAAAATAAACCGCTATGAAAGAGATCTTAAAGAAAGTATGTTTCAACTACTTGAAGAGGTTAAAAAAAACTAGTAAACAGAAGAACAGGATATCCAAAGTTTAAGCACATTTGACAAAACCAAAAATCAATCCTTGCAGGAAAAATAGAGGAATTTAAAAACATACATACACACAATGGTCAGATATTGCAATATTGTAGACATAGCTGAAGAAATTATTGTGACAGTTATAATTAATATGTCTTTGTATTATGTTTTAATAAATACAGCTTTAGATTAAAATTGAAAACCAAAAACACAGTGTAGACTAACTGGTACCGCTCATTCACCTTAGAGAAGAGGTTTTCTATGCTCTGAATGTAAATAGGTTCAAAATGATAGAAGAACAAGGAGTTCCTAGAAGCAGCTAGGGCTTAGAAGAAAGGTCAGGCTGGTCCTATGCCCAGGGCCTGAACACTGAGTTGACATAAATATGAATTTAAACTGTAATTGGCATTTCTTGTCCCTCTTTCTCTTCTTCCACGGTAGAAGCTGTGCTTCTACCGAGCACAGCTTACGGTAAAAAGAAAACAAGAAACAATAGCAAATACGAAGAGCCATCCTTTGGTCCAGTGCCTGAATTAGATAAGTAAATTAATGAAATGTTCTTATTGTTGTTGGACCGGGCACTGTTTAGTCACTGTCTTCCTCTAAAGATCTCTGGCCCCCCGGCCCCCATTCCTTGTTACTTTCCTTTTACACCCTCTGGAGAATTAATGGGGGTGATGTGTGTTTGATTACAGCCACAAGTCTAGGTAACCCCCATTTGTGTAGTTGAATTATTATTTGTTGTTCTTGTGCCAAAAGATAGCATTACAGGAGCAAGAAACAGAACATATCTGGAAAACTCATTGTCAAGTTGTTTTAGAGTGCCTGGGTGCTGGGTGGTTACACCGATTACTTGAAAATACATGTTAGTGTAAGTACTTAGATTTTGATTCTGTGATATACCTCAAATCAGTGGTTGCTTTCATTCAGCATTTTAAAATTCTGAGATTTTTCTAAAGGAAACATTAGTACAGAGAGTTAAAGAAAAAAGAGTGGCTTAAAAGTTAATGTTGGGTTGCTGCATTTCAGTGCACAGGACTGTTGGTCTTCTTTCTCAGCGAAAGTTCTGCACTGTGGCTGCTTTTGAAGAGCAGCAGGAAGGTTCTATTTTTAGCAGAATCCGGAAGTAGCCATTCCCAGTATATCCTCCTAAAGCCGTAGGTGGGAGACCAGAGCAATCCCTGCCTGGATCTGCAGTCCAGGAACCCGTATGTGTTTAGATTGCTCCTTTACATTTTCCTCACTGTGCTTTCTGGATTCCTGTGAGACAAACTTGATACACAAATTAGAAGTAAAGTTTTAAAAAAAGACAAATTTGGGCCGGCCCCGTGGCTTAGCAGTTAAGTGTGCGCGCTCTGCTACTGGAGGCCCGGGTTCGGATCCCGGGCGCGCACCTACGCACCGCTTCTCTGGCCATGCTGAGGCAGCGTCCCACATACAGCAACTAGAAGGATGTGCAGCTATGACATACAACTATCTACTGGGGCTTTGGGGGGGGCGGAAAAAAAAACAATGAAATTTAAATCAGACCATCCCATTACTATATGTAGCCCATTAATCCTGACTTTTCTTCTATTTTCCTGGTCAAAATGCAGATTAGCAAAAAAGGAGGAAATAAAAACCAATATAACTCCACCATCAGAGATACTGCAATCAAAATTTTAGTAAATTTTGGTCTTTTTTTTTTCAATCTCAGCCAGGTGATTTGCTTTCTCACTGATCTTACAAAAAGCTGGTGATTTGTATTCCCTGCATACCAGGGCAGAGGGAGGGTTGGGAGGAGGGCAAAAGGATTAGGATTGGTGCGGGATGCCATCTGGAAAAGAGGATCGGGAGATGTGCCTGGGGGTCTTCAGCAGCAATTTTCTAACTGCTGGAGGAAAATGGCACCATGACCTTGACAGCCCCACGCCCTTGTGCCTAATTCTGGCCTCCAGTGGGGGACACTGCCCAACTGACCTTCGTGTTTCATGGAATTTTGCAGGGGCTTCCCAATGTTTGTAGCTGAGATGGAGGACTTCTTGGATAGGCAGATCTGGTCTAGAAATCGATATTCTGTTTCTAGCCTTTGGCTTTAATGCTGGTAACTTCCAACCTTCAGCCCACAAACTGCCTTGGAGGGACCCTTGTGAAAAATGTCTGCCTCGATGTCTTTTCGGTGGGACTCTCCTTAACTGGCAAACTAGGCATACACATCACTCTCCATAACACACTTCCTGCCCAGGCTGGTCCCCCTTTTTCTGCCTCACGCATTTACCACACAGAGATTCAACCAGGAATAGCATCTCAACTCTTTCTGCAAGGTCAAAAGTATGCTTTGGCCTATGACAAAGTCCTCCATGCCTCAGCCCCTCTCTGGATAATTAAGGCTTCCCCCTCTGAGGTTACTGGCCCCTGGACCTCAGAAATTAGGGTTTGTATACTCTTCACGTCAATGGGTTCAGAGTGACTTACTGAATTTTCAGATGCCTCAAAGTTTAGAAGGATGGTATTGTGATAGGTGGCAATCAAAATTCAAAATGATATGGACAGGCTGGGGCCGGCCCAGTGGTGCAAGCGGTTAAGTGCACGTGCTCTCCTGCGGCGGCCTGGGGTTCGCCGGTTCGGATCCCAGGCGCGCACCGACGCACCGCTTGTCAGGCCATGCTGTGGCGGCGTTCCATATAAAGTGGAGGAGATGGGCACGGATGTTAGCCCAGGGCCAGTCCTCCTCAGCAAAAAAAGAGGAGGGTTGGCAGATGTTAGCACAGGGCTGATCTCCTCACCAAAAAAAAAAAAAAAAAAAATGATATGGACAGGCTAAAACACAGGCCAAAAAAATCAACAAAATTTCATTTGTTCCTACTAAATTTACAGTCCTACTTCTAGGTTTAAAAAATGTATAATATACACATAGGATAAAGGGGATATGGTCTAAAGGACTTTATAGGGAAAGATTTGAGGATGTTAACTGACATGTTAGGGATCATTAGGAGCGTTGAGGATCTTTGAAAGATCAACCCAGCCTTAGACACTATAAATAGAAATATATTGCACCAGTGAGAGGCTGTAAGAATTTCTGTTTCCCCTGCTGGTTACTTGAAGAATATAGGTTCCCTATATTAAGAGGAATGTTTATGAATTGGGTGGAGAGACTGGGAGAAGGGGAGCCAGAACCACAGGACTGGAAACCATGTTGTTTGAGGAAGAAATCAAGAAACGAGGTGCTTACCTCAAGGAGGGAAGGCTTTATAAGAGACAAAGCTGTCTTCAAATATCTGAAGTGTTGTCGTGAGAAAGGGGATTGCCTTGCTTTATGGTATTCTGGAAGATGGAATTAATACCTCATAGGAAGCAGGTCTTGGCCCAGATAAAAGAAAGAACTTAACAATTATCTCAGTAGGTCGACACTGAAAAGCCGTTGTCTAGAAGAGCTTCCCATCGGCCTCTAGTGAGGACCTCCCTCCCATGGTCCTACACTTGTCCCTCACATGTCCTCCAGCTGAAGGGCTGCACGCCTGGGGCCTGAGGCATCCCAGCCCACCCAGGCCTTTTCTAAGACTCTCATGAGCCAGTGAGGGGGAAGATGAGGATCTCGACACCTGGAGGGGAGATGGGGCTATGGATCGGACTCACCGAAACCAGCTCAGGCTCTCCCCAGAGTCACTATGATGGGGAAATACAACATCCCCCACTCCATTATGCTTAATTATGCTGTGAAATGAAGGGGAAAAATGTTGTCTAGCATGACTTGGAAAAATAGCTCCAAATAAAGTTGGATGGTTTATAAATGCACTTCTACAGTTAGAACATGATATATTACTTGTACATAAGAGCAAACAGTCTCAATTCCAATGTTGAGAAGCTCGTGGAACAGCAAATAAATTACTGAAAACTGACGAGATTGTGTGATACCACTACTGATACAAGAATGCATTCATTAAACAAATATTTATTGAATACAAGCTATGTGGTGGATACTGCTGTAAGCACTAGGAATTTGGAATACACTGAGAAATAAGACAGACAAAGCCCCTGCTCTAACTGGGGGGCTATAGGTAAGCGATATGGAGGTCATGGGGACCTTGACGAGAGCAGTCTCAGTGGAGTGCTGGTGAAAGAAGCTAACTTGGGATGGGGAATGAAAGAGGACCAGGAGGTGGGAATGGAGAGAACAGAGACTTCAGACAGTTCTTTTCAGACATTTTGCTGAGGAGAGAAGCAGAGAACTGGGGTGGTAACTGAAAGGTAGGGATGTAGGGTAAATGACATAGGATTGCCAAATAAAATACAGGGAACCCAGTTAAGCTGAATTTCAGATAAACAAGGAGACATTTTTTAGTTTAAATATGTCCAAAATATTGCATAGACACACACACTAAAATATTATTTGTTGGGGCTGGCCTGGTGGCGCAAACGGTTAAGTGTGCGCACTCTGCTGCGGTGGCGCGGGCTTCGCAGGTTCGGATCCCGGGCGTGCACCGACGCACCGCTTGTCACGCCTTGCTGTGGCAGCGTCCTGTATGAAGTAGAGGAAGATGGGCATGGATGTTAGCTCAGGGCCAATCTTCCTCGGCAAAAAAAAAAAAAAAAAGGAGGATCAGCATCGGATGTTAGCTCAGGGCTGATCTCCCTCACAAAAAATAAATAAATAATATTATTTGTTGTTCCTCTGAAATTCAAATTTACCTAGGCGTCTGTAGTTTTATTTGTTAAATCTGGCAACCTTAAGATGACAGTGCTGATGGGGATGATCCATGGAGTGGGGGAGGTTATTACTAATAATGCAGAAGACAGAGAAGAAAGTGGGAGGGTCTGGGTTTCAACGCATAATGGGGAAATTGGCCTTTAGAAGAGCAGGGGTATTATCCCACTGTGCAAAGGAGGGAAAACAGAACACAGCACAAATTCAGATCAGCCTGTAGATATGCAAAAACTGACAACCTTTCTGGTTCTGAAAAAAAATAACTTCAAGTGACTCTGTTACCATTTCTTTAGATTTATTAGCTCAGGGATTTTTTTTTGTGTGTGTGAGGAAGATCAGCCCTGAGCTAACATCCATTGCCAATTCTCCTCTTTTTGCTGAGGAAGACCGGCTATGAGCTAACGTCTATTGCCAATCCTCCTCGTTTTTTTTCACTTTTTCTCCCCAAGGGAGAAAGGGAACTTATCTTCAGGAGTACTGATACGGGCATTACCAATACTGTAGGAGGGGAAGTATGCATTCTTATCTTAAGAGAGTGCCTTCTGTGGGATGCTTTCTTCCTTTATGGAGACTGCCTTTCCGGATTACAGTCCTCACCCGGGCTCAGGTAAACGTCAGCTAATCTCTCTCATCTATAGAATGGTTATTGGTTATTTTGCGTTGACATTTCCTTTGTAAAATTCTGTGGTTGGCATTCATGGTTCCTCTAACATTTCAACAAAGGAATTCCTGATTTGTTCACCATTCTTGTCTAAATATGAAGTGTGTAATTAGTTCTGGAGGTGGAAGTCAGAGATCAGGGTTTCAGTATGGTCAGGTGAGGGCCCTCTTCCAGGTTTCAGACTTCTCATTTTATCCTCATGTGGCAGAAAGGGCTATATATTTTTTTCTGCATAATATTTCTCTCTATGGATCTACCATAATTTAACCATTTCCCTGATGTTAAACATTTTGTTGTTTATGTTTTGCTATTATAAATAATGATGGCTAAATATCTTTGTGTATAAATTATTGTCTAATTTTCAGATTATTTCCTTACAATAAGTTCCTAAAAGTGAAATTACTGAGGTGAATGGTCTGAGTAGATTTAAGGATCTTATTCCATATTAGCAGTTATTTTTCAGAAATCTTGGGTTGATTTATGTCCCCAATGTCCACTTGAGAATACACCTCATTATATCCTTGCCAGCATTGAATAATAGAGCTATATTTATATATTTTCTAATCTTTTATAATTTGACCAATGAAAAAGTTTCCACATAGTTTTTGTAATTATCATTTTACATCTATAAATATCCCATAGTAATATTATCTTACCTTTACCTTGTTCTTTGATATTTAGTGTTCTTTTCCCAATATGTTACATTATCTAGAACAGCATATTATTGAAAACAACTAAAGCCGGGTACCTGAGGGTTACTGTAAATATTCAGTAAGGTTACCTTTCGACTTTGTTATGAAAAGAATTTTGTCAATTTGCTATTTTCTTGTTTAACCGGAGGGTGACTCAAGGGTCACAAGGATTTATGAGCTTGTTTTTTTTGTGAGTAACATCAGCCCCTGAGCTAACATCCGATGCCAATCCTCCTCTTTTTTTTTTTTGTTGAGGAAGACTGGCTCTGAGCTAACATCTGTGCCCATCTTCCCCTACTTCATATGGGACGCCACCACAGCATGGCTTGACAAGTGGTGCGTCGGTGAGCGCCCAGGATCTGAACCTGCGAACCCTGGGCCACTGAAGCGGAGCACATGCACTTAACCACTGCTCCACTGGGCCGGCCCCTATGAGCTTGTTTTACAGAAGAAAAGGAATGTCTTCAAGGATCACCCGATAACCAGCCCCCAGCTGTGGTTGATGCCCAGAAGTCAGATTGCCCAGGGGCTTATCGGGAGTGAAAGAAACACAGATTACCCCTTTGTTTCTCTAAAACTCCTCCTGCCAAGCCACTTAGCTCTATCAACCCCCCTGCTTTCTTCTCTTGTTAAGGCAGATTTGAGATAACCTATCCTCCTGCCTTCCAGTTTTGACCAATTCGAATAAACCTTTCTCCACCTTCAAGCACTGAGGTGTCGGTGATTAGTTTACTGTGCATTGGGCACACAAACTTTTTATTTATTTTTATTTATTTTTATAATTTTATTTATTTATTTTCCCCTCAAGCCCCAGCAGATAGTTGTATGTCATAGCTGCACATCCTTCTAGTTGCTGTATGTGGGACGCGGCCTCAGCATGGCCGGAGAAGCGGTGCGTCGGTGCGCGCCTGGGATCCGAACCCGGGCCGCCAGCAGCGGAGCGCGCGCACTTAACCGCTAAGCCACGGGGCCAGCCCGGGCACACGAACTTGAGATTAAGAGATTCAGTATCACAACTATTACTTTTCCAGACTATTTCATAGCTTTTTTTCCTTTGAATTACTTTTCAATTAGGTAAATTATTAGCAATCGGTCATAAGATGTGAACGTTTTCCACATCTTTTACATGGACTTGAAGGGGTTCTCTCGTAGTGTGATGAACCTCATTTACTAGAAGTCAGCAAACAAAGACAGGTCATCCTTCTTGAGGTGTGGTTAAATGAATGTGTGTGTGCACATGTGTGTGTGTGTTTGTGTGTGAAAGAGAGAGAAGGAGATGGAACCCATTGGCCTTTAAGGTCCCTTACACCTCAGATTCTGTGACTCACTATATTGTCCCTGTCTCCAAGGCGTCTCGCTGATGAGGATTTAAAGCAGAGAATTCTAAACCTTTAGAGGATCAGATTTTTTTTTTTTTTAATCCAAGCTGAGCTGCTTAGAGTGATGTGAGTTTGGCCAACTCACATTATCTCCTTGGGTTTCACCGAAACCCAAAGATGCCCGTAAAAATTTTTGTAAATAACATTAAGTATTAAGCTAAATATCTCTCGGTAAAAAAATTTTAAATGTTATCACCCTTAGACCATCATGGAGATCTAATTTGCCTTATATGCAAATTCCTCCCATCCCACAGGTCTTATCCACCTGGATCCTTGTCACCCCCTCCCTCATCCCACGGTTCTTCAGAGGGAATGCCCTTGGGAAGCTGGAGGTGAGAGGTTTGTTTGCTCCTATTGAGCTGACTGCCTTCCACGTGGCTTTATCCAGAGATGGGTTGGAAAGCTGCCATCTCTGAATGCAAATTGGAGATGCCAGGAGGCTATGGGAGGTTCCGTCTGTCTCCTGGAAAACTTAACTCTTGTAGGGTATATTGAATCTGTGAAAATTATTTTAAAATATTAAAAATAACTTTTAAAATTATTACAACCCCCTGTCTCCCTGATATTTATATTCTAGTTTTACTGAACAATGACGGTCTGAAATATCCTCAGTATAAGCCTCGTAGGACATGACATCTGAGGTTTTCTCACCATCTTAGCACCTAACACGGCTGTTACCTACCGCATAGCCCACTCTATTGTTGGTTCTCACTGCTAGGACAGACTTTCAGAACTGACCAGTAGTATCTACATTTTGGTTCATTTCTGGGAAAAACACATTGCGGTCTCACTCATAGTTCCAAACATGTCAATCACAGAGTTGCTCTCTTGAAAAAAACAATTTCTCCATATTTTCCCAAACCTGGCACAACCCTGGCATATCTGAAGGTGAAAAATCGGCCCTGGAGCCAGGAATATAGTAAGAGAGCCGTCAATTTTATTTTTTAATTCAACTAAAATGCACACTTGCCTAGAATTTTATTTATAGCCAACCTTTAAAAAAATCACATTAAAAGAAAAATGCTAACTGATACAAATCAATAGCAATGCTGTCTTCAGATTCAAAATAAAATTGAATTCAATAAATCGAGTTCAATATCTAGCAGTGGGAGTGCTGTGCATATTATTCTTGGGTGAGGCGTGGATATGATTGATGTGTATCCTGGAACAAGGGGATAGAAAGTAACAATGAAAAGTCCATTTCAATTTCTGGGACAACTGAATGAAATATCTGTATGGCAATTTAAAAAGCAAGTTATCCCATAATACTTAGTTTAATCAAGAATGAGTTTCTCCTGTGACCCAGCATTACTGCATCTGGCAGTATTGCCCAGGGAAGTACATTCACAGCACCATAAAAGGAACATGTGAAGATTTTCATGGAAGTGGGGCTTGAAGACAATCCAGGAGTGCATCTCCCGGGGAATGGAGCAGTGAACCATGGTGGTCCACATGGTAGAATCCCGTGCAGCAGCTAGAAGCTCTGAACATATGAACATAGCAGCGTAAATAGATCTTAAAAACATTATTACTGAATGAACAAAGTAAGAGGCAGGATGAGATCTAGTTTACGTAAATTCAAAACACCCTAACTTGTAATAATACTTCACGTTTTACAAGAGCACATACAGAGACCCAGATGGTTGCCTTGGGGTTGGGAGCAGCAGAATGAGAGAGAGGAATAGGGAAAAAAGTGAATAAAGAGTAAAATGAGAGGGACCTTGCAGAGACCAGTGATGACAGAGTGAAAAGAACTGAGAGCTGTGAGGAACTACACCCTCTGCACAGATGTCCAGAAAAGTGGGGGAAAGTTCAGGTTATGAATGAAGAAAACTTCACACAAAGAAAGGCAAGGTCTCAAATTGGCTCAATATCATACATTTTTCTAAAATAGATAAGTAAATAAATGAGTACGGTTCTCTTAGGAAGAAATGGGTGGGCCCAGCCTGGTGGCATAGTGGTTAAGTACGTGTGCTCCGCTTTGGCGGCCTGGGGTTCACAGGTTCGGATCCCGGGCACGGACCAATGCACCACTTATCAAGCCATGCTGTGGCGGCGTCCCATGTATAAAGTAGAGGAAGATGGGCACGGATGTTAGCCCAGGGCCAATCTTCCTCAGCAAAAAGAGGAGGATTGGCATCGGATGTTAGCTCAGGGCTGATCTTCCTTACACACACACACACACACACACAAAGAATGTTCAATTATGTATTGACCTGAAAAAATGTCAGTCATCTATGGAGGAAAAAAAAGAATAAGCGAGTACTTAAAATTTTAAATTATTCAGTGATCCTAAGAATGGTTTAGGCATTAACATTTGATGCTAGTTCATAAGACGCAGAAGTTATCTATCGTAGCCTTTTGCTGAAGATGTTAAAATCATTTTAAACTTAACTTTATGCATAAAATACCACCTTCTACGGAATGAGTACCAAGATTCTCCCAGATACTTGTAAATTAGTTTAAAACAAAAGACTTTATTTTTTTAGGTTTTAGGTTCACAGCAAAATTGAGCAGAAGGTACAGAGATTTCC
Organism: Diceros bicornis minor; assembly: GCF_020826845.1. Lineage (NCBI taxonomy): Eukaryota > Metazoa > Chordata > Mammalia > Perissodactyla > Rhinocerotidae > Diceros > Diceros bicornis. Next base: position 86,639,034 of record NC_080742.1, on the reverse strand, counting down.
CATATACCCCCTACCCCCATTATCAACATCTCCCACCAGAGTGGTACATGTGTTAACAACTGATGAGCCTACATTAACACGTCATAGTCACCCAAAGTCCATAGTTTACACTAGGGTTCACTCTTAGTGTTGCACATCCTGTGAGTTTGGATAAATGTTACCTGAGATGTATCCACCATTATTGTATCATACAGAATAGTTTTACCCTAAAAAATAATAAAACAAATAGTTTCATCCTCAGTGCTCTGCCCAGTCATCCTTTCCTCCCCACTAACCACTGATCTTTTTACTGTCTCCATAGTATCACCTTTTCCAGAATGTCGGAGAGTTGGAATCCTACAGTATGCAGCCTTTTCAGATTGGCTTCCTTCACTTAGTAATATGCATTTAAGGTTCCTCCGTGTCTTTTCATGGCTTGATAGATCAGTTGTAAATCAGTTTTCAAAAGAATATTTGATCTGAGCATATCCAGAGTATAATTTAATTATTTCTGTACTTCACATATTGCTTATAACAATACAAAATTTGAGAAGAAGCCACTTGCTCAGCCAATGAAAACAGAGAAATATTTGCTTATTTTTATAGAACCATCTGGCTCTTATTCCTTCTTGATAGAAATGAACGTGTCACAAAAGAAATACGATAATTGCATTTTTGGTCCTGTCTGCTTTAGTGGGGAGGGGGAAAGGCTTCTTTGCACACTGAAATCTCATAACTCGGCATTTGCGGGCTGTAGGACGGTATTGCCACCTGCGCTGTGTCTCCTTTCATCAATGGTGCTTTATCAGTCTGGCCACAATTGATTATTGTTTGTAATCAAGTTTTTTTTTTTTTTTTTAAACTCTAGCCTTTTCTTTTCAGTACAAACAACACAATTACCAATATGCTATGTAGCAAATGTGTCTTGTACCAGACAAGCCTGTAACTGAAGCCAAATATTGCATCTTAAGTGTGGTTTCTTTTTTCTTAAGTTTTGGCAGCCCTTAGGACACCGCTATGCAAATTTTAAAAGGTGCCCATTCCTCAAGGAAAACTGAGTAAGTGCGTTAGGAACAACTGAGCTACCCAGAAGAGCTTTCCAGATCCCAGCGGGCAGCAGCCTGGGCGCCCCCACTCGCTCTCCAGCTTACTTGCGCTCTGGACCCCAGGGCCTGCGTTGGCTTTTCAAACACTCCATGCTCCTCTCCCCGCTGCCGTCCAGAGTCAGGCAGGGGTGGAATCTGGCTTGGCAGTGTCCGGCCGTAGGGAGCAGGTAGGTGAGGGAAGCGAGCTCAGGGACCCCAGAGCACGGCCGGTCAGGACAAGGTGCCAGTGTACGCGTGCGCTCCCCGAGTGTGTGCGCTGCCAGGTGGGTTTATCAGAGGGGTTTGCTAGAAGGAGGCTTCCTGCTGCCCCAGGACTTGCATGAGAGGTCTGAATTGCTACATTCCCCACTCTCTGCTGCCGCCAGCTCTCACGTAGATAAGTCTGGATGGGATGGCGCCTTTGTGCAGTGCATAGGATGTGTGTGACCCTGGGGCTGGCATCCGTCACCTCTAGTCACATTTTCCAAGGCAGAGTCTCCACCACTTCACCTGTTCTTGGGTGGGTAGTGTGTGATTTAGGGGAGGAGAGCAGTGATGGGCCATGGAGAGGTGCAGGAAGGCTGCCTGGGCATCCTGTCATGGAGGGTGAATCACTCCACACTTCCGTGGCTTGAAGCTCCGTGGGGAACTGCATCCTGCCTGTTTGTCCAGTTGCTTCCATGTCTGTGGTCCATACATCGAAAGCTTTTGAGCACAAGGCTACGTTTGGTTTCAAGCTAAAACTATTCTTTTATCAAAAACTCATACTCCTTGTATTAGTTTGCTAGCGTTGCCATAACAAAGTACCACAAAGGTAAGACCAACAGAGTATATTGTCTCACTGTTCTGGAAGCTGGAAGTCTGAGATCAACCTGTCGGCAGGGTTGTTTCCTCTGAGAGCTATAGGGGAGAATCAGTTCCAGGCCTCTCCCCTAGCTGCTGGTGGTTGGCTGGCCATCTTTGGGATTCCTTGGCTTGTAGACACATCACCTGATCTCTGCCTTCATCACATGCTGTTCCCCTGTGTGCCTGTCTGTGTCCAAATCTCCCCTTTATGTAAGGACAGATTGGATTAGAGGCCCACCCTATTCCAGTGCCACCTCACCTCAACTAGTTATGTCTGCAATGACACTATTTCCAAAGAAGGTTGCATTCTGAGGTACTGGGGGTTAGAACTGCAACATATGAATTTGGGGGGGACACAGTTCAGCCCATAACACTCCCTCTCAGAATTTTCCCTCATTTTCACCTAGTGACAGGAATGTCCCAGGTAAAAGGATCTCCTTCAAGGTACAGAGAACAGGTCACATGTTTCAACAAAGAGTTCAACAAATAATCACTGTGGAAATAAACGAAGACCATCCAAATGGGAACACGCAAAAGCTTTTTATTCAGAGCTTGCTATAGTGAGGGAGTCAGCCACCATCATTTACATTTGGCAGAGACTCAGAGGCAGGCGGGGGCGTGGGAAAGCTCGGTGGGGAAAAAGGGGAGGCTTCGGGTCTTCAGTGTGCCCTTATTGGAGGCTGTTGGCAAGGGGCAGCTGTAGGTGGGCTAACTAGGAGTGGGGCATACTATTGATTGGTTAGGGGTACATATTTGGCTTCCCCTGGTTGGTCCTAAGTTGGAAATGGGGACAAAGATTAATTAATTATATTAACTGAAGCTGTTAGTTATTAACCAAATCCTGACTGTTTGGGCCCATTGATATGGAGGTTGTCTGGCTTGCTGGCTGGGTTGCTGCAGATTGTGAGTCAAAGTTCTATTTTTCTATATGGTCTGGCCTTTGTCCATTTGTATATTTTGTCTCTCATCACAGAATTAACTTGGTGGGTAGACCTGCCAGTTACTGTTTTCCACAAATGACTTAAATGTGTATAATTATGAACTCATGGAAACAATAATTTAAATTCTTTCCAACCTGGAAACCCCAAGGTTTCCCAAGAGCCTCCTTTGTTTTCACAGCTCTGCTGCTTCACTGTGATTACTTGCACAGGCCACCTCCCTAGTCTCCTCTGAGTCACTAATTCATCAAACATTTGCTGGGGTTTTGCTGCACACCCAGGCCCTGCGTAGGGGGAAGGAATCAGAGGTTAAAGACACAGCGAGAAAGACAAGCAGGTAGATATTACCGTTCCAAGTGCTCAGTTGTCAAAGACAAACAAAGCTGGACATTAAGGTGGGAAGGACAGATTTTAATCAGTAGCATACTATTGCAACAAGGTGGAGAGTCCAGTGTGAACTGACCTCAACTTCAATGTGTACAGAGTGATTGGGCATTTTACAGAGAGAATGAAGGAGTAGAGAGGGGAGTGAGTAGGGGCTCAGTAGAGTCAGGAAAGGCTCAGTAGAGTCAGGAAAGTGAGAAATTACAGAGGTGGGTGGTGTAAATACTGATTAGGCCAGCTGTGTCTGCTGGCTGGCAATCATGGAAGTTGGGATTCCATCCTCCCACAGAGACTGGAAGACAGAGGCCCTATCCTTCCTGATGATTCCATTTTAAAGGAATGGCTTTCAGGTCCTGAGATTTAGGAGGTATACATAGATATAGATACAGATATATATATAGATATAGATATAGACATCTCAAAGGGACAGAGGAAAGATTCACAATTGTAAGCCCTTTTTGGTAAATGGGGTAAGAAAGGGTGGTCAGGGGCCTATTGTCAGGTGTTATCTAGAACAAGCAGTAAATTCTTTTTGGCAGCCTTGAATTTTCTTATGTAGGCACTTTAAGGGGGACTAGGGTCATCCTAGGCATGCGGCCTTGAGCTGTTAAAACTCTTAGTGTTTGTTCAAATCTTTTAATGTGGGGGGATGGGGTGGATGAAATCATTTGTGTTGAGAGTCTATAGTTTTTGTAGGCTAAGGTTGAGGCCTAGTTGAAAAGAGGGCTCAGAGGAGTCTGGCTAAAGTTTGGTCAAGGAGAGAGTCTTTGTCACAGTGCTACACTGGGAGTGGTGAACACAGGTCACTGAGGTGGGGCGTGCGTGTATGCGTGCATGTGTGTGTGCAGGGAGGAGCAGACAGCTTGACTTGGAAGACCAATCCCAATAAATCAAATGAATCCAATCAGGAGAGGGAGGGAGGAAGGGAAGAGCAAGGGCAGGTCCAGGTTTATGGGGCCTAAAATGTATTCAATTAGAGGGCCCTCTTTAAAAAAAAGAGAAACCAAATTGGTAGAGGGCCTTGGGGTTGGGGGCATGCAAGTAGGGGACCCAAAGTTTAAGCCTCTCTCGGTTCACAGCAGATCTGGCTCGTGGGAAGGGTAAGTCCAGGTGATGTGGACAGCAAGAACGAAGGCATGAAGGATAGAAAGGGGACTGCAATAATTCAGAACTGGGTTTGCATGAAGGATGTGCAAGAGGAAAGCAAGAGAAATATCTTGGGATCCAATTACAGAAAGCCGTATGGGTCATCCTAAGAGTATGGATTTTACTGTGTCAGCTGTGGGGTGTCACTGGAGAATTTTAGGTAGGGGAGTGACTTGATCATTTATTTATGTTTTAGAAAGATTACTCTGGAAGGAAGTGTGGAGGATGGGCTGGAGCCGGGTAAGGCTGGTCATAGACATCAGGGAGAGGTTGCCTACAAGGCACTCCTATCACACGCCCATGAAGACCTGTGGAATCACACCGTATGTATATACATGACTTCAAAACAGATGCAAGGGTTCTGACAGAGAGCTGTTCTTCATCAAAAACATTTCCAGATTCTTAATTCTCTAAGTTTAAAAATATGCTTACGTATATTTTTGTGGAAAAGAGGCCCAAGCTAGCCTAAGATTTGTTTTTGATTAATCTTGCATGGTATAACATTTCATTTGTATTAAAAAATTATATATTTGGTTTATTTGTCCTCAAGTATCATGCATATAAAAAGGAATAGATTAAAAAATGATGATTTTTTGGGGCCTGCCCGGTGGTGCAAGCGGTTCAGTGTGTGCGCTCCGCTTTGGCCCAGGGTTCTCAGGTTCGGATCCCAGGCACGCACCGATGCATCGCTTTTCAAGCCGTGCTGTGCGGCGTCCCATATAAAGTAGAGGAAGATGGGCACGGATGTTAGCTCAGGGCCAGTCTTCCTCAGCAAAAAAAAAAAAAAAAAAGAGGAAGTTTGGCATCGGGTGTTAGCTCAGGGCTGATCTTCCTCACACACAAAAATAAAATAAAAAATGATGATTTTAAAAGTCAGATAATTGTGCGACACCTTAGTGTTTAATATTCTGTTTCTACACAGGACATTTTGATATAGAAATGCCCCGACCAGTGTAGGTTCTGTGTCACACAGTCTATAACGGTGTTGAAGACGGCATCGATTACTAAAGGCAAAATTTTTAGATGAAAAATACATCTGCATTAGGCAGGTTCTGCTGCTTTATACCAGGAAGATCTTAGATCCCTGGAAGTGGATACTCAGTTTCCCCCTCAGGTTTTCCTTTTTAATTTATTGACGAATCTTTGCTTTGCTAGAATAAATAGATTCCGTGCTGAGAATAGATCCGAGATCCAGCATCTGGGAAGTATAGCCATCAAATTATGTAATCGTCTTTCTTTTCAGCCTCAAAGAAAAGAGCGATTGTGTGGATTTGGCCCATCCTTCCTCTTGTGCAGGTGAAAGAAAAGCAATTCACAAAATGCCTACATTTAAATGCGACAGTGACAGCAACTATGCATAATTTACTTCAATGTAGTCTAAGAATCTACACGTTGCCCCAGACTGGAGGGGATCTCAGACACCAGTTGGTGCTCTGACTCTCTGCTTTTTAAAGCAGAAATGAAATCTTACCCTGGAGGTCCAATATATAAGAGATAAGAGCCCGCTGCTCTGGTTGCAAGGAGGGGCGTCATGCCTGCTCCTCAAATAGCTTTACGTGCTTTGCAACTGAGTTTGCAACCAGTGATTTGGTCCAACTCTTACAATCTCCACTTAGAAAGTTGATGCTCAGCAAGGTAAAGTGACTCATTTCTGTTCACGTTGGCCAGAAATAAATCTTAATTTCCCTTCTTTCTTTTTCTTTTTTTGAGTTAGTGCTCTTACCACCGTGTCACACTGTTTTATTTCAAAAATGTTTGCAGATATTAAATCAAAGCGTGCTCTTTACTGAATCTTTTCATCTCTAAGGAATTAAACCACCACATATTGTGGAAACTCTTTCCTTGAATTTCTAAAAAAGTGGAACACATAATCATGTATATGTTCACAGCACTGCAAGGGGCAGGGTGCAGACGCTTTTGTTCACGTGATTATTTAACACTTAGGAACAATAAATCCATCCCATTTTACTGCTTAAATGACTGGGATTTCAAAACTATCTGGCTTTTCGGAAAACAGCAGAATGAGCCGGGCGATCCCTCTAGTTCTCGTTGTCAGGGAAATTTATTTGGACTTTCTGAAAGAGCAATTGGGCAGCTTTGAGTCATTTGCCACCTCTAGAAAACGTTTCTCCCTATTTCAGAGACCTCTCGCTTTTCTTTTTTGTATTATTACTGTTTAGAGTTTATCCAATCTAAATACTTGTTTCCTTTCAAAGGGCAGAAATTGTTTCATAAAGAGAGTCATTTTGTCCTGTCTTCCTTCTGATGAACCCCCCTCCTCTCCTCCCAACCCCCACTGGAAGAGTTCGCAATGACAGGCGACATCCTCGTGCTGAGTGATTCGCTGAGAGAGCGGGAGCCAAACCAACTGCTTCTTTGGAGGTCAGTTTTTCAACCATTTATAGAAGAATAGAGGTTCTGAGTGTGGAGTGATGATCATAAGTTCATCTAGGGCAAAGATTCATTCATTCATTCATTCATTCATTCATGGGACAAACACTATGAAGAGCTCACCAGGCCCCCAGGAGCGTGAGGAAGTATAAACTGATTGTGAAGGCCCATTCATGATGGCTGCACCTCAAGGCAGAGCAGAATTGCCCTAACAGCACCAGCTCCAGGTCCCCCCAAGACCATCAGCGAAGGCTGCAGCCAGAACCAGTATTTGAGCTGGACTTTGAGGAGTAGCCTCCATCCTGGAGGTGGAGTTGGGAGGCAGCTGCCCGAGCAGAGGGGATGGCAGCAGAGAAGTGGAAGACATCAGGATGAGGAGTGGGCCAGTCAGAGCCCTTACCCCAGATGTGCTGCAGGTCAGACCTGGAAAGATGGTTGGACTCATGCCAACAACCGCATGCCAGGCTGAGAGTTTCAATCATTAGATGTCACTGAAGGCTGTCAGCAGGGGTGTGACAGCATTATTGTGGCAGCTGCCCATGGGGAGTGACGAGCTGGGGAGGAAGACTCTGAAGCTGGTGAGAACGAAAAGCGATATTCCTGAAATAGCGCAGGGACGATGTAGCGAAGGCCAGAGCCAGGGGCTGGCAGGGAGAAGGGGATGGGATAGCCATGGGAGACGTGTTGAGGGAAGAACAAGAGCTGCAGAAGCATCGGGCAGACATGGCGGTGACGGTGGTGGGGCGTCAAGGGTGATTCTCACATTTTGAAATGACATTGTGCCCTGGACTGAAGGCAGGGACAGAAGACAACGATCTATTTTTGGTGAGAAGGTTATGAGTTTAGTGTGTTGACTCAAAAACTAAATTTTTTCTTGTGCACCACCCTGGGGGCCCAGAAGAGAGTGATGGTTAAAATAGAAGCAATTCCCATAGGGATCGTCTGGAGGAAGGTGATTATCAGGGCTGGGAAGGCCCAAGTGCCTTTGGAAATTAGGTGTGAAGGTAGCACTGGCCTGGCCTTTTTTGGATACCCTTCCTTCTTCTTCTTCCTTAAAAGTAGCTGAAGCTTAAAGGTGAAAATGACTTGAAAATAATAGAAACTGCATTAGCACTACTCCCCTCCCGCTGTCATCCACAATTGGGTGGTGATTGACATTCTTGGGGCTACGATTCTACGTCTCATGCTTGCAAGTCCTTGGGCTCATCTGGAGTTAGCTTCATCAGTTTATCCACACAGAGCAGGATGAGGGTGAGAAACAAGAGACTCCAACCAACGGCGGCCGCGATCCAGCCGTATTCATCCACTCCAGAGTGGCAACACCGGGCCGCTTGCGGGCAGAAGTCGACATCTGGCGGGGAAGGGCGAGCAGAACAACAGAGCCATCACACCAGCCCGCCCGCTCCTCCTCTAATATTCGTAATGACAAGAACAATGACAATACGATAGCTAACGTTTACGAAGCCTTACTCCGTGCCACACACTATGCTAAGTGCTTTACGCAAGTTACCTTATTTATGCCTCACAAAGTGACAGATATGGTTATTATTCTCATTTTATCTGAAGAAACTGAGGCTGTAACTTGCCCAAGGTTATGAGATGGCGGAATTAGAACTCACACCCTTTACAGCAGGACTGTAAATCCACGTTCTTATCCTCTATGTATTATTGCCTCCTACCCTCCTTTTTTAGTGCCCAGAAGTAAACACATTGGGTCATGCAATGAGGGCAGAATAAAGGGAGCTGGACTTACAATAAAGCAAGTCTTTCTATTAATTAGACACTAGTAAAAGCGGTTGCTTTGTGAAGTGCCGGGCTCTTTGCTCCTGGGAGTATTCAAGTAGAGGATGAGAGCTCCTGCACTGGGAGAAGAAATTGGACTAGCTGATTTTTCTGGTCATTGTACTTCTAAACTTCTGCAAGTGTTTGAACTCAGGGCATCTTTGGCTGCTATCCTGGGGATGGGTCATTAAAGCCACCTGTACCAAAGATTGTGAGCCCAGATGGGGCCAAGGCCAAGAGAGCTTTTTAGATGTGCCCTGCAAACAGTTCTGGGGGCCGTGAGCAAACCACATGCGTGCACAGGAAGGCCAGGCAGGCCCTCAGCCCAATGCCAATGAACAGAAGACAAGGAGGATTAAGTTTCCCTCCCAGACCCAGGGCCAGCTCTGGGGTTAGAGCAGTTGGCAGAAGCTTACTGAGGCACTGCTCCAGGGTCCCAGGGTCTGGGTGGTGGGCGGTCAAGGTTGAGTTGTTGTTGCTGCTTGCTTCTGGAAGAAAAGACAGGAGACAGGCTCAGACAGCAGGAAAAGCCATTCCTAGGCACAGAGTTCAAAATCTTTTTTGTAAAGGAGTAGTGAACATTATGAACGTATTATAGAAGTTCCAGTCTAGGTACATTGAGGCTTCATGCAACAAAGCTAACCCCCTCTTATGGACTGAATTGTGCCCCCCAAATTCATTTGTTGAAGTCCTAACCTCCAGTAGTGACTGTATTTGGAGATAAGACCTTTAAAGAAGTAATTGTAAAGTGAAATGGGGTCATATGGGTGGGCTCTAATACAAGATGACTGGTGTTCTTATAAGAAGAAGAAGAGATACACAGATTTCCTCTCTGTGCACACAGAGAGGAAAGACCATGTGAGGACACAGCGAAAGTGTGGCCATATGTAAGCCGAGCAGACAGACCTCAGGAGAAACCAACCCTGCTGACACCTTGAGCCTTCAGAACCGTGAGAAAATAAATTTCTGTTGTTTAAGCCACCCAGTCTGTGATATTTTGTTATGGCAGCCCTAGCCAACGAATACCCTTCCCTTTTCCTATCATCGTCTATTCTCATTCAGAGATGATTTATCTTCATTTCTCATTGTCCTTCAGTTACCAAGGGCCTGCTCTCTATAACTTTCCAAACACTCTATTTTAGCTGCTTTCTATGCATTTCTATAAAATGGTTTTTCTAGTATATATTAACACAATTACCTAAAAATCTAGAATGTCTTTTCATAACTATCTTCAATTCCCTTCAAAAACTTGAACAAACATTGAAATCTGACTTTAATTCTTTATTTCTGATGATGATGATAGTATTACTCAGGCAGATGGTTACCAAAAAAATTAAACACCATACAGGCAAGTCTAAAGGTTGCTAGAATACACAGTGCTTAGAATTGTTCCTTGATTAATAAGCAAGGAGCACGATGATACAAAGAACTTCAGCAGGAATTCTTAAAGTTCTTTTGAGTTTGGGAGGTGAAGTGGGGTTACTGAGATGAACACAAGGATCCCCAAGGCAGAAGCCATTGCCCATGCTCCCTCTCATACCTGAGAATAAGAAGATAGATGATCTAGGTCCACTCTCTCTGATATGGCAGCCACCTGTGGCTACTTAAATTTATTAAAATTAAATTAAATAAAAAATTCAGCTTCTTGGTCATATTAGCCACATTAAAGCGGTCACTCACCACGTGTGGCTAGTGGCTACCATGTTGGAAGCACAGCACAGATATGGAACATTTCCGTCATCAAATAAAACTTCTGTTAGACAGTGCTAGTCTAGGTAGATCAAGACCAAGAGACCAATTTTGAAAAATCTTTCTGGAAATTATATTGCTGTTCAATCTGCTTCTTTGGGAATGCAGCAACAACAACAAGAAAGGTTTGGAAACTCTCGAGGCCCTGCTGACTCTAGGGCGGCTTGTCCTTCAAAGGAGCTTGTTGTCACAATGCAGAATGAGTTAGGAAGAAACTTCTTGTGTAGCCAAAGCCGTGAAATTGCTGCTCAGACTAATTTTATGCCACCCACCCCCAAGCCACTCCAATTCTGGCCTAAAGTAATTACCTTGATGCAATCTGATTGTTACTGTAAATTATTTACAACTAAATGGCTCAGAGCTTGGTCTTAATTTGTTTTGGAGAAATTGATTCCTCAACATTTTAACTTACTTTAGAACCCAAATAACTTCCTTGGCCGTGACTTTCATCTCCTTTCTACCCTAGAATGGAAGTGGCCTCTGTCTAGAGCAAGTGAGTGGAAAAAATCCAGTTAATTAGATGCTAGGATTAGGTGAAACCATATGGAACTGCCATGTCTATAGGTCTAAAATTGTTTGATCTTAGCAGTTTTATATGGTTCAAACTGAATAGCCTAGTTATAAATTCCTACGAATTTGTACATCACCCTGCTCCCTCAGAAACAGAGCCAGCCAGAGACAGGTCCCACTTGGGGTCACTTCCAAAGTAAAGGCCGCTGGAAGACCCAACAATTCAGTGCAGTTAAATTTGTGTACGTTTTTTGAGGCTCTATCATAAGCGAGGCACTGTGAGGATAAGCAGAAAGAAATAAAACACTCTTGTTTGGGAAGGGATGATATTGGAAAATAAAACAAACCCGCTAACATTCACTGAGTGTTTACCATGTGCTAGTTTATTAAAAGTTGTTTACATGCAGTAATCTCATTTCATCTTTACGACAACCCTACATATAAGCGCTATGATTATCCCCACAATATAAAGGAGGAAACTGGGGCACAGAGAGGGTAAGTAATTTGCTCAAGGTCATACAGCTAGTAAGTTATGGAAGCTGGAGCTGAGTTGAGGCTCAGCGGCTTGAGAGCCCACACTCTGGATTTCCAAGGGAGAGATGGAGGATGAGAGAGACATAAAGACTGGAGGGGAAACGGCAACGATTGGTGCTGAGAGAGGGAGGATCTGTCAGGGAGCAGGGCAGACAGTGTTCTCAGGGGAGCTGAGGGGCAAGATCAAAGCCAGAGGCAAAAGTCAGGAGCATGAGAGGTGCAGAGCCCAGCCTGGCAGAGCAAGACGGGATGCAACTCAAGCCCTCCAGCCTCTAGGAGAAAATGGGGCGATAACCCAACATCTCCTGTGTCCAGGGGAGGCGGGGGACGGTAGACAGTGTAGGGCAGCTTTCATGCATGAAGGTTTTGTGAAGGTTGCAAAGGAAGCTCTGGGCAAGGGAGGGACAGAGGACCTTAGGTAAGGGGAGGGAGTGCAAAGGGAGGACTGTAAACCATGACAGCAAGGGGCGCTGAGAAGGAGCTGTTGAGAAACAGTACCCAAAAGATGTCCTTTTAGGCCAATTTAGTTCCCTGATGGGAGACACCCTGTACATTGTTTTTTCCTCTTTCTTTGTGACAGAGGCCAACAGAGGTGACTGTTCCTGTCCTAGCTGAGGAGTCAAGTATTTGATCTTGGTCTTAAGCAAATTTAAGACACCCCCACTCCACCCCACCACCTCCTGCCTAATCTTTCAGATGAGAAAGTACTGTTTCCTCTTTCTTTTATGCAGGACCAACCCTAGCCAGGGAATCCTCCTCCTTCCTCCTTCTTTCCCTCCCTCCCTCCCTCCCCCTTCCCAGTTTGGCCGAGAATAGAGCTCACAGTTCTACCTGCTAAGCAAGCCGAGTGGAAGGTGGCAAAGACCAGGCTGAGGACCAGGGCTGCCCGGGGCGCAGAGGTGAGGTGCTTCATGCTGGAGAGGGAGGCTGTCTGCACCATCCCTGCAGAGATGTGCTGAGTGCCCTGTGCCATGTGTCCTGTGTGTGCCGGGTCCTGCAGGAGCTTGGAAACAACTCTCTCACAGGTGAATTTCTGCTCTGTGTTTGGGGGAAAAGAGGGGGTGGAGCAAAGGAAGCTTTGGCTGTCACACCTTGCTCTTGCCTCTGTAGAAGTGAAGCTGAACTATGTTGGCTGGAGGGAGGAAGGGAGGGGCGATGTACGCAATTCTTCCTTGAGCTCACGTTTTGTTCCTACTGAGAAAAAAGAGGACAGGAAAGGACATTTGTGCTCTGCTGGTTCCTTGAGATGAGTTTGCTGCCTCTTCCATCTGCAGGTGTAGCACTGGCTTCCCTGTTCCATTTAGTCCAGTATTTCCTTAGCACCTGCTGTGTGCACTGCACTCTGCTCAAATCTGGGAATACCTGCCCTCAAAGTACTTTAATTACAAATACGCGTCATTAAAATGCAGAGCAGAGTTTCAGGAAGGACTCGGGAAGGATAAAGTACTTTGATTCTCAGCAGTGAGAGGCCACATCTGCTATTGGGCTGCTTCTTGGAGAAGATGGCATTTGAGTTAGGCCTGGAAGGATGGGTAGAATTTTGACAGGCAAACAGGGGAAGAGGCCATTGTAGGCAGAAGGGACAGGCAAGAAAAGGCCCAGAGGTAAGAGGTGCTCAGAAGTCCACTGTGACTGCAGCACAGATAAGTGCAGGTACCCTGAGGAGGGTGAGGTGGGGAGGTGGATGGAGGGCCATGAGGTTGAGTGTCTGGTGTGCCAGGCTGGGGAGATTAAACAATCAGGAAGCAAAAGGGAGGCTTTGTGAAGATTTCGAACTGAGTAGTAACTTGATTGGAGCTCTGCCTTCAGTCTAACCCACTTATTGAATAGCCCTCACATATACGAGAGGCATTATCCTAGGCATTTGAGACTCAAAGATGGCTAAGACATGACCCCTACTCTTGATCCCTACTCGCAGTCCAGCAGTGAGACCAAGCAGTGAAGAAAGAATTGTGATGTAATATGGTAAGACTCAAATATGTGTGTCTTCCACAGTGATGGGGGTATAAACGAGGACGTGGTTGAATCTGCCTGAGAGGTACAGGTGGAGGATTTACAGAGGAAGGGACATTTGGGCTGGGTATTGAAGTTTGCATATGCAGATGGGAGTTGATGAGCCTTTTAAGTAAAAGGAATAGCACACACAAAGGCAAGAGCATTGTCTGTGCACGCAGGCTGCCACGTATGGATATGTGCATTGTGTTCTTGCATAAGTATGGGCCTAGTCAAGAGAGCGAGGGATGGAGTCCAGCTCATTCGAAGCTATGTGGAAGGACATGAAGCCCTGTGTAAGCCCAGAGCAAAGATATCTTTTTGCAATACAACAGCCCCGAAGAGGCACTTTTTTCTAATTTGCCCAAAGGTACAAGTTAGTGGTGGCTCTACATTCTCGGATTTGGGGATTGGGAGCAGAAGTGCTTTAGGAAGGCTAATCTTCAGGCAGTGTACAAAAGTCCAGTTTAGGCCTACCACTTGGCCGAGCATTCAACAAACCCCAAGTAGCTACTGTGTGCTGGGCCCTTGGGACGGGAGGGGTGTCCGAGGTCGGTAAGGCAGCACAGTCCCTATCCTCAAGGAGCTCAGGGTCCAGTGAGGAAGATGGACAAATAAATAATAACAACACAATGAAATAAGTGTGGTAAGAAGTTTCTGCAAAGAATGGGAAAATCATGGAAGGCAGTTGGGGACTAGGGGACCCGGAAAACACTTCACATGGAGATGGAGACGGCATTTTGACCTGAAACTTGAAAGATGTGTAGTTCACTAGGCTCGGGAAAAGGGAATGGTATGTGCAATGCCTCCAAGGCATGAACGTGTGCCCCCTGTTTGGGGAGTAATTCCTGTCCAGGGAGCATGGGGTGGGATCCAGGCGTGTCTGGTTAGACTAAGAACAGATAGTAAATGGTACTGAATGCCAGACAAAGAAACTTGCCTCTATTTTACAATTGGGGCACCCTATAAGGAACTTGTAGATGTGGACAACTTTGTATTTCAGAAACATGGAGGATTGATCTACGGAGGGCAGGCCTGGGTTCAGAGAGATCATCTAAGAAGCTATTGCAAAAATCCCAGCCAGAGATCAAAAGGGCCCTGAAATAAGAACTTAGACTGAGGAGAGAAAAGAGGGGAACAGAATCAAGAAGCATTTAGGAGGCCGAATTAACAGAAGGGAATCCAGGAAAAGGATGCAGGATGAAGGCAAGGTTTCTAGCTGGGGCGAGTGGGTAGCCACGAGGCCAGCCTCAGGTGGAATTCCAACCCAGCCTCTTACTGGCTGAGTGACCCTGGGAAAGTTATTTTATACATCAGAACCTCAGGTTCTTTATGGGAAAAGCAATAGGACAGTAGCACCTATCTCAGGAGTTGCTATGATGACTTAATTAAATAATCCACGTGAAGTGCTTTGCACAGTGCTGGCCGATGGTAAGTACTCAATAAATGTCAACTACCATTTCAATAGAAGGGTCATTATAAATAGAAAATGTGGGAAAAAGGCAGTTTTAGGGAAAAATAATACTATTTATGTGTTGCTTTATTTATATCCTGTCTTGGTCCAAAAAGAGTTTAAGGAAACTTACATACAACAAATTAAGCTAGATAAAATAAATTTAAAATAAATGAGAAGAAATGACGCAAAGAGAAAGTTAATGCAGGAAATATAAGATGGGTCCCTGAGTGGGTTTACAGTACAAAATGGCACACATGTTTTCTAAGCTTTCTGGCGGCCAGTGTGAAGGGGGCAGCATGATTCATGGGCTCACAAGACGAAAACAGGAGAAGCACAACTGCTCTTGGTACCAAAACCAGAGAGGAATTTTCCCCTGGGTCCACACAGAGATGACATTACTTAATAGGACAAACACTATTCTTGACATTTTCCTCACAGTAAACCCCTCAGTCAGCTTCCTAGACTAGGATTGATTTATCCAGTGGGTACTAGAGAGAATAGCTGTGTGTGGAGTTTACGAGATTTTCGAGTGTCTCAAAAGTGTTTGAGACCTGAAAAAAATGTTCTCAGATCCAAAATATGAACAACAACAACAAACCTGTGCAATCAAAAGAAATAATTGTTTCAAAAGCAAAGTTATACAACTCATGTCAAACATTTAAACAGAAACAATTTAATGTTGTTGGGTGCATTTTAATATGTTTGATGTGAGCAGAGTGTCCCTCCAAAATGATGAGAACCTGGGACGGACCTGCCTCGGGTTGTGCTGGTGGTTTGAATAGCATCCACTGGTCTAAGCTGACAGCATCATATCAAATCATCTTAGTGAAAGCAATTCTGGGAAGCAGTGGATGGAGAGGGGAAAGGTAATGATCTGTCCCCTCTCTCCTTCTTTTTAACATTGTTATTTGATTTGGGACTGTTTTAGATTAGGTATTTTCGAGTAAATTAAAAGTTAAACATTCTCTTAGCAACAGATGAAAGAATTTTATTTTCCTAAAACGAGATGGACTTGACTGGTTTCTGATGACTCATATTCCCAAAGGAAGGGCTGCATGGCAACTATTTTACAAATTTCACCATTATTAGGGTGTTTTTTTTTTTAAACAGGTCTGTAACTAATAACTCCATGCAGCTGGTGACCTCACCCAATAACTCGCTCATACATTTTACATCACGTTTGCTTTGAAAGGTATACGAGGAAGTTGCCTTGCTCAAATCTAGACATTCTGCAGGAACTTTCTCGAGTTTATTCATTTTTTTTAATGCTTGAGATAGGTAGTTGGTTACACACACTTTTTAATGTCCAGGCTAAAACGTCTATGGCCAGGCTCCATGGTGGTGGTTGGGGTGGGGTTGGCCAAGAGGATGCGGTTCCAGGGCCCTCACTGCCTCCAATTTTGTCAATTTGCCCTGAGACGATTCCACTGAAGAAGAAAAGGAAGGGGCAGGGTGTTTCTTGTGCTAAAAGATTGAAAACCAGCATTCTGTGGCCTGGAATGGCCTCCGCCTATGGGAAGGATATTTTATGTAGACGAAGCTTCCCTTGTGATTCTGATAGGACCGTCTACCGCCTCTCTATCTCTGGGAGGAGAATTCTGGCCTTGACTTTGGGGCATTCGTTTCCAGTCAGTCCCCTCTGAGGAGAATCATGGCCCTCACCATGGCTGTGCCTGCTCTTCCCTGACTTCTGGCAGAGACGGGAGCCACAGCTGTCCCTGCACGTGGCTTTATCGGGATCTGTTTTCAAAAAATAACGTCAGTCTCTAGTTAGACGTTCACCTGAGCAGCATTTAGTTTGTGGAGGAGCTTAACCTCACTCACTGCCACTCAGTTTTGGGTCTATAATTTGGAGAGCATGAGGAGTACTCTTTTAAGAAAAATGGAGAACTACACAGAGAGTAACTTTGAGATGATATCATAGAGTTGATAAAAGACACGTGAACCAGGCCTGGAGCCCACTATTTGGAATCATTTCTGAACGGTTCCCACGGTGATTCATTCAGCTTGCTCTTAATCCACAATTGCACTAGGGGGTGATGGGACCATGGCCCAGATGGGGAGGGCGGTTAGTAAAAAGAAGGAGACTCCCTCTTGGCTAAGGCCATCTTCCTTCCCATATTCTCAGATTGCACTGTGATCTGTGAACACACTTTGATGATTTCTTTCTTTTTTTTTTTTTTGTAAGGAAGATCAGCCCTGAGCTAACATCCGTACCAATCCTCCTCTTTTTGCTGAGGAAGACCGGCCCTGAGCTAATATCTATTGCCAATCCTCCTCCTTTTTTTCCGTTTTTCTCCCCAAAGCCCCAGTACATAGTTGTATGTCATAGTTGCATATCCTTCTAGTTGCTGTATGTGGGACGCCACCTTAGCATGGCCGGACAAGCGGTGTGCCGGTGCGCGCCTGGGATCCGAACCTGGGCCGCCAGTAGTGGAGTGCGAACACTTAACCGCTAAGCCACGGGGCTGGCCCCAGATGATATCTATTTTTTGATATTCATTAAGAACCATCATATGGCCAATTTTTGTAAATGTTTGGCAGTACTTGAAAAGAATGTGTCATGGAATTGAAGGGTTCAGTGTTCTACATAAGTTCATTAGATCAAGAGTGCTGATTGTGTTGTTCAGATCTTCTACATTTTTCCTGTTTTTAATTTTTTTAATTTGGTATGCTTACTCTATTGAATACTGAGACAAATGATTGTGGATTTCTTTCTATTCCTTGTAGTTTTGTCTATTTTTGCATTAAATATTTGAGGTTGTAATTAGGCCTCATACAAACACAGAGTTGTGACACCTTCCTGGCAAACTGAATCTTCTTTAAAAAATCATTTTGTAATATCCCTCTTTATCTCTAGTAACGCTTTTTTGCCATAAAGTTTACTTTGTGTAATATTACTATAGCTACACCATCTTTCTTTTGCTTAGTTTTGCATGCTGTATCTTTTTCTATTATTTCTTTCAACTTTCCTAAATCCTTATTATGTTTTAGATGTATATCTTATAAAAACACAGTGTAGGATTAAAAAAACCCCAGTCTGACAATCTTTGTCTTTAATTTGGCCACTGAATCTATTTACATGGAATGTATTTCCTGATGGGTGTAGGTCTGAATCTCCATCTTACGAAGCGCTCTCTGGTTTTCCTCTCTGTTTTATGTTCTTTTTTCTCACTACTTTTGGCTAAGTTTTTTATTATTCCATTTTTTAGAGATTACAGTATGCATTTTTGTCTTACCAAAGTCTAATATTAATTGATATTTTTACCGTCTTCACAGATAATGCGAAGACTTTGGAACTTTAACTCTACTTTTCCACGCTTGATTTTTATACCATTATAGTTATGTATTTTAACTACATACATATTTTTTAACTCAATAAGTCATTATTACTATTTTATATAGTGAATGTTTATTTAAATTTGTCCATATAGTCACCAATTTTTTGCCCTTGATTCTTTTCTGCATGTCTGGTCTTCCATCTGTGATCATTTTCCTTCTTTTTGAAGAATATCTTTCAGTATTCCCTCACTGGAGTGAGTAATGCTCTCGTTTTTGTTTGTCTGGATACATTTTTATTCTTTCTTCATTCTGGAAAGATATTTTCATTGAGTGTAGAATTCTAGGTTGACAGATATTTTCTTTCAGTGCACTTTCGACTTCCATTGTTTCTTTTGAGAGCTGTCTATCTAATTGCTGCTCCTTTGTAGGCAATTTGTCTCTTTTTTCTTTGGTTGTTTCTAATAGTTTTGCTTTGTCTTTGGTTTTCAGAAGTTTTATTCTGATGTGCTCAGGTATGGATTTCTTTTTATTTATCTTTAGCGGGGTTTGTAAGCAAGTGAATATGGAGTTTGATATCTTTCATCAGTTTTAAAAAGTTCCCAGCCATCAATTATTGCTTCTATCCCATTTTTTTCTCTCTGTCTGGTACTTGAATTACATGCAGGTTAGACTTTCCCACTGTATCCTCTAATTCTCTCCCGTCTTCTTTATTCTCCATCCTTTTGTTTTCAGGTGCTTTATTCTGGATATTTTCTTCTGCCCACTCTCTTATTAAATCTCTTGTCATCTGTGCCTAATCCACTTTTATAATGTTAAAAAATTGATTAAAGAAGACAACTGAGGTGATACAAACAAAATTTAACACTTCATGAAGTGGACAGTCTCCTTTCAGAGAACTGCAAAAGGGGGTGGAAGGCAAGAAACTTTTATAGCATAAAGAATAAGGAACAGGGAAGAGACAAATAGAAAATACCTGATTGGCTGGGGCCACCTAGTCAACCTTGTTTGGGGTGAGAAGGCCCAGAGTTGGCTTGGTGTTTGGGGATTGGCTGATTGAATATACTGTGTTTCTGGTGAAGTGGAGCATTCACAGGAACACAAAAGTTATCTAAGTTTCAGCTGGCTGATGTGGCATCTTGAGCAGGACTGTCTCCATCTTGGGCCTAGAAATTTATTTCAACAATAATTACCTGCTGGGTTCTTAATTTCAGTTATTTACTTTTAGTTCCAGAATTTCTATTTGTTTTTTTATTATAGATTTTTGTTATTCAGTCTTGTTTTTCATCTTCATAAACAGAGTGAACATAATTATTTAAAATCTGTGTCTGAGGGCTGGCCAGGTGGTGTAGTGTTTGGGTGCGCATGCTCCACTGTGGAGGCCCTGGGTTCGGATCCCAGGCTCACACCGCCGTGCCGCTTGTCAAGCTGTGCTGTGGCGGCATCCCATATAAAGTGGAGGAAGATGGGCACAGATGTTATCCCAGGGCCAGTCTTCCTCAGCAAAAAGAGGAAGATTGGCGATAGGTGTTAGCTCAGGGCTGATCTTCCTCACACACACACACACAAAAATCTGTGTCTGATAACTTCAATATTTGCCCACCCCCATTGGTCTGTTTCTGTTGTTTATTATTCCTGCTGATTTTCATTCACGTTGTTGTGTTTCCTTGTGTATCTGGTTATTTTTTATTGTGTGCAAAATTGTAATTACAGACAATTGTTCGCAGCAAACTTGAGACCTGGGATGACATTCTCTTCCTCTAGCTATTATTAGTTTTGGGGGTTGCTTTAATCAGGCGCTTGGGGGTAACAACAATCTGCCACCACATCAGTCCGGTCTCAGCAACGGAAATGGTTTATAGCTAAGTTGTAGACTTTGTAAGGGTCGGTTTACTTTGGTCACTTTTCCTTCTCTGGTGCAGCTCTTTAGAAGTATTTTTCCCCAAGGGAATAACCAGAGATGAGCATAAAGATGTATACGCAAGTTTCTCCATCTCAACGTTATAACATTTGTAAAAATGAAAGTTTAGAAGCAGCTTATAGTGGAGTGAAAGGTAGCTATTAAAATGATGCTTGATTATAACATTTGATTATTTGGGAAAACACTTGCTATACAATACAAAGAAAAAAAGCAGGATATAAAACTGTATACTCAGTATGATTCTCATTTTGTAATACACATACATGTACAAAGAAAAAAGTTTGGAAAGTATCCTATCCAGATGTCAGCAGTGGTCATATCTAGAATGTACAATTTGGGATAATTTAATTTTCTTCTTGACATTTTTTGTGTGTGTGTGTGTGAGGAAGACCAGCCCTGAGCTAACATCTGTCGCCAGTCCTCCTTTTTGCTGAGGAAGACTGGCTCTGGGCTAACATCTGTGCCCATTGTCCTCCACTTTATATGGGACGTCGTCCCATATAAAGTGGCTTGACAAGTGGTGCGTCGGTGCGCGCCTGGGATCCAAACCTGCGAACCCTGGGCCGCTGAAGTGGAGTGCACACACTTAACCGCTACGCCACCGGGCTGGCCCCCTCTTCTTTACACTTTTTTATGTCTCTCAAATTCTCTACAATGAGTGTGTATTACTCTTACAATCAGGAAACAAAATTAAGTTAATACATTTTTAAAAGGAGTAGTTCACAGAAAAGGAATACAGTCACCATGAAGCAGATCAACTACCTTTTACGGTACCTGTCTGATTGTCTGTGAAAAATTTTCAGTGTCAGAGAATCTTCTTTTCCATTAAAAAAAATCTTAAGTTTCAAGTTGCATATGGTGCAGAGAAATGCTTATTGACAGCCTCTGCTCTTGGGGTGCTCAAGATATACAAAGAAGGTACAGATACCCCAGAATTTTCAAGAAATAAAGACAACTAGAAATAAGACAGAAAAAATTTAGAATTTCAGTGTTGGAAAAGGACCCAGAGGCCACCTGGCCCAATCTTTAACTTGGTAAGAATGTTCTCCTACAGGGAAGGTCGTATGTTATAGAGTTTGGTATAGCTGCATTTGACCTCTCCTGCCTCTCAAGGTTGTTGGTTGGACTTCTGCTAAAATGCCTCGAGTGACAGGTTTCTCACTAATTTTTAAGGCAGCCAGTTCCACTGGGGATGGCTCTAACTACTAGAAAAGTTAGTGAGTTACCAGCATCAAACAGGTTAGGGCATTTTAAGGTGAAGTTAATGAACAGTTGGTTCTGCCCAGCTCCGTGACTGTGATGGGCAATTTCTGGCTCCCTTCGATTCCCGGTCTTACCATTTGTGCAAAATATTTCTGTTGGCACAACAATGCTTGTGGTCAGACTCATTTTGTGTTTAATAAACAGACATGTGTGTTCTCAATGAGTAATTTTAAGCTAAGGTTTTTGGGAAATAAGCTGCATGTTTGTGATAAACACTCAGGCAATTTTTCTTTTCCAGTTTTGTCCACATGAAACTGAAAAGAATCAGAGAGTCGAGACAGAGATTACTGGCCCCTCTCCCAACATCCAACTTCTCTCCTACTGTGTCATTCCAGCCTCTTCTGTAACTTTCCTTCACTCCCTCTCTCTTTTTCCTTCATGTCTCTTGTCCAGGCTGCCCATAGCCCCTTGGGGGTCAACACAACCAACCATGAGTCAGGAGTCCTGGATTCCACTTTTCATGTTGTGACTTCCTGTGTGACCTTGGGGGAAGTCACATAACCTTGGTGATGATGCTTCCCAAGAGATATGGTGAGAGTTCTCTGGAAGGGGGACACAAGGGAAAAATCCAGAGAAATGCTGCCTTGAAGCCTTTGTGGGAAGACCTTTGTCAAGGGTACTCAGGACTCCCCAGAGGGGATAAATTACCCCCAGAATGGGTTTTGCTACATATGGCGCCTACACAAAGAAGTGTTAAGTCCTATGAGAAACAAACTAAAACACTGCAGTGATGAAGCGAAGTGACCCTGAGAGACAGGAGCCCTGTGTTCTGCTTCCCCCTCTGCCACTAATTAGCCGGATGACCTTAGACAAATCCCTTTGCCTCCCTGAGGTTGTTTCCTCACCTCTAAAGTAAGGGGATTGGATTAAATGATCTCTAAATTTTCTTCTAGTGGTACAATTCTATGACTCTGTGCTTACCACAGTATATTAAATGAAGAAAGAAGAAAAACAAGATAGTTGTCTTTTTTTTTAGTAGGTAGAGGTAGAAATCATGCTGAAAAGAAACCCCTTAATTTAGTTTAGAATAAATATTATTACAGAAAAGGCAAATAACTGGAGAAATGCTCCCAAGTGAAAAACATAGAGATGTGATAAGTAAAATCCATCCATGACAAACTTTGAGGCATTCTGTTCTCTTCATGATGAAATTTTATTTTCCTAAATCTCACTTCCAGTCAGTCTGTGACTTGGCAAGTGAAGACAGGAATGAAAGGGATGTAAAGCAGCTCTGCTCTGGAGAGAAGAGAAACAGAGAGACAAGGCCAAGATATGTTAAGGTGGAGAAAAGGGAAGCTGGAGGCCTCCATGATGGAGGATCATCTCCTGAGGAATGAGGGGGCTGTGTGCTCAGGGGGGAGGTGGGATGAGACGGAGGGTAGAGGAGAATGTAATGGTCAGTGAGGGCCACTGGGAGGGCTCTTTCTCTCAGGACATGGTCTAGAGGACAGAAAGCTGTAGAACGAGAGTGCTGGCCAAACTGATGTTGGATGGCTCCAATGCACACTGAGACCCATCACTGGAGGTCTGTGGCCAGGAGGGAGTGGGGCTATACGTGGCAGGGCTATGCGTGATCCTGGTTCCTACACAGATATGACCTCAGTGTGCTCATAACTTGAGCTCCTGGACATTACTGTCAATGAATTGCATCTAATTGTCTGTGTGTGTGAAGTTGAATGCCATTTCCTCTCTTTTTAGCAACCTCAAATCATTCTCTTTCTGTCTCTTGCACTTTCTCTGTTAGTGCATATTGTGAAGGATTGTGAATAGTGGGCTGAGTGCTCGGCCAATGGTGGAGAAGTGCTAGGCAAGTGGATGGTAAAATCAATTATTTGAATGAAAGTGATCTGGCTGAAATTTAGTTCAGAAAAATTAGACACTGTTGTTAGAAAATCAGGTTGTTACTTTTTTAGCTAGATTATTATTTTTGGATTAAACACCTGACAGGCATTTTAGCTTGCTCTCCACTTATCACTTTTCATTTTTTTAAATTATGATGATCTCCTGTAAATTGATCTTGTACAGCTGAACATGTTGTTCGCACTAGCGTCCTAATTCCGGGTACAGGGATATGAGAAGACAGGAGGCCCTTTGTTTAAAGGAATGTTCATTTGAAGGAGTGTAAGTGAAGCGCTCACCTCTTCAGTTCCTCAAGAGCCATTTTACAGAAAGTCCTCAGGGCATGAGAGTGCCTCACCTGAGACCTGCACAGACAAGCGTCCAGTGGTCACAGCTGGCATTGAGCCCCAGGCGTGTCTAAAGAATGGGAACAGTGGTGTGAAACACTAAATGTTGAAAACTGTTCTTTTGGCTCATATAAGGGATTGATTCTGCCCTAAGAAGGTTGTTTCTCGCAAGACCTAATGCCAAATTGAAGCGTTATTTTCCTTTAAATTACTGAGTTGGGATTTTGAGAGTATATTAAAAATATATTTAATAAGTAATAGGAGAATTACTTGCTTTTAAAAAAAGTCAATGACAAATAATTAAAGAGATGAGAATGTGTTATCTGGCTTAGCCTCATTCTGCCTCCACTCCAGTGAGTGAAGCGCACTAAATCTGTCTCTTTACCACCTGTCAGTGACCTCTTGAGGGTCAGAGCTGTGCTTGGTTCTTCTCTCCCCTTCTCTCTCCTTCCTTCACTGTTGAGATTCACAGTAGAGAATTCAGGAAGTTTACTTTGGTTTTAGACTAACTGGACTGTGGTTGCTAACACTTTATCTGTTCCAATCTTCCCTGAGTCAGCAATGCTATGAAATGTTGTATATAAAATATTGAGCTCAGTCAGGAAGCTTCCAGAGAAACTTAAAAGATATCTTTGTATGGTTCAAAGTGATTGTCTCAAATGTACATAATGGGTAAGGAAAAGGAGAAGTTGCCATTTTCTAGATGTGCTGTGCAACTAGAGCTCACAGAATTCTCTTGGGTCATCAACCTTCTCTTCCCTTGAAAAAATAAATAAAACCGTCCCATGATGCTTTATTTTCTCCTCTGCCACTGCCCTGCTCCCTCCTTCCCTTTCGCAGCCTGGTATTTTGAAAGAGTTGTCTGTATCTTCTCCACACCAGCCACTGACTTCCCAATTCCACACTCTTTACTTTGAATTCTGCTCCCTTCATTCCACTGAAGTAGGTCCATCGGGGTCACCAGTAACCTCCAGATGCTTCTCAGTCCTCCTCCTGCATGACCACTTCGTGATTCTTGAGACACTTTCTTCTCTTGAATTCTCATTCTTCTGATCATCCTCCTCCCTCTCTGTTTCTTGTCCATCTTCTCTGTCCTGTCTTGAGACCTTTGAGTTCTCCCATGCCCAGGCCTGACTTCATGGCTTCCTCCTTGTTATGAGCTGAATTGTGTCCCCTCAAAATTCATATGTTGAAGTCCTAACCCCAGTGCCTCAGAATGTGACCTTATTTGGAAATAGGGTCTTTGCAGAGGTAATTAGTTAAGATGAGGTCACACTCATACTGGAGTGGACTGGGTCCCTAGTCCCATATGAGTGGTGTCCTTATAAAAAGGGGAGATTTGGACACAGATACATACATGTGAAGATGAGAGCAGAGATCAAGTGATGCTTCTACAAGCCAAGGAACCTCAAAGATTGCCAGCAAACCAGCAGAAGCTAGGTGAGAGGCATGGAAAAGATGATTCCTTAGAGCCCTTAGAAGAAATCAACCCTGCGACACCTTAATCTTAGACTTCTAGCCTCCAGAACTTTAGATGATAAATTCTGTTGTTTAAACTGCCCAGTTTGTGGTTCTTTGTTAAGGCAGCTCTAGCAAGCCAATACCCCTTTCTCCTCTCCCCAGCCCAGTGATGCCTTGATGTTTTGGTCTAGGGTCCCGTTTATACTCTTAAAAATGATTGAGAACCCCAAAGAGCTTGGCTTATGTGGATTCTGTCTACTGATATTTACCACACTAGAAATTAAACCTGAGAAATTTAAAAAATACTTATATATTAGCTCATTTAAAGTAATATTAAGCCTGTTATATGTTGATATAAATACATATTTTTATGAAAATAACTGTATTTTCCAAAACAAACAACAATTTGGTGAGATGAGTGGCATTGTTTTATTTTGCAAACCTCTTTAATGTCTGACTTAATAGAAGACAGCTGGATGTCTTTTGCATATCTATTTTTGCATTCAGTGTGTTGCTATATGTTATTTTTGTTGAAATATATGAAGAAAATCTGACCTACATAGATATGTAGTTTTAAAAAAGGGAAAAATATTTTACTAGCCTTTTCAGATAGTTGTGGATATTTTTCTTTGCTAATACACCAAAACTTAACAAGTAGTAATTTTTAAAAGCTTAGTTGCTTGTGGAATCTGGAACCAAATCAACGACCTTTTCATCAAAATCCATTGGTTAATCATGTACTTTTGATGGATCATTTGCCCATACATGATTTTATAACATTATACATTGGTAATTTGGAAAATATTGGTTCATTGAGTTACGCAGATCCTCCAAATGTTGTCACCTTTCATTACAAAATAAATTTTAAAAATCACATTTATAAATATCCCCACAGAAATATCTTCATCAGGAAAGTTTTGAGTATTGGGAAGCTGTCAAGTTCACGGTGGCAGATAAGTTTTCCACAATTTTAATTATTACTTGAAAGCTAGAATTTTATTATTGGCAACAAACACTGTCAGTTGTTTTCCTTTGAAGTGACAGAATCATTTGGATCATTTTTGAGAAAATGCCTGCCAAATGCCAAAGTCTGAATAACTGTAGTTTGTCAGCTGTTCTTTCAAGTAAGAATGGTGTCCATGAAAATAGCGGCTAATTCAGCTTGCAACTCAAACAATCGCTTTTCTTACTTCATTATGCTGTAAAAGTGCTTTATGTGTACTTTCCATTCTGTCACACAGGACATTAAAAATAAAGAACATTTCATCTTTTGCCTGGACCTCTATCCTAGTCTCATGACTGGTCTGCCTTCTGCTACTCTGGCTTTGCCTCCAATCCACTCTGTAATTAGAAATGCATTCTCAGAGCTGCATTACTTACCCACATCCCACAGGCTTAACACCTGTCAAGGCTTCTGGTTGCTCTTAGGATAAATACACAATCTTGAATAGGCTCTACAAGGTCCTGAACTTTGTCTTCCTGCCCAGTTCACCAGCCCCATCTCACAGCCCTCCCTCTTCTCTTTGCCCTATTTATACCACCTTCTTTCCCCAAGCAAGCCTTCCCTGAGCCCAGGCTGGGTTGGGTTATGCAGCTCAGAGAGCCGTAACCCTTGAGCATGCCCGTCCCAGTTATTACATATTCATCCCTGCAGTTATATAATAATTTGATTAAATTAGCTCATAGTAAGCATCATCTGTGTCTTAGCCGTTGATATTAGGATTATTGGATCTGACTCCTCCTCTAGACTTCGCAGGAACAGGAACCATTTTGCCCACGTTGCACCCTAAACACCTAGTACCTTGCCTGGCACATCACAGTTGCTCAATAAGTATTTTTGAGATTATTTTCTCTTATTGTTATTGAAAATTTATTTTTAATTATATGTTTAATTTTCTTCAAACTAATAAATGGACACAGATTTTAAAAATCAAATAATATAAAGCGTTGATTAAAAAAATGCTAGTCTCCTGATCCACCCCAACTGCAATTTTGTTCCCTAAGAATTACTTTCGACTGCTGTAATTTTTTCTTTTTGTATTACCTTCAAAATCTCCAAATAATATGCTCACATTGCTATTCGTGATTTATCTACTTTAGACATTATCCGTTGACTTGTAGGCTTATTTTTTTATTTCTGGTCTCTCCTACCTACACTAAAATATAAGCTATGACACTTTGGTTGTGTTTGCTGCTGTGTCTGCAGAGCCTACAACAGAGCCTCACACACTGTAGGTGCTCCATAAATAGCCACTGAATGCATAGGTGGCTACATCAGGACACGCTTCAGGAAGTGTCTGTAGATGCTCAGCGTTGTGCTTGGCTTCTGAGAGGCACTCAGTGAGGACCAGTGATGCTAGATGGAAATAGAATCACACCATTTCTATCCTTACTCCGGCTCAACTGTTATCTTCTGTCTTTTCTCCTTTCTGATCAGTTTCCATATCCATTTTATTACTTACCCAGTTGTGAATATGATGCCCACTCAAGTTGACATTTTGCTTTGCAACATCGTGTCACTAAGGACTTCAAGTTTTCCCCCAAATGAGTTTCTTGTATTGTTTTTGTTTTAATGTGCATAATCTCTCACCTGCAATCCAAAATCCATAAAGCGCTGAAATCAAAAAAACTTTTTAAAAACTTGGCAGCACAATCTGACCTGATTTAACATGAACGATGTGTAGTTTTTGTTGCTTCTTCATAGTGAGAATGTATATATTTAAGTATAGAAGGATTAACATGCATTGATTACAGGGTGCTGCCCCAGGGCCTAAGGGGTGTTATATAATATATAGTATATACCCAGTTTATCTTTCTAAAATAGAAAACATTCTGAAATCTGACAGACATCCAGCCCCAAGGGTTTCGGGCCTGTAATACAAAAGCTTTATGTGTTTGTTACAGAAATACCAGAAATAAAGGAAAAGACAAAGCACATAAATAATACCCCAAATCCTACACACTGTGATGACTTTAGTATAGCGCCATCCATATCTTTCAATGCAGATTACACATATTGAAAAACATTTAATGATACTATACATACTGTTTCATAAAATACTTTTTCATCAACAACGTACCAAGAGCATATTTCCTTATCAACAGAACTTGTTTCGTGCTATTTCAACAGCTGCACTGTACTCTATCCCACAGACGTGTCACAATTTATTTAATCAGTTCCCTAATGTGGGACATTTCTATTGTTTTTCACTTCTTAAGATCTCTGTCCCAAAGATTTGCAATTTGTTTTTACAAAATTATATATACTTATCACAAAAAATTAAATATTTAAAAATTCAGAACATGATATCTATCAAGGCTGCTTCATTGTTTTTACCAATTACAGCTCAAGGATGGATTACCAGCCCTCCCTGAAATCATTTCAAATTCCTTCCTCACCAACTAGCTTCCTCTCTTGTCCATTACTAATCCTTTCTTCATACAGCTTTCGGAGTAGTTTGTTTTTTATTTTCTTTTTTTTCCCTCTAGTTTTCACACTTCTTTTTCATGGGGAAATCCTTTGTTCAAACAAAAATTATGCAGGTAAAGGTGTTGCTCAGGATTAAGCAAGGTGTCTTGACCCTTTCTTTTCCTCTTCCCCTAAATGGCCCTTGAAAAATCTCTAGGGTTCTGTGCACCAGTCTGGAAACCACTGATAGGGCTCAATATCTTCTTTTTGCTATGAGGAAACTGAGTCTCGTGGTGGGGAGTTATCTTTCCAAGGCTACTCAAATCTCTTGGGTTAGTTTGATCTAGAACACACATCTCTAGAGATTTTTCTCTGCCCTCTCTCCACTGTAATGCCACCTAAGCACAAGTCATCTTTGCTCCTATTGAAATCTTTTAAAAAAAATCTTTTCTTTTGAAATAATTATAGATTTTACAGAAAGTTGCAAACATGGTACATGTTGGTCTAGTGTACCCATCACACAGTTTTCCCCATTGGTTACATCTTAACGTAACAACAGTACAATATCAAAACCAGGAAATTGACAATGATAGAAAGAGCATATATAGTTCTATGTCATTTTATCGCATGTATAGATTCATATAACCAGCACCATAATACATATAACAACAACAACAATTCATATAACCAGCACCACAAAATCTCCCTCGTGTTACCCCTTCACAGTTTCTCTCTCTCTCTCTCTCTCTCTCGCACACACACACACACACTCATCACCATCCCTAACCCCTAGCAACCACTAATTTGTTCTCCATCTTTATAATTTTGTCATTTGGAGAATGTTATATAAATGGAATCATACAGGATATGACCTTTTTAGATTGGCTTTTTCCAGTCAGCATAATGACCTTGAGATCCATCAAAGTTGTCACATTTATCAATAGTTTATTGCTTTTAGTGCTGAGTAGTGTTCTATGGTATGGATGTACTATAAGTAGGATATTTAGATTGTTTTCAGTTTTTGGCTATTACAAATAAAGCTGCTATGATTGATGTACAGGTTTTTTTTGTGAACATAAGTTTCCATTTCTCTGGGATAAATGTCCGTGAATGTGATTGCTAGGTCATAAGGAAAATGCATGCTTAGTATTTTATTTTTTTAAATTATTTTATTGAGGTCATATTGGCTTATAACATTCTGTAAATTTCGGGTGTACATTATTATGTATGTATAGATTGCATCATGTTCATCACCAATAGTCTAGTTTTTATCCATCACCATACATATGTGCCCCTTTACCCCTTTCTCCCTCCTCTCACCCCCTTCCCGTCTGGTAACCACTAACCTGTTCTTCTTATCCATATGTTTATCTTCCACATATGAGTGAAATCATATGGTGTTTGCCTTTGTCTGGCTTATTTCGCTTAGCATAATACCCACAAGGTCCATCCATGTTGCAAATGGCATGATTTTATCTTTTTTATGGCTGAGTAGTATTCCATTGTATATATATACCACATCTTCCTTATCCATTCATCAGTTGATGGGCATTTGGGTTGCTTCTACATCCTGGCTATTGTGAATAATGCTGTGATGAACATAGGGATTCATAAATCTCTTTGAATTGTTGATTTCATGTTCTTTGGATAAATACCCAGTAGTGGGATAGCTGGATCATACGGTATTTCTATTTGTTTAGTCTTTTAAAAAATGGCCGCACTGTTTTCCAGAGTGACTGTACTGTTTTACATTCCCACCAGCAACACATGAGAGATCCAATTTCTTCACATGTTTGCCAGCATTTGAAATTGTCACTATTTATTATTTTAGCTGTTGTAATAGACATATACTGATATTTCATCATGGCTTTAATCCATATTTCCCTAATGGCTAGTGAAGCTGAAGATCTTTTCATGTGCTTATTTGCCATCTGTATATTGTCTTAGGTGATATATCTCTTCATGTCTCTGGCCTATTTTCTAATTGGATTATTTGATTTTTTTTTTTTATTGTTGAAGCTTGAGAGCTCTATAAATTCTAAATATGGGTCCTTTATCAGATATGTGGCTTGCGAATATTTTCTTCCAGTCTGTAGCCACCTAAGCATTCAATGGCTATGGAGCACCTACAGTGTGTCAGTCTGTTCCTCCTTTTAACAGAACCTTTTGCACAGCACAAAGTATTTTTAATGGATTTTTCTCTTTTATGGATTGCACTGTAGATGTCCTGTCTAAAGAACTTTTCACCAAGCCCTCAGTTCTGAAAGTGCTCTAGTGTGTTTCTTCTAAAAGTTTTATAGTTTTACGTTTTACATTTATCTATGATCCATTCTGAGTGAATTTTTGTACAAGGTGTGGAGTGTAGGTCTTGGTTCAATGTTTTGCTTATGGATGTCCAATTGCTTCAGCACCATCCTTCCTCCACTGAATTGCTTTCTCATCTTGGTCAAAAATGAGTTGACCAGACTTGTGTGTGGCTGTTTCTGGGTTCTCTATTTTCTTACATTTCATCTGTGTGTCTGGTTTTCCACCAAAGCCACAATCTGGATTCCTGTAACTCTACGGTCAAGTCTTGAAATCGAGTAAAGCGGTTTCTCCACTTGATTCTTCTATTCACTAGACCTCTGCTGATGCCGCCCTGGCTGGGAGGAGCAGATGTGCCTGGTTACGGCTCCCCACATGACCTCCACGCCCCGGTGAGGGGGTGGACTCATTACCAAAGGGCAGTGGTGAAAGTTCTGATTAGGTCTCTTCTGACCTCACCCCAACGCGGGTTAACAAGGGGTGCCTTGTTACCACAGGGCAGGGCTGGGAGTTCAGACTCCGCACTTGGCCCTCTCTGATGCCACATGTGGGTCACTTTGGTATAGCTGGGTGAGGGTAGAAGTCTAGGCTTTCCAATTGGGCTTTGCTGGCATGGTGGGTGTGGGACCACATATTTTTCTGTGGTATTTGGCTGGATTAGAGTGAACATTATCTGAAAGTCTGTCTTCGTAGACTGCCCTTTCTTGGTCCTTCGGCTAGAGAGAGCAGGCTTTCTTTGGAACTTTTTTTGTCTGCAGAGCTTGTTGGCTTCTGCAGCACCACATCTAGAATATATGTGGCAAAAGAAACCCCAGAGAACTCACCTCTGTCGTTTCTCAGTCCCTAAGGTCCCTAGAAGGTCTGACTTCTCTCTCCACTTTTCAAGGTCTTCTAATGTTTGTTGTATATATAATGTTCAGCGTTTTCAGTTTTACTTATTGGGAAGAAAAAATATTTCTACTCCATCTTTCCAGAAGCAGAAGTCAAAGTAATTAAAAAAAAAATGTGAATCAAGTAATGTCACTCCCTTGTTTCAAATTTTCCAAGGCCTTCCCAATGTGATTAGAATAAAATTCAAATATCTTAGTGGCCCATCAGACCTCAGGTGGCCTGGCCCCTGCCTCCACTCTGACACACCTCATCTTACCTCTCCCCGCCCCTCACATGCCCCAGGTACATTGGCCTCCTTTCTGTTTCTAGAATATGTTGAGCCTTTTCAGACCATGAGACAATATCGTACAGTAGTTGTAAACAAAGACTCTGGTGTCAGATGACCTGTTGTGAGTGACTGTGTGACCTTGGGCAAGTTACGTAGCCTCTTTGTGCCTCTGTTTCCTCATGTGTAATTTGAGAATAAGAATACCACCAACCTCATAGGTTTGTTGAGAAGATTAAATGGATTAATAAATATTAAGTACTGAAATGTGTTCTAAAGTCATGAGAACAATGCCCAGCACTTGGGGAACGCTCAATAGATACATTACCTATTGGGATGATGTCATATTCCTGCTCTTACATAGCTGTTCCTGCTGCCAGGAATATCCTTCTTGTAGCTTCTTTTTGCAGGACTGGCTCATTTTAATCCTCCAAGCCTCAGCTCAAATGCCACTTTTTGAGAGAGACCTTCACTGACCACTTATGTAAAGTAGCTTGTCTTCATTTCTCTAAAGTCTATCTTTCTTCTCTCCTTTTTTTTTTTTTTTGGTGAGGAAGATTGGCCCTGAGCTTTCATTTGTGCCAGTCTTCCTTTACTTTGTATATGGGATGCTACCACATCATGGCTTGATGACCGGTGTGTAGGTCCGCGCCTGGGATCCAAACCTACGTACCCCAGGCTGCTGAAGCAGAGCACGAGAACTTAACCACTATGCCACCAGGCCAGCCCCCGTTTTTTTAAAAATTATTTTATCGAGGTCACACTGGTTTATAACATCGTGTAAATTTCAAGTGTGCATTATTATATTTCAGCTTCTATATAGACTGCATTGTGTTTACCACCAACAGGCTAGTTTCCATCCATCACCATACATATGTGCCCCTACATGCCCCTTTACCTATTTTGCCCTCCCCACACCTACTTCCCCTCTGGTAACCACCAATCTCTTCTCCTTATCTATATGTTTGTTTATTTTCCACATATGAGTGAAATCATACTGTATTTGTCTTTCTCTGTTTGACTCATTTCATTTAACATAAAACCCTCAAGGTCCATCTATGTTGTTGCAAACGGCATGATTTTGTCCTTTTTATGGCTGAATAGTATTCTATTGTGTATATATATACCACATCTTCTTCATCCACTCATCTGTTGATGGGGACTTGGGTTGCTTCCAAGTCTTAAGCCTGTCTTTCTACAATTGCACTTTTCATAATCTGCAATATCTTGCTAACTTCTTACTTGTTTACTATTTGCCTCCTTCCATAGGGACATAAGCTTCATGAGGGGAAAGGCCTTGTCTCTTATTTACTGCCCCATCCTCAGGGCCCAGAACAGAGCGGACACATAGTAGATTTTCAATAATTATTTACTGAATGGATGAAAGAATTCAGGTCGTTTACAATCATACACTTATTACTAACAATGCTACAATAGACATTATTGTAGTTAAATTTTGATTTACATCCTTAAGAATTTTTTTTAGGATGAGCTTCCTAGAGTGGGATTATTGAGTCGAAGGACAGGTAAATTGCCTTTTAGAAGGAGTGCGCTGGTTTATTGTCCTGCCAGCATCATGTGAGTGTGCTGGCCTTCTGCACCTTCAACTTGGGGCTTTAGGAGAAGAAAAAGCAAACCTTAAAAATATCCTCTCCCTCCTATACTTCCACATTCTACATTCCAATTATCTAACATCCTATTATATTTTGCTGATAAGGACACTGAGGCCCTGGGGTTAAATAGCTTCCCCAAGGTCACGCATGGTAAAGGGCGAATCTGGCATCCTGACTCAGGCAGTTTGCCTCTAGACTCTGCTCTTAACCATCAAGATGTTCCTTTTCCTCTATACGCTCCTCAGTGATTCCTGGGCCCCTGGACATTTGAGAACTCCTGCTCCCCCTGCTGACCGGAAGCCACAGCAAACCCCAGCCCAGGTGAAGAGCAGAATGAGAGGTGGGCAGGGGAAGGGGCGAGGAGAGGCAGGCACTAATTGGGGCGGGGGCTTCTCTTGCGTCCAGAGCTCATCTGGTGGGAGAGGCAGAATCAACCCTGGTGATTCCTTTTGCAGTTTTCAGTTCTAATCCTCCTGCTCTGCTTTGCGAATCCTGAGTTCAGGCTTCGCAACTTTGCCAGGTGAGTCTGGATTCTTGAGTGGATCTGCCGTGTTGGGATGGGTGGGTGTGGCCAAGCTCTGCTTCCTAAGAAACCCTAAGAAACCCTTGCCTACAGGGCCTAGCTACAGGCCACCAGCTCCTTCCACTGCCCCAGGTTCAAAATCATTGCATCTTAGCCAATCATTTCCAAACTGCATACACCCTGCTCCTGCCTGCTGCCCCCCAGGCTAAAGTAAGATTTTTCAGCCTGTGTCTCAAAAGAAGTGGTTCTAATTCAATCCTGCACAAGAATCACCCGAGGGGCTTATTAAAAATGCAAACCTCAGACAACGTGGGAAATTTGAACACTGACGAGGTATTTGATATTAAGGAATCATTGTTGAATTTTAGGCATGGCTGTGGTATTATATACGTGTGTGTGTGTGTATAACATATATACACGAAAGAATCCTTATTTTTTAGAGATACATACAAAAGTATTTTGAAAGAAATAATATGATGTATGAAATGTGCTTCAAAATAACCTGGGGCAGGTAGAAGTGGGTGGGCATAGATGATACAAAATCCAACAATTGGTGACTGCTCAGTGGTCTGTACGTGGGGGTTCCTTATACTGTTCTCTGTACTTTTGCAGATGCTTTAATTTTTCCATAATGAAAAGTAAAAAAACTGAAAGCACCCCTCCCTCTAGGGTACGTTTTACAGGCACCCCAGGTGGGTGCGTGCAGGGGCTCTGCGCACCCCACCTGGAAAAACTGCTCTCCAAAGCTCATGAATATGAACTCAGGTGGCCCCTGCGGGGTAACACCTGGGCCAACAGCAAAGGGGTCTAGTCGCCCACTCCTCTGCGCCTTACCCCCTCCGCCGGATAAACGCGAGAGGTGGAACTCCTTCGCAAGACGAGGGTACATTTCATGTCTAGCCCTGTCTCTTTTTACCTGGGCCACATGGAGGCTGCATTTTAGCCATTGGGTATTTTTAAGGACTTGTCTGTCTATTCTCCTTTGAAAGTGAAGCGTTTTTGAAAGTAATTGTTGATAGGATGGTATGATATTTTTTTCTTTTTCAAAACTTTTTTTTTTAACGTTATTTCATTTTTACAATGAAAAGAAGGAGTGTTTTGGTGTGTGCTTAGTAGATACATTGGAAGGTTGTCTCAGGGCCCTTCTGAGGCTCAAGAAGCCTCTTCCCAAACCCTGCGCTCCCTGGGATGTAAGGTACTTTCCTCCAAGAAGAAAGTCACTGCTTCCTGGTGGGGCCCCAATGTCGTGGCCGAGGGCACAGGTGGGGCGGAGGAGGGAGGGGGTTTGAGCAGGGCTAGCCGGCGGGGCAGGTTTGTCCTCACCCGCGACAGGCCGGTGTTGATACAACAGAGGCTGGGGAGGAGAAGCAGCGGGGAGAGGCTCGTTACCGCCGGGAGGTCGCCTGCGGAATCCCCCAGCCAGGCTGGTCCCACCCGGCCCGCCGCCCGCGAGCCCAGACCACTCCCGCGGCCCGGGGGTCTCCCTGCGGGGGGTCGCCGAAGGAAGCCACCGGAGAGCCAGAGGCACAGCCCCATCGCCCGCTCCAGACCCCCGCTCAGGACTTGCTTGGCTGAAGCTGGGGTAAGGTCTTTACCCTGTGCTTTTCGGTCTGCGTGAAGCTGCCCTATGTCTCTTTTCTGTGAAAACATTGCCTTAATTTTCAGAAAGGGCAGTATGAA
Organism: Diceros bicornis minor; assembly: GCF_020826845.1. Taxonomy (NCBI): domain Eukaryota; kingdom Metazoa; phylum Chordata; class Mammalia; order Perissodactyla; family Rhinocerotidae; genus Diceros; species Diceros bicornis. Next base: position 86,603,447 of record NC_080742.1, on the reverse strand, counting down.
AATTCGATTCACCTTGGTGTCATAAGGCAAAAATAGAGGATCGGAGGGAGGGATGATTAGTCAATAAATCCGGGAACATTGGTGGAGCATCTGCTTTGTGGTGGAGCTAGACTGGTGATAGAATGAAAAAGCTGACATAAATCTAACCTCAGGGATTTTTTCTGGCTGGTGGGCAATGCAGACATTAAACAAGTAATTGCAGATGGTTATGTTCTGGGGCCATAGAGGAAGGGCTTAGTTCACTGGGGCTGTTGGTGGTAACCGAGAAAGGCTTACAGAGGAAGAGGATTCTTACACTGAGACCCCAGGAATGACAGGATTATGTGGGGTGTGCGGGATGCAGGGGGGGGAGAGGAAGACTTGAGGTTCCAAATCTAGGGGAGAGCATGGATAAAGGTCCTGAGGCAGGAAGGAGCTCCGGGGGAAATTCTGTGTGTCTGGAGAGCAGTGTGAAGAGAGATGAAGCTGGAGGGGAAGGCAGAGGCCAGATTATGCTGTCCTTTATTGGCCGGGTTAAGGGTTTTAGACTTTATCCTGTGGGAAAATGGGACACGGAAGGATTAAAACAGGAGGGATAGATCCAGTGCCTGACAAATAGTAGATACTCCATATGTTGGAAAGTGACATGGGCAAAAGGGGCCCCCTCTGGAGGTGTGATCCTTCTTCCAGAAGGTTGGACTTTGGGGGAAGCAATTTGCTTTGGCAGCAGGAGGGCAGTCTAGAGGGTCTTTGATGGGAATGGATTCTGATGAATATCCGTTTTCCATATAGAGGACGTACAGATTTGTTTCCTTCCTGCTGGCTGCACAGGATTCTGTTATGTCAGTTTAATCATTCCCCTGTTGATGAACATCTAGGTTAGATCCATTTATTATAATGATCATATACAGTGTTCTCAGAAACACCCTTGTGCATCCACTTTCCCGTACATCTCCAAGTTTATCTGGGTGAATGGCAGTGGAAATCTGGGGTCATGGGTATGAGCAATATAACATTTGATAGCTGTTGACAAATTGCTCTCTGAAAAAGCTGTACACATTTACACTGCCACTACTAAGCGTATGACGATGCCTGCTTCCTCAGACCCTTCACAACATCTTGAATCATATTTTTCAATCTTTTGCCAATCTGATGGGTGGTGAAAAGTGCCATCTTGTTTTTGGTTTATACTTTTAAAATCAGGAGGGATTCCTGTTGGATCTTTTTTTTTTCCTGTTGGACTTTAATTTAACTCGATTAAAACCAATTTTCATCCCAAGGTTTCCACGCGTCTATTACCTCAGATATGTTTGTCTCCCGCAGACCAAGGCTGGGTCAAGATGGCGTCTGTGTTTCGGAGTGAGGAGATGTGTCTGTCACAACTGTTTCTCCAGGTGGAGGCTGCGTATTGCTGTGTGGCTGAGCTCGGAGAGCTTGGATTGGTTCAGTTCAAAGATGTGAGTACTGCATTCTTTGGAGCCCAGAGGAAGGTGGAGTGGGATTAGACAGCCCTTTCATACCATTTCTTGTAGTGAACGAAGTGCAGGGAGAGGAGCCCTGAGCTGGAATAGACGGAATTCAGTGGTTCCAGTCCTTCTGGCTCGGATTTGCGATAACATCGGGCAGGTGACTTGTAAACATTCTCCCTTCCTCCATGTGTGTCTTCTCTAGAGGAATGTTTTGAAACCCTAATGTACTCGCTACGTGTTAGATGGTGTTGTATTTTATTTCCTGCGTAGCATCTTCAAAGCGTTGGAAATACCCAATGGGCATGTGGATTACCAAACCTTGTTCTCAGGACAGAAACCTATTCTGCCTGACTAGTCAGTCTGACGACAAAGTATTCCGGAATCCACAGTCTCCCTAGAGTGACATGCTAAGTCTAGACTGTCTTGAGTGTGATGTCGGAGTATCGTTTCCCAGGGGCGGTGTAAGATCCTCACCAAGGTCAAGGTCAAAATTAAGCTCCTGCAGGGAGGGATCATGTCTTATTATTTTCGTCCCTAGTTCCTCGCACAGGACCTGACGTGAGGCAGATCCCCAATAACATTTATTGGGCTGGGCTGAGGGTCACCAGCGCAAGGACGCTGAATTTGTGTTGATGACCCTGATACATTGCATGGAGCTGTGTAGTTTTCAAGGTCTTGTCATATTCTTGACTCCACTGGGGATTTCAAGGGTCTCTTGGATGGCAAATGCAGCTAAAAGAAAGGAAATCCTAGCTGTGGGAGTACCTTGTTTCTCTTAGAAGTGTAAGAAGGCCAGAGCTGAGGCATTTGGGGGATTGAGTGTAAGAACATGGAAGTGTGCTTTGCCTGTAACTCACCTCTCTTGTGCAGGGAGGTATCTATTCCTAAGACGATTCCAGCAACATTCTCCAGCATTAAAAAAAATAAAATAACCAAAGGGAATATGTTGGCAGCTGTTGCTACTAGTGTGTGCCTTGTGGTTTTTTTCCCCTTCTCTAGTTAAATGTGGATGTGAACAGCTTCCAAAGGAAATTTGTGAATGAAGTCAGAAGGTGTGAGTCACTGGAGAGAATCCTCCGTAAGCCAACTCTCTGCTTACTGTCTAAGTGGGAACTGGCACCGGGGAGGTAAATGGTTTGCAGGACTTGGTTAACAAACAGGTCCCTATTGTAATACTTTACAAGGGGATCCTGGAGACAGGGTGGGGGAGGCGAGAGATGGGATCCAGGCGCTGGGGCCGGACCTGGGGCAGTTCAGGCCGCTGAGCTGGCCAAAAGGCACCTGTCCTGCTTGTCCCCATTTCTTAGGTGAGAAAACACAATCACGTTGGGCTCTCTGGTGGGGTTTCATCCCTCAGGTTTTCTGGAAGATGAGATGCAAAATGAGGTTGAGGTTCAATTGCCTGAGAAGTCCCCACCGACCCCTCTACCACGGGAAATGATCACCCTGGAGGTAGGTCCTTCCCTGCTTTGCTAAGCACAGTTGTGAATCTGTCTCCTGGGGAATCTGGGAGCCACTCATGCATCCTTTACCCAGTTGCTGCAGGCGTGGAGGCGGATTTACGTGGTTGTCCACTTTTCAGTGTTACTCCCTCAGGGAAATCCTGCTGTGCAATTTTCAGAGTCACTCCTCCTGATCCCGGAGAGAGCTTTTTTTCTCTCCCAACGCAGCCCTAGGGAAGCGCACCCCACATTGAGGAGTGGTTTCCTTTGTGGGCGAAATATTCTTACAGGCAGCGAAGTCTTGTCTATATGGTGCCACTGAACAGGTTTGATGCTGGCATGATGAGATGTTCCTTCTTTTTTTAAAGCTATTTTTACCATGCTGTACATTGCATCCCTAGGACTTATTTAGCTTGTAACTGGAAGTTTGTACCTTTTGACCACTTTCACCCATTTCGCCCCCCCACCTCCAGCCCCCCACCTCTGGCAACCACCAATCTGTTCTTTGTGTCTATGAGTTCTTTTTTTTTCTTCTTTTTTTTTTTAGATTCCACACATAAGTGAGATCATGCAGTATTTGGCTTTCTCTGTCTGCCTTTTCTCACTTAGCATAATGACCTCAAGGCCCCTTTATGTTGGCACAAATGGCAGGATTTCCTTCTATTTTATGGCTGAATAATATCCATTTGTGTGTGTATATATATATATATATATCACATTTTCCTTGTCCATTCATCTGTTGTTGGACACTTGGGTTGTTTCCATGTCTTGGCTATTGTAAATAACGCTTCAGTGAACATGGGGATGCAGATATCCTTTGAGGTAGTGATTTCGTTTCCTCCAGATAAATACCTAGAAGTGGAATTTCTGGATCCAATAGGACATTTCCTAATTATCTGTCTGATGGGAAACAGCTGATGCATTGAGTCCACTCTAGATTGAGGCCTCTCCTCAGACTTGCTTCTGAGATTAACTGTGCTGAGATCAACCAAAACAGTTTTCTTTAGCCAAGGACGTTATGGCTTGTGGGACCCTCCCTCTTTCTTTCCCTTCTCTGTCTACTTCCTTTTGTAAAACATTGAGTACCTGCCCTGTGCAAGGCACCTTAGAGAGAAATAAAACATGGATGGCCATACCCTCTAGGAGCTTCTAGAGCAGATGGTGGGGAGAGGAGGGAGGGGTGAGAGGTAGGAGCCAGATCGTGAAAGATCGTGAAAGGCCCTGTAGATCTTGATAAAAAATTGGATTTGTTTATCCTCAGAGGAGGAAGTGCTCACGAAGGGAGGTAGACAGGTAGCAGGGAGCTTCACTGAATTGAGCCTTATCTCTGCTGGGTGTTTTTTTTCTTTTAGGATAACTTAAAATTCTTGAAATTTTTGAAGCCATCAGTAGTATAAATCTAGATACTCTAACAGAGATATGAGATGGGCAACTCATCTAGAAAATATTTTGGATCTTGTCATATTAAAATCTGGGTATCTGGAGAGAAAGCTTTTAACCAGTATGAATAGGAGCTCCATAAAATTGTCTCCAATTTCAGTCTTATCACTTGTCTTCTAATAGCAGCCCCCTCCCACCATCATCCCTTTCACCCTCCCTAACACCTAGACCTGTTCTTGTGGACTGGGGGGTGTTCTTCTGGCTTATGCTCTCACCCTAATCTTTTTTTTTTTTTTTTAATTTTTATTTATTTATTTTTTCCCCCAAAGCCCCAGTAGATAGTTGTAAGTCATAGCTGCACATCCTTCTAGTTGCAGTATGTGGGACGCGGCCTCAGCATAGCCGGAGAAGCGGTGCATCAGTGAGCTCCTGGGATCCGAACCCCGGGCCGCCAACAGTGGAGCGCGAGCACTTAACCGCTAAGCCACGGGGCCGGTCCTCTCACCCTAATCTTAGTTCTGAATTTTGGTGGAAGTTTTCTGGGTTTTCCAGCTTTCTTCTTAACCATTCCAGTCTCTTCTGCCTCCTACTGCCAGCCTAACTTCTGTCATGGTATTGCTTTATCTTGCCACTTTGCTGCTCAACGATGCACAATGGTTCCCTTCTCACCTATGCCAGGTCCAACCTGGCCATCGGAGCCTGCTCCCCCAGCCCTGTCCTACCTCTCAAGTCCTCCACTCTCCTTGAGCTGGCCCCTTGATTGTTCTCTGTTTGTCTCAGGTTCATTTCTCAACTCCAAGCTGTTATTCACACCGTACCTCATGCGCAGAGCCTAGTGTGCCTTTCCTGTATGCACCCACCACTTTCTCAAATCTAACCACACCTCCAGACTCAGTTTAATTCTCGCCTATTCTACAAAGCCTTCTCCGACTATGCCAAGACACATGACTTCCAAGTTTCTCAGAATTTCTGTTGGGCTTCTGATCAATATTACATTTTCATAATTCATCTTCTAATTCAGTGATTCTCAAGCTTCTTGATCTCAGACACCTTTATACTCTTAAACATTATTGAGGATCCTAAAAAGCTTTATTTATATAGGTTATATTTATTGATATTTACTGCATTAGGAACTAAAACTGAAAAAATTATAAAATATTTATTTATTAATTCATTTAAAAATAACGATAATATCTCATTACATGTTAATTTTTTTTGTGTGTGTGGAAGATTGGCCCTGAGCTAACATCTGCCAACCTTCCTCTTTTTTTTTTTTTTTTTTTGCTGAGGAAGACTGGCCCTGGGCTAACATCCATGCCCATCTTCCTCTACTTTATATGGGACGCCGCTACAGCATGGCTTGACACGTGGTGTGTCCCTGCGCTCCCAGGATCTGAACCGGCGAACCCCGGGCCACTGCAGCAGAGTGCACTCACTTAACCGTTTGCGCCACTGAGCCGGCCCCTAATTTTTTTTTTTCTCTGAGGAAGATTGGCCCCGAGCTAACATCTGTGCCAATCTTCTTTATTTTGTATTTGAGTCACCGCCACAGTATGGCTGCCGACAAGTGGTGTAGGTCCATGCCCGGGAACCGAACCCAGGCTGTGGAGGCAGAGCACACGGAACTTAATGTGGGGCCATGGGGCTGGCCCCCATGTTAACTTTTCTTTTTCTTTTTTTTTTTTTTTGTGAGGAAGATCAGCTCTGAGCTAACATCCACTGCCAATCCTCCTCCTTTTTTTTTCCCCAAAGCCCCAGTAGACAGTTGTATGTCATAATTGCACATCCTTCTAGTTGCTGTATGTGGGACGCGGCCTCAGCATGGCCGGAGAAGCAGTGCATCGGTGTGCGCCCGGGATCCGAACCCCGGGCCGCCAGTAGCGGAGCGCGCGCACTTAACCGCTAAGCCATGGGGCCAGCCCCATGTTAACTTTTTTTAAATGAAAAATAACTGTATTTTCCAAGACAAAAACTTGGTGAGAAGAGTGGCATTGTTTGCAGATTTCTTAAATGCATGCCTTAGTAGAAGACTGGCTTCTCACATCTCTTTCGCTTTGAATCTGTTATGATATGTTGTTCTTGTTGAAGTACATAAAGATAATTCAACCTTGCACAGATATGTAGTTGGAAAAGGGAGGAGTATTTTAACAGCCTTTTCAAAGAATTGTGGATACTCTTTTTTTTTTTTTTTTAAAGATTTTATTTATTTATTTTTCCCCCAAAACCCCAGTAGATAGTTGTCTGTCATAGCTGGACATCCTTCTAGTTGCTGTATGTGGGATGCGGCCTCAGCATGGCTGGAGGAGTGGTGCATCGGCGCGCACCCAGGGTCCGAACCCGGGCCGCCGGCAGCGGAGTGCGCACACCTAACCACCAAGCCACGGGGCCGGCCCCTGGATACTCTTCTTTGATGTTACATTGAAACTTGACAAGCACAGAGACTTTCTTGCTTTTGTTACACAGGTAACAAGTGTTTTTCTTTCTTTGTTTTTTTTTTTTTTGTGAGGAAGATCAGCCCTGAGCTAACATCTGCCAATCCTCCTCTTTTTGCTGAGGAAGACTGGCCCTGGGCTAACATCCATACCCATCTTCCTCCACTTTATATGGGACGCCGCCATAGCATGGCTTGCCAAGCAGTGCGTCGGTGCGCGCCTGGGATCCAAACCGGCGAACCCTGGGCCACAGCAGCGGAGCATGCGCACTTAACCGCTTGCACCACTGGGCTGGCCCCAGGTGTTTTTGTTTGTAAATTGAGTTGGTTATATGTTTCAGATAGTACCTTAAAAAATCAATTCATCCACATGAGTTTGATATTGGCTGTCTGGTTGGTTTTGAAACTGTACATTCTCACATTTGGAGTGATAACCTGTCAGATAAGGGGCAATTAGATATGTGTCAACAGTCTTTACTCAGTTATTTCCCTTCTGGATATTATTTATTATAAAGATGAAATTAAAATATGAGCTTATGAGAGTAATATCTGTCTTACCATTGATCATGAGGGTTGGTTGGTTGATTGATTCAACTGATCTGGCAGTTAGTTGAGCTTTCCTCCCACATTCCTAGAAAGGAGAATCCTTCTACTGGCAAGAGTACACAAGTAGTTTTGGGCCCTTGCCTTGTAGAATTTCTGAAGAGGCTTCATAATGATCCTAGAGGAAATATTAATTCAGAAAAAAAATCTACACACAAATCCACCATCTCAGCAAAAACTGTCTTAACTTTTCTCTTTTCAGGTGTTATTCTTATCATCTATGTTTTTATATAACTATGTATCCATAATCTACATTGTAGATTTCTACTTTTTGCATTTACTATCACACTGTAAACCATTTCTTAGATATTGCATTGTTTCCCAAAATATTTTTTATGGCAGCATTGTTTTTAGTGGAATCATTAAGTGAATAGAGCCAATGGTTAAAAAATGGGGATTTCATTTTTTTCCTCAACTTTGCGCCACTATAGTCAGTGTTCAAAATTTGGTGATTATCTCTGAGAGAGGAGGGAATGGGTTGCGACTGAAGCTGAGTGACAAGTGTGTGAGGTTCGTTATGCAGTTCTCTCCACTTATGTGTGTTTGGAATTTTCCATCATAAAAAATGTTAAATATTCAATTTTGTTTGACATTAATATGCTTTTTTAGGGGGGAAAGGAACTAATGTTGGCATGGATATCTTTTTTATTGTTTATTTTTTTCTCTTTGGTAAGGGTGACTCTTAGATGAATTAAAAAAATAACTAGCATGATAATCTCTGTCTTTTAATGTGATTTTAATCCATTTTCATTTATTGTGATTACTGATTTTCTGGCTTTTTGGTTTACCACTCCCTTTATTTTTTTCTCCTCTTCCCTGCATTTCTGTAATACCCTCCAACCCTCTTCTCCCTTCTCTTGGTTTGAAAGCTATAGATTATAGTTACACTTAACATTTCAGGATACATACTTAGTAAATTTTTCTCATTAACATCTGCTGCTGGTTCAATGATTATTCCTTTGTGGGTTATATGTCTTTTTTTCCCCCAATAGCCTTTAAAGTTTTACATTTGTTCTATAGTTTCACTACAATGTGTTTAAGTATGGATTTATTTGTAATTGTTGTTATTAAATATTGAATTGTTACAGTAGAATTTTTAGAAAATATGTGTAAGGTATAAAGAATAACAATATAGGAAACAAGAAGTGCCACCACCCTGCATAAGATGAAAGGTGACCACACGGTGATGCACTTAAAGCCCTCTGTGTGCCCTCCTCATCCCTCCCTTCCCCTCCTCAGCCCTCCCCTACTCTCCTCTCCCCACTTTACCCCTCCCCTCTTCTCCCCTCCCCTCTCCCCCCCCTTGGAGATAATCTCTATTCTGAAATTTGAATTTTTCTTTTCCTTGTTTCTTCATAGTTTCATTACATATTTAGTTTTCTAAATAGCATATGGTTTAGCTTTGCACATTTTAAAGTTTTATATAAATGCATCTATTGTATATTCTATTGCAATTTGCTGTTTTCTTACATCATTTTATTTTTAAGCCACCACATTGTTTCATGTTTCTGTAATTAATTCATTTTCATTGTTGCATAGTGTTTCTTTTATTAAATATGCCACACTTTATTCATTCTATTGTTGATGGACATTTGGTGAAATGAGAAATGAGCTTTCATATTTTTTAATTATTTGCTAAATCTCAGTAGTGCATTCACAAATTGTGTCCAGTAGAGAGTCGATCCTCACCTATTGGATTTTGAATTTCAATAGCTATATTTCACATTTCCAGGATTTCTGAGTAGCTCTCTTTATAATTCCCCGTTCTTTCATTTTAGGACATGTTTGTTTAATAATTTCTTATTTTTCTTTCTAGTGAAAGCGATGCCTTCGTTTATCTCTTTGAACATTCTCTTAAAACTTTAAACTCATTTTCAGACTATTCTATGAACATAATTTCACCCAGTGTGGTCTTGTGTTCCGATTGTTGATTTTGTTGGTGATTTTTCTCATCATTAGATTTCTTTGTGATTTTTGTCTTCTTCCCTCTGTGCTCACCTTTCTCTGAATAGCCTTTGTCACTTGCTCATACCTGGCTCTCCAGAGCCCAATCCAGAACTAGTGGTTTCTCTTTTTATATTTTATTATAAAATATTTTATATTTTATCATTACACAATGAGTTTGGGGCAGAAGGGATTCTCATTAAAGACTGAGAAGTCGCTCTGGAGAGTGTGAATTCCCTCTAGCGTCCCTTTTTAGTGTTTTAAGTCGGGGGAGACATGCGATTTGCCAAAATGCCTTGACTTGTTCCTGAAGCTAACTTCCGTTCCACCAGAGTGTTTCCTAACCCTCGCATTTGATGATGGAGCTCTAGAGAGTGTGTGAATGTGGTCTAGCTTATAGCTCTGTAATTAGTCACCACTCAACTTCAAGCTACATTATGATGCACGGAATAGTTTTTTGATATTTAGTTATCTGATGTGGTTAATGTACAGTAAATGTCATAGCACTTTCTGCCTGGCTTACCTTCTTTCTCCCTCCTGCATAGACTGCTCTAGAAAAACTGGAAGGAGAGTTACAGGAAGCCAACCAGAACCATCAGGCTTTGAAGAAAAGCTTCCTAGAGCTGACTGAACTCAAACATCTCCTGAAGAAAACCCAGGACTTCTTCGAGGTCGTTATTTGGGGACTATTTATTAAAGGGCCCTTTCCCTCAGAGCCTCAATTTTCCGTTTTGAAAGCTAGCTGGTTTGGAATATAAATAAATCACTCTGTTTCTTTGTCATGGCTAGGCCACTGGTGAGGGGGGAGAGTATTCTGGGTGGAATGTGGCTCTGGGTGGAAGGTGGTGCTGGGTGAACTGAATGCAAAAATTTTACGGTGCTCATTAACAAGTATGCACCCAAAATGGCCCAGACAGAAGTGGAAGTCAGAACAAAGCACAACAATTAGTTTGAGCAGATTTGGGGTTTTGGTAGGAAGAGACTGGAGAAGCTTTTTGATCTGTCAGAGAGCACTCTACTTTTTGAATTCTGTTAACTATTTGTGGAAAATTAAAGCTTCATTAAGAACAGACAAAACGTTGAGATGTGGGGTGCTTTTAAGGTAGTCTAAAAACATTTAAATGAAAATAGCGGTTCTTTGACTTTCAGACAGAAACCAATTTAGCTGACGATTTCTTTATTGAAGACACTTCTGGGCTCCTGGAGTTAAGAGCTACGCCTGCATACATGACTGGAAAGCTGGGGTTAGTGTAATTCTGTGTTCTGACAGTTACGTGTGGGTGGGTCCCTGGTCTGTAGCTCCATGCCTGGCGCGTGATAGATTTCCCTGAGTGTTTGAGTGAATTAATGAATGAATACACAAATAGCCACTGGAATGAGGATTATGTCACATGAATATAAGGCCTGCACACAGTAATAAACCCTTTAACCTTTTCAGGTTGGTGGAGTTTGAGGTAGTGTTATCTTCTTGTTAAAGGTGATACTAACATTCTTGAGCCTGAAAAGTGCAACGTTTGTATTGTCCCCACAGGGAAAAGATGCGGTGATAATTGTTTAGATGGGTTTTCTCAACTATTCTCTGGCTTTGGAACAAGGCTTATGGGGTATCTGTTTTTTCCCTATCTTTGAAATATTGCTTTACTAATAAATAGATTTGGAGTCTGAAGTTTGAAGTGCAATTAGAAATGAGGTAGTTATGCAATCAAGTCGTCTGCAAGTAGCAGCAATACGATGCAATTATACCCATCAAAGTGTGTGATGATTCAAAATGGTGGGATTTCATTCAATTTCCAAGTAAAACTGATGAATTGGTAAAAGTGGTGAGTTTTGGAATTCTAGTTTTTTATTCAATTGGTACTTGGAGGCCTGCTATCTGAGGCATTGGGCATTAAATTTGAAACGGAAAGAAAAATATGTATTGAAAATATTTGATCAGAAAGTAATACAGGATCAACGTATGTTTAAAGTAATAGATCCATGAAAGCAGCAATTTTAAGGTTAATATGAAAAATTTGGGTCAGAAATTATCTAGATACCTGGATGATAGTAAAAGTAAAGATGTATAAAAATTAATGTATATGTTTCACTCTTAGTACATTATTTGTAAAAATGCATACTGACCATTATTGAGCATTTTGAACATTTGCTTCCTTAAGCCATACTGCTATAATGAATGGTTAATCATATTTTTAAATGCAAATAAGTGAATACATAGTATTGGGATGATTAAGGAAACCTCAGCATGTCAAAGGAAACATGAGGTCACAAGGCACTTGGGGCAAGTTGGGGCTTTGTGACCTTGTGGTGTTATGACCCCTGCCAGGTAGAGCTGTGTCGTCACTTCCTGCTCAGAGGGAAGTGGTTCTTCGTCTTATGGTTGCACATCTTCACCTCCTATGGGGCCTTGTCCCTGCAGCCCACTCCTCGTGCCTCAGTAATGCCTCCTCTCCTGACTGCCCAGGTTCACGGCTGGTGTGATAAACAGGGAGAGGATGGCTTCCTTTGAGAGGTTGCTGTGGCGCGTTTGCCGAGGAAACATCTACCTGAAGTTCAACGAGATGGAGGCGGTTCTGGAGGATCCCGTCACAGTGGGTATCTCAGGCTGCAGAACACTTCCTCTCAAATTTCCTGTAGACCTCACCAGAGGGGGTTCGTTCTCCCGAACATCAGGTCTTTAGTTCTATGAAGTTAATATCTATTTTCTTTCTTTCTCCTTTCGTTTTTTTTTTCTTTTCCTTTTTTTATACCTTTGAAAGGTCAATTCAAGGTCTGATTCTTTTTAACACCTCATAAACGTTCACTCCTCCAAGAAATTGAGTATACTAGTTCCTGGAAACTTAACTATACTAGTGCCACACTGGGCAGCAGCTGTGTCTTAATTGTAAAGAACTAAGAACTGATTGAGGTCAGTGTGCTCAAGCTTCAGAGGGCAGAGGAGCCTAAGAGTGACCTGGGGATCTTGTTAAGATGCACATTCTGATTCAGTGGGTCTGGGGTGCGGTCTGAGATTCTGCATTTTTAACAAGCTTACTAATGCTGGTAGTCAACGGACCTCACACTGTGAACAAGGATTTCAAGGGGCTCTTCACAGAGTGCAACACATTTGTTGTTGTTGTTCATTCCATAGGGTTTTGCTTCCTCCACCCTTCCAGTTAGTATTTAAATCCACTTACTTTTTAATTCCAAGAAGCTAGGCTTATTTCTAAAAGAGTCATAATCTTTTCCAGAATAGAGGCTTAAAAAATTAATTTTATGCTTTTTTTCATGGAAAACAACTTTATAGTTAAAGTAAATGCAATTTAAAATAAGAAGAAAGCTTATAAAAACAAATGCAAACCCCCACCACTTTAATGTCTTTATTTTTATTTTTCCCTTGTGTTGTTTTTCTCTAATCCAGCCATAGGCAGGTATAATTTAATGTAATATGGTAGTAGTAATAACATAAAAATCATTTTTTCCACTTTTCCTTCCTTTTAAATTTCCACCTATATTACTATGCGTCCTTTATAAATATTATTTTAGAGTTTGACATTGAATCATTACTTTTCATTATCATGTTTTGACATGTAATAGTCATGGTGGTAGAGAGTATTTATAAAGTAGACATCTGGAAAAAGATGACTTTAGCCTGCTGACATTGAAGATCTACTGGGCAGATAACATGAGATCAGAATGAATTCTGGGTTCTGGTGGATCAAGAGACAAGAGAACCTAAGAGATTCAGAAAGGACTAGGAGTGGACTTCATGGATGAAGAAACCTTTGGAAATAATGTAAAGCAAGTAGCTCCCCAAATCCTAAAACACCCCTCCCCTGCTCTGAAGAGCAACTCCCAAAGAGATGATTCATTTTGATGTTATTTTCATTTGATGCCTAATGTTTCCATTGAGCTCATGTGACATTTACTATTTTTGGATACTTTATTTCCAATTTTTTTTCCCAGAATATAGACACTTTGATAAGCCTCTTCATGCATGAGGATTTTTTTTTCTTTTGAGTTACTTCCATGATATGAATTCAAGGAAATAGGATTGCTGGTTTAAAGGATGTGGTCGTTTTCATGACACTTGATGGGTCCTGACAAATGGCTTTTCAGTGGGGTCGTACCTGATTCTAGTGCCCTGAGTGGTATGGGACAAGTGCTTTGGATTTGTTATAACTTTTCCAACAATGGGTTTCATAATTTTACCTTTACCCCTCACCCCAAACTAAATAAAAGTGAAATAGCACATTTCTTTGCTTACAGTAAAAGTTAAAACATTTTCATATATGCCTATGAAATATATATCCTCCCCTTTTTGTGAATTGTCAAACTTGGACTTTAAAAATGCATTTTAATCAGTGTCCTTATGAGCATATATTGAGTAACCTGTGAGTCAAACATTAGACATGGCTTTACCCTTGTTAAATATCAAACACCCACTAACCCCTGAAATGTAGATGTGTACACTTAATTCTGGTGAATTAGGACAGCTATTTTTATTTTAAGACTTGCAATATCCTGATTCCTCTCTTCTGGATGTTTCCGTGTTTATTAACACATTTATTATAGGGCTTAGAGCTGAATACAAGGCCCAGCTGTGGTCCAACTAGTGTAACAAATAGTGGGGTTGTTGCTTTAAGACTGCACTGGGGGCCAGCCCCAGTGGCCTAGTGATTAAGTTTGGTGCACTCTGCTTCAGCGACCTGGGCTGGTCCCCAGGAGTGGACCTACACCACTCATAGGTGGCCGTGCTGTGGCAGCCCACACACAAACAATAGAGGAAGATTGGCAACAGATGTTAGCTCAGGGTGAGTCTTCCCCAGCAAAAAAAAAAAAGACTGCACTAGCCTCTCTGAGCCCCCCGCCCCCGCCCCGCCTGCCTCTGTGGCCTTGCTCTCAACCATAATGAACTGTGAACTTAGATCAACTGGGAGAAGTTGAAGTTTTCCAATTTTAAATTTATAGTTTTTTTAAAACCGAAAAACAGGACTTTACATTTCTATTATATTCTAACTAGAAAGAAAAATAATTTTTTTAATTTGTTCTGATTTTCCAGAAAGAAGAAATTAAAAAGAATATATTCATCATATTTTATCAAGGAGAGCAGCTCAGGCGGAAAATCAAGAAGATTTGTGATGGGTAAGAGACTGTTCACAGCTGTTTCACCAGTGATTGGGTCAGGGTAAGGTAGAGAGGTGTGCAGTGCAAACGAGACGTGACTGGGGCTACTTTGAGGTCCATTAGGGGTTTAGAATAACTTTCCCATATTTGACAAGATAGTGTTAAAAATGCCACTGATTTTTAATAACTTTCGGAATAGGAATAGAGAGAACTTGAATAAGCAAAATTTAAAGGTAACTAAAAGTAGACATTTTAACCATTTCAGTTTATTCCTTCTCTCTTCTTCTATCAGCTGCTAAAGAGGAGGCAAACCACACGCCAGTTGTTTCTGAGTTTACACAATTTCTTATATCCAGCCCCGTAGAAGCAAAAATTATTCAGTAGAGATTAATCAGTTCTGGGGGGAAGAAGAGACAAGTCAAGCCTGTAGTCTTATTTATAAAACAGCTCACAGGTTTTATGGTTTGAATGAAGCTCATTTATATAATAGAACCATAGCTTTAATTCAAGTAGTGCGAGTGAGGTGTTGGGAACCCTGATGATGGGGACTCATTTCTGACTGCCAACGAGGCAGTTGTTCTAGGAAAAGGCGGCCATCCAACCAAAGCCAGCAAATGATGGCGTAGCAGAAGAGGACGTGCAGACTGCTTTGCAGCAGTAACCCATGTGTGTCCTTTGGAATGCATTAAACTTAGGTTTCGAGCCACCGTATACCCCTGCCCAGAGCCCGCGGCGGAGCGCAGAGAGATGCTGGCTGGCGTCAACGCGAGGCTGGAAGATCTAATCACCGTGAGTGAGGAGTTCCGGTGCATGACCTGAGTGGGGGGTGTAGATGGGCTACCTCTGCCATTTCTGCAGAAGTCCTGTCCCTAGCGACCCTTGCTGGAAGCCTGGCTGGCATGTTCACTATGCTCTTCTGGCTATTGCTGCAGAGAAAATATCATAATTAGAAAGCAGTGTTCAGTAAGCTGGAGGTGATGATTCTGCATGTCAGTAATGCTTTGCCCAGGCTTGGAATTGACCACAGCCCTAGTCAGCCTTTGGGTGGCCACCCCTCTCTGATAAAAGGAGCCCTTTATTGCTCACCTAGCCTAGGGCGCAGCTATGATACAACTAACTAGCCAATTAAGTTGAACAACCAGTCTGACCGAATCTTTTTCCAGTGAATTGCCCAGTTGTTTGAGCCAACCAATTAATTCTGTAAAGACAATGAGTTTCACCATGTGAGCACACCCCAAATTCATATCCTCTTATAAAGTCTGTCATCAGCCAGAGTGGCACTCAACACATATGATTAGAACACTTTCTTCAATCAGCTTTGAAAATATCACTAACAGCAGCTGGACCTCCATCAGATTGAATATTCGGGATCAGTGCTGTCCAATAGAACTTTCCATGGTATCAGAAATGTCATATAACCTGCGAGTCCAATGTGACATCCATGAGCCACATGTGACCGCTGTGCACTTGAAACATGGCTAGTGCAACCGAGGAACTGAATTTTTATTTAATTTTAATTAAATTTAAATTTTAGCAGCTGCATTTGGCTGCTGTATTGGTCACCACAGTTCTAGATCCTCAATGAGTGTGTTTAGAAATTAGGGGTGTATGTGTGTGTATGTGTTTCAAAACTCTGAAGCTGGGGCCGGCCCCGTGGCTTAGTGGTTAAGTGCGCGTGCTCCGCTACTGGCAGCCCACGTTCGGATCCTGGGTGCGCAACGACGCACCGCTTGTCTGGCCATGCTGAGGTGGCGTCCCACGTACAGCAACTAGAAGGATGTGCACCTATGACATACAACTATCTACTGGGGCCTTGGGAAGAAAAAGGGAAAAAAAAGAGGAGGATTGGCAATAGATGTTAGCTCAGGGCCGGTCTTCCTCAACAAAAAGGAGGATTGGCATGGCTGTTAGATCAGGGCTGATCTCCCTCACAAAGAACAACAACAACAACAAATTAAAAGAACAAAACAAAACAAAACAAAAAACAAAACTCTTAAGCTAACAGACATATCTTTACCTTCCCAGAAAAATCTGTTTAATTTCTTTAATCCTCTCTGTTCCCTCTTTGTCACTTGTCAAGGAGACTGTTCCCCTGAGACAATTACTCTTGAAGTCCTTCTTCCCAAAAAGTCTGTGCTAGATTTTATGAAAACTTCATGGGGAGAATGGAAAAGAAGTTATGCTAAACTTACGCTTATGTTGAGTATGACTTGGGTAGCCATGTGTAAAGCCACATACTGAAAAGGGTTACTCAGTTGTTTCACCAGAACAAAAACTAATTCCATTAAATGAATTCTATGTGGGCCAAATTGTCCATTTGTTCCTTCCTTCATTAATTCACTTGTCATTTATTGGAGAGATTATGTATGTAAAGCATTTGGATAGGTGTATTAGTTTCCTAGGGCTGCTTGTAACAAATTACCACCAACTGAGTGTCTTAAAACAATAGAAATTTATCCTCTCACAGTTCTGGAGGCTGGGAGTCCTAAATCAAGGTGTCAGCAGAGACATGCTTCCTTTGAAGGCTCTAGGAAAGGATCCTTCCTTGTTTGTTCTGCTATGGTCCGAATGTTTGTGTCCCCCCAAAATTCATATGTTGAAAGCCTAACGCCCAAGGTGATGGTGTTAGAAGATGGGGCCTTAGGAGGTGATTAGGTCATGAGGGCAAAAGAATTAGTGTCCCTATAAAAGAGGCCCCAGAGAGCTCGCTTGCCCCTTCTGCCATGTAAGGATAGAATTTGAAGTCTGCAACCCGGAAGAGGACCCTCACCCAACCATGCTGGCACCCTGATCTCCAGCCTCCAGAACTGTGAGAAATAAATTTCTGTTGTTTATAAGCTGCCCAGTCTGTGGTATTTTGTTATAGCAGCCCGAATAGACTAAGACATCTTCCTAGCCTCTGGTGATTATTGGCAATCCTTGGTGTTCCTTGGTTTGTAGATGCATGACTCCAATCTCCGCCTCCATCACACAGGGTGCTCTTCCCTGTGTCCCTTGATGTCCAGCTTTCTTATAAGGACACTGGTTACGTTGGAGTAGGGCCCACCCTACTCCAATACGACCTCACCTTAACTTGATTACATCTGCAAAGAGCCTTTTTCCAAATAAGATCATATTCACAGTTACCAGGCATTAGGACCTCAACATATCTTTTTGAGGGACACAATTCAACACATAACAATAGTACCGTAAGGAATTAGAAGAAAAGGAAGATATGATCTTTTCCTAAGGGTTTTAGCCTCTAGTAGGGGAGATAACTGCTCATGAGAGTTAAAGGCCTGGTGAGAGCTTCAGGCCAGAGGAGGAGCCCAGGGCAGGGGAAGCCACTATGGCTGATGAACTCCATTTTTGCCACATTGCCAGACATCTCCATAAGTGTCCCTTGTGTTTCTGCGTGTTGTTTTTGCCCAGGTCATAACCCAAACGGAGTCTCACCGTCAGCGCCTCCTGCAAGAAGCAGCTGCCAACTGGCACTCCTGGGTCGTCAAAGTGCAGAAGATGAAGGCTGTTTACCACATCCTGAACATGTGCAACATCGACGTCACCCAGCAGTGCATCATCGCCGAGATCTGGTTCCCGGTGGCCGACACCGGGCGCATCAAGAGGGCCTTAGAGCAAGGCATGGTGAGCGGTGGGTGGACTGGAGGGGGTGGTGGGGTCAAGTCCAGCTGCGGCAGCTCCTCTGCCAGACACTCAGGTTGTCAGCCTCCTAAGGCACGTGAACCTCACAAGTGAAGTTGGTAGGATTGTCTCCGTCATCTTTGTATCTTCAGTTCTTAACCCAGTGCTAGGGCGCATATCAGAAACTCCTTTTCTTCTCAGGGTTTGACAAATATTCAATATTTCTTTGATCTTCAGTGAGTGTGTATTGAGCACTGATGTGCAGTCACTCTGCTAGTTATGTCGTAGGTCATCCTTTACCTCATGAAGGTCACAGCCTAGCTGGAAAGACAAATAACCAGGCGCTGTAATCATGGTCCAATGAGTAGGTTGCTCACTGTGTGCCAGCAACTGTGCTAAGCACTTAGGTACCTTATTTAATCCTCACAGCTCTCTCTATTCATCCCTAGATGTTCACTGTGCACCAGGAACTGATTGAGGGCTATGCTGGCAGAACAAGGCCCTGCTCCGATAGACTTTCTAGAAAGGGGGATGGACAGTAAGCATGTCCATAACTATACGACTTCAGGCAGTGATATGTGGTGGGCAGGAAGTAAAGCAGGGGATGGGGAAGGATGGGGTGGGGAGTAGGGGCTTGTTCTGATCCCCTGTTCAACCCATTGGTGAAGAAGGGACACTTTCCCTTAAATAGTACCAGATGGCCAAACACGTGACACCTGACACTGGACAGATGAGCTTGGCAGCAGTTTATTAGTCATGTAGGTTCATAGCCCAGGGGAGGAGGATGCCATGTGTCACACAGGGCCACATGGAGTTTACATTTGGGACCTTTAATTGGGAGCAGAATGAACCAGCAAGGGCTATGGGAAGCAGGCTTTGTCGTGACAAGAAGGTGGAGTAACCCCTGGTTTCCATAATTTTCTGGGGTGGCAGAGGAGTGAAACCCATTAGGTTGAAGACTGGGCTGTGTGCAGCTAGTCTGGCTGGTAGAAGAACCAGCTGGGTGGGGAGCCTGTCCTGCTAAGTGGGTGGCGTATTTGGTAAGAGCAGAGGAACTCATGGCTTTGCCTTTGGGGCCGTGTGAGACTCAAAGATGTCAAGGCAGCACTTGAAATTTTAGGTTTTACAATACCGTTATAGGGCCGTTGCCGGAGAAGGCCCCTCTGAGTAGGTGGCATTGGAGCAGACTTCCCTAAATGTCATGGGAAGGTTGGGGTGGGGTGGGAGGAAGAGCTTCTAAGCTGAAGGGTCTGACGGTAAAGGCTTTCAGGTGGGATTGGACTAGGAGATAGGAGCTATCTTTATCCCCTTTGCACAGATGAGGAAACCAAGGCACAGAGAGTAGAAGTAGCTTGACCAGGGCCCTGTCAGAAGGCAGCCATGCCCGAGTGACACGATCCAGTTTGCATTTTAGAAACATTTCACCACAGTGTGAAAAAGATTGTGGGACCAGCAGGGAGGGCTTGTCCCAGTGCGGATTTGAACTGAATGGTGTCATCCTATAATCATGAAGGGGTCGGACTTCTACATGGCTACTTAGAACTATTTCTTCAGTTTCTTCAGTCCTCTGAAATAAAAAAAAGTATTTCCCCAGATAGGAGTAGAAGGCCTTATGTGGGTAGGAGATGAGCAGAGAAGTGTAAGAGGATAGCTATCATGATCATCATCACCAATAAGCAAAAAACACTTACTCTATGCCAGGCATTATGGCAGCTGCTAGGGACCATGTTTAAAAAAAAAAGGAGGAAGCCACAGCCTTTGCCCTCCAGGAGATCATAATCACACACATGAAAAGATATATAATGATAGAGTAAGAAACTCCTCCACTTGCTGTGTGACCTGGGGAAGTTGCTTAACCTCTCTGTACCTTAGTTTCCTCATCTGTAAAGTGGGGCTTGTGGTGATACCTACCTCATGGTGTTGTTAGGAGGGTTGATGAGCACCCATTTAGCTGGTGGTGCTAAGTCCCACTGAGTGTGCAGGTGGTAAGTGCTGTTGGAGTTTGGAGTGACCAGAAGGTTCCTAGGGAATGAGCCTGGAGAGTTGTTAATACTTGGGTAAGTGAAGAAGAGAGATGGTAGTGTGGAGTTGGCTGATTTCCATGGAGAAGTGGAGGGATGCAGGTGTGAATGGAGGATTAAGTCAATATTGATTATAAGACTACAGAGTTTTGACATCATTCTTTAGAAACTAGGAAGGAATTTGAAAGGAATAGGAAGCCTTTGAAGATTTTTGAGTAGGAGGGTAACAAGACTAAAGTAGTGCTTTTTGTTTGTTTTGTTTTATTGAAAGGATGGCGCTGGCTGGAGTGTAAGGGAAATGAAGGGAAAGAGCCGGGAGGAAGATGGTGAGGCTCAGGGCTAGGCTGGCGGCTGTGGGAATGGACAGAAGAGGGGTGTGAAAGGGGCAGTTAGCACGATTTGGTGACTGATTGAATCAGAAGGGACAAGTCTGATGATTCCGAAGTTTCAGGAATCTGGAGAATGGAGACTGCGGAAGAAGTAGGGAGGTCTGGGGAGGACTTGGCTTTGGGGCAAGTTGATGAGTTCAATTTTAGGCTCTTGGATTTTGTGGGGTTGCTGAGACGTGAGAGTGTGAAAGCCTAGGCAGGCAATTAAAAAAGAATTGAAATTTGGGAGAGAGTCTGGGCCATTGGAAAGACAGGGATAAATTAGGAAAATGGATGAGCTCTTGAGGGAGTAAGTGGAGAGAAAGGAAGAATGGAGAGCCTGGAACTGAGGCATAACATATGCATTTCCAGGAGCAGGAGAATGGAAATTGCCGGAGAATCAGGAGGAACTCTACTCTTTTGATAGCTCTCCTGTGAGATAAATTAGATAAGTATTAGGAAAGTATTAACTTTTACAGATGAGATGATGAGTCTCAGAGAGGTCAAGAAATTGTCCCGAGTTCACCCAGTGAGTGATGGCAAGAACTGCCCTGTGATCGCGTGCTGACACCCAGCCCAAGGCTCTCTTCCTTACAGTTTTGTCACATGTTCTTTTGGCAGGAACTAAGTGGCTCCTCCATGGCCCCCATCATGACAGCAGTGCAGTCTAAAACAGATCCTCCCACATTTAACAGGACCAATAAGTTCACAGCTGGCTTCCAGAATATTGTAGATGCTTATGGCGTGGGCAGTTACCGGGAAATAAACCCAGGTAAAGGGTCTGATGTGTTGCACAACTGAGCAGCTGGAAAGTGAAAATCGGGTAAGCTTTACCCCTGAGGTGACCTAGGAGGTGGACTGCTTAAAACTGTGACATTCCTAAAATCTTACTTGGTTTCCTAATGCCCTGCATTGTCTTCTGTAAATGGTGGTTAGTGAAAGATTTGCTCTTTGGCAGGATTTGCCCTGTTCTCCCTCAAACCGCAGCCTTTTCAGGCAGCTGAATTCAGTTCTTATTCCCTTACCAATTCAGTGAAGGTCATCTTTAGCATCTTCACAGTTCTGTAGTTATCGGGTGGGAGAGATGGGGGACACAGAACTTGGAGTCGGAAGGCTGGATTCTTAGTGACCCAAGCTGTGTGATCTTGGTAGCCTGGTTTGTAAAATAAAGGGGTAGACCAGATGCCCTTTAGCCAAGCAGTTCATGGTGCTGTTCTTCTCTAGCTGGAGTCCCAATCTAACTGGTGACGCATTAGGCAGGGGCCTCATGGGTTGAGGGTCCTGTGAGTGAATGCTGGAGGTGTGTGACGCATGTGAAAGGAGGAGAAACAGACAAAAGATGGTGGTGGAAAGAGTATAGAAAGCACTTAGAGATAGAAAACTGGTTTTAAATCCTCTTTAACTTTGTCATCTTGGGCGAGTCACTTAACTGCTCCAAAACTCCGTTAGCTCATCTGTAAAGTGGGGAATAATAATGCCAGCTCATTGGTGAGCTAATGTATGGAGAAGCTAAGCAAATGTCAGGAGTGGGGATGGTGAGGGAAGATAGAATCAGACACAGGGGAACCAGCATCTGGGTCATGGAGCGTGACAGAGAATCTTTGATGAGGGGCCCAGAGGATGTTGGGAGGACTCAGACTATTGGGGTCTCACCTCCGCAGCTCCCTACACCATCATCACCTTCCCCTTCCTGTTTGCTGTGATGTTTGGAGACTGTGGTCACGGAATTGTGATGCTCCTGGCAGCCCTCTGGATGGTCCTTAGTGAGAGACGCTTGCTCTCCCAGAAGACGAATAACGAGGTGGGTGTCCATCAAGTGTCTCGCCTTATTTCCTCGAGGTAATAGTAGAATATTAAAAATGTGTGTGCTGTTTTCACCACGTAAATAATATGTTTTTATGAAATGTAAGGGAAAGACAGTATATGTTCATTGTAAAAACTGGGAAAACACAATAATCTAACTACCTAGAGAAAATCACATTTAGTGTTTTCGTGTATCTTTCCAATTTTTTTCTGTGCTTATACACAAATATATAATTTTCAAAAATTGGGATAAAATACTGCATATTAATTTGTAGCTTCATTTTTTCACTTAAAATATCACAAATATTTTTTCATGGCAGAGCCCTTCTCCCACGATCAGCTCATGATCAGCGTTCTTGTGAAACACTGAGAAATCCTGAATATTGTGTCTTCATTTTTTTGTGTGTGTGTGTGAGCAAGATTGGCCCTGAGCTAACATCTGCTGCCAATCTTCCTCTTTTTGCTCAAGGAAGATTGGCCCTGAGCTAACATCTGCTGCCAATCTTCCTCTTTTTGCTCAAGGAAGATTGGCCCTGAGCTACCTCTATTTTGTATGTGGGAAGCCACCACAGCATGGCCTGATGAATGGTGTGTAGGTCCACGCCTGGGATCTGACCCTGTGAACACTGGGCCACCGAGGCAGAGCGTGCGAACTCAACCACTACACCACAGGGCCAGCCCCAGTGTGTCTTCATTTTCACACTTGAAGTTTCCGCACCTTCCGTGAAGTCCCTTCACAGTGTTGTGAAGGTTGAGACAACTCAAGAGTCTGCATTG
Organism: Diceros bicornis minor; assembly: GCF_020826845.1. NCBI lineage: Eukaryota > Metazoa > Chordata > Mammalia > Perissodactyla > Rhinocerotidae > Diceros > Diceros bicornis. The sequence continues at coordinate 86,580,506 of NC_080742.1, read as the reverse complement.
TTTCAAAGTTAATCAGTTAGCGTCACTTTATGTCCATTGCAACACATTTTACGAAGTGGAAACATGCCTTTAGCTACGTTGTGAATTTTAAGAATATCTGCAATCTTTAATTACAAGTTGACTTAACTAGAGCTAGTGCCGTGATGTCATAGTGAGTTAACCATAAGCAAGGTTAGTGGGAAAATCAACCTATGACCAATGTAGTTTTCCATGACAAGCGTTTTAGCAGATGTGGTTTCCTATAGTAAATATCTGAACTCTCAAAGTTACTCTTGAGCAGTTCTGAGAATGATTGATGTGCATCGTCCAGTATTACTGGAAAGCACTTTTCTCTTCTTAGTGGATGTACTTAGAGACTTAATTTTACCGTGAAGACCTACAATGAGTATAGATTTGACTTGCCGTAAAGTTGAGCAGGCGTGTGAGGCCAGCTCAGTGCTCGTCTCCCAGAGGAACTTGAGACAACAGCCGCCCACTTTCAACTCAGCTTCTGCTTCAGTTGCGTTTTCTAACCAAGGCTGAATGAAAAAAGGTGAGGCTCTGTGGTTTTCCATAATGGCAACTGCCAGTCTAGGACTTCTCTGATTCATCTGTGTGAGCTCAGGAAAATCGTGATGGGTGTGCCCTTTCTATTTGTATTGCTTTCGTGTCTGCCTGGTCCTGTGGCCCCTCTGCAAAGGGCCTGTGTGCCTTGCTGTGGTTGGGCTAGTGGTCTTGGAGACATCCTATAACACGCTTTCTCCCGGGGTCTGGTTCAGATCCCACTGACATCATGCTCTCTGTCTCCCTGAGGCCAGATCTGGAACACCTTCTTCAACGGACGATATCTGATCCTCCTTATGGGCATCTTTTCCATCTACACGGGCTTGATTTACAACGACTGTTTCTCCAAGTCTTTCAACATCTTTGGTTCTTCTTGGAGTGTCCGACCCATGTTCAGAAATGGCACATGGAAGTAAGTTTATAGACAGAGATAGGTCACTCCCTGGCCATCCAGGTGGCCTCAGTGACAGTTTTCATGGCGGGGGGAGTCTACGGCTGGCTCTGCTCAGAGGTGCACCCACAGATTCAACAAAGAATTCTGTTTTATCTGCTGAGTACAAGACCATGTGCCACTTCCTCAGTAGCTGTGCTGGTAACTGTAATGCATGAAAACAGTTTTTAAAACTTCAGCTCAGTTAAGTACATATCATGGAGTGCATACTATGTGCCATGCGCTATTGTGAAAACAAGCAGTGGAGCAGGTATCAACTGGGCATCATGGTAGCAGTCCTGGAAGCAAGGCTTCCTGGAGAAGAAGGTGGCATTTGAAACATGGCTGCCTCTGGCAGGGAGCTGAGACAGAGTGGAATTGTGCATCCACACACGTAGGACAGTAGGCTTTGCTTTAAGAAAGGCTGCTGTGGGCGTTGAACTATATAAATGATTGGTTTCTGGTGTTCAAGACCCTGGACTCTCCAGAAGGGCGTTTTCTTTGACTGTTCAGAGAAGCTTGATTCAACGTTAAAAGCAAAGGAGGAGACGGTTAGTTTTGCAGTGCTGGTGCTTGGATTTGTCTTGTGGGTGATGGGGTGAGGCGGGCAGGGGTAGGGTGGGGTAGCTGGTGAGGAGATGTGTTGGCTGCAGAGACCACACAAAAGAAAGACCTGGAAGCTCCCTACATCCCCACAAACCACACCTCCATAGGCATTCCACAATTATTTTATACAGTTAATTGGACAGTCATCAGAATGGAAACACAGCTCTTCAGGAATGGAGACTTTTATGGGGAGGGAGAAAGATTTTCGAGTTTGAGAGATAGGCCAGTTTGATGAATTGGGAGAAAAGAGAAGGGCCCTGGAGGACGGGGGACTGCGAGGGAAACAGTAGAAATTGTGACCACCTCGTGATCTCTGGGGGCCTGTGGCTGCAGACAGTGCACACCTGAGACACCCATGGAAGTTTCAGGGCTAAGTTGCAAGGCCTAAAAGTCACAGTGATGTTTCCTCACGTCTGTCTGCCCAGCTTCTTCAGGTCAGCTTACGGTTTTTCTCTCATTCTGGAACTTTCAGTTGAAAGTATGACAGGAGAGGACCTGAAGAAAAGTGAAGGCAGAGATGTGTAAACGTGTTTGCACCCTCACTTCCCATCTGTTCTCTCCCAAGCATGGCAGGACTCTAAAATTCCTATTTAAGGTACTTCAAGGGTTTTGCTTGCTCACCAAAATCTGTACTAAACATCATAAATGGGGCTGAGAGTAAACAATCTCATCCAAGGATTTTTCAGTTAGAAAACATTCAACCCATGCTGACTTTATGAACTTGAAAGTTTCCCAAGTGCATTCTAAGGACTTGACGCTGATTGAAGACACAGCTGGGCTCAGAGGAACTATGATAGTGTGGGTGGGTGTGTCATGAGAGTTCAATGCATTCCCTTTTAGTTTCTCTGCTGGGTCCAAGTCCCCTGTAGTAGAGGACAGGAATGTTAAACAATAAATAAGTAAATAAAAATGAAGAATAAAACGTTTTCCAGAATTACAGATGGCTATATCTACAGATTTTATTGTTTTTGTTTTGCAATTAGTATCCTGAAGAGGTGCCTAGAAGAACAAAACTATCATAAATTTGAAGATAAATTACTTAGTTCTGCTCTTCAGATTTAAACTCATAAGCATGCTATGGACTTTTGAAACGTGTTAAATCAGCATAATTTCACCAAACTAACAACATGAAATCTCATTTACCCTGGAGTGTGATTGGGAAAGGTCCAAGACAACTGGCTTGTTGTCACTTTGCAAACGTAGGTCGGAATATTGTTCTTTTATGCACATGCAAATTCTCTCTGCCCCAATTCAAGGCTCTTCGAGGCCAAGCCCAGTCTGAGAGATGCTCAGCCACGTGCCCAGGCATTGATAGTATGAAGCAGAACCTCATTAGCAGTGAGGCAAAAGAAAATTGCGGCCATCCATCAGAGCGGCAAAGGACGCAGCAAGCTGATTTTGGTCAGCAGCCACCAGCTAGGTCTTGGGCCTGCCTTCCCTGACAATTGATTAGGGTCACTGTCACAGTGTCCTTCAGCCAAAGACCACCAGAAACAAGCCTGTTGTCACCCAAATTGGGTTTATTGACTCAATGAGGGACATGGCTCACCATTGGGGACTGTGGGCATCTCGGTAAGAGGGTGTTTGAAAGGGCTTAGAGGATTTGGCCTCTGTGACGATGAGGGGGATGCTTGGTCATTTCTGTGGTTTGGACAATGTTTTTATTTTTGCCTGTGTTCAGATATGATTGTGCAATGGTCTTGTTTTGTCTTGATCCGTCATGGTCACAGGGTGGCCTTGTCTGATGTTGGTGTTCTATGAAGTTGTTTATGTTCAACAGCAAACACAGGCTTAGCTCTGGGTGCCAGGCCAGTTCTCTCCCATCAGGGGTGGCTTTTTTCTTTGTCGACACACAAACACATCTCTGCTAATTAAATCCAACCATTTGCACTGAAGCGTGCCATTAGGACAGGGTCTGTCTGCCATGGCCAGTCAGGGCTGGCTGTTTCCACTGTACATTGAGGGCCTGGTCGGCATGATTGGGCTTCCTCATTCCCCGGCTGCTACCTAATAGCTCCTAGCTCTTCAGTTGCAGGAGGGAGGGTGGGAGTGTATTTCTAGGTAGGCTGTCAAAATTGCCAACACTCTGTTCCTCATCTTTTCAAATGCTCATTCTTAGGCCCCTCCATAGATGTGTGCTCTGGGAAAAAAAAATTAAATCTTAATGTTCTTATCCCCAGAGGGCTTCCAGAAACAGTAAGAAATTCCTATCCACTGAAGTTTGTGCTTCTGGGCAAAAATGGGACACCGATTACACCGATTTAAAGACACTCGATGGATCACAGCGTTTGAGAGCTAAGTTTCACAGAGATCAGGGCCCGTGTGTGAAAGCCAATTCATTCCTCCAGGATCAGCCCACGTGCTCCCAGGGGAGATTTCCCAGGCTCATTCCTGGGCTGGGATTTATTTCCTAGATGCTCCTTCATCCCTGCCATAACCTCTTTTCTGATGTAGTGTTACTGTTTTTCTTTACTTTACCCCATCAGGCTGAGAGCCCTTGGGAAACTCAGATTGTGAACTCCTTGGGCCACATGGTAATTTCCGCAGCCTCAGCACCTAGGATGATACCTGGCACATAGTAGGTATTGGGTACCCATTCATAGAATAATTGAAGGAGCCAAATTGATGGGTTGCACCAAGAGTTAGGCTTTGATTCCTTGCAAGTTCATGACTCATGGATGACACGTAGTTTTTCCTGCCTCTCGTTGATCCTTGGTTTTGTTTTTGTGTTTTCTTTCTCCCCCTGTAGTAGGCAAGTAATGGAAACGAATCCAGTTTTACAGCTGGACCCAGCCGTTCCAGGAGTGTACTCTGGAAATCCATACCCATTTGGGATTGATCCGGTAATAATGTCTTCTTGGGTTAAATATTTATTATGTAAAATGTCTTGCTGAGGAGATCTCTGGGTAGAGGGGAAGAAAGTGCCGGAACCTGTCAAATCAGCAAACTTATGTTGAGTTAGAATAACATGGACTGGAGGTTTTTGTGACACACTCTGCTGGACTCAAGTAAATGTCCTACCTGCACCCTTTACCCAGCCCCTGCGTCATTTTCCACACAGTTCCCCAAACATCAGCCTCTTTCTCCTTCAGTTATTCCCCTGGGGGTTAATGATTGCCTCTTTAAAGGCCCTTGGTTGCCTGGAAAGTAGGCATATTAGATAAGCTATTTAGCATCCTAATCCAGTTTTCTGCTTTGGCATTTTCTTGCAGTGACTCCCTTTTTCCTAGAAAAGTATGGATTTGCTTTTATTTTTGCTTTATTTTACTGCATAGAATTGATACAAGTTAAAAAAAAATGGTGTGTGTTGACTTTTATTTATTTGTTTGTTGTATCTATCTCAATTGGATTTGAGCCAAGTGAAACAAAACTGCTTCCTGCACAGCCTTTAGATGCAAAGGGTTTTCGAGAAGACTCACGTGCCTATTTGTGTAAAGCCATGCACCCATGATGGCCCAGCGCATATCGCCACCAGGTGGCGGCCCTGTGCTCCATATAAGCATGAATGGTGTAGACCTCAACTTGGCAAATGCTGTCCCTATGTTTCTTTTAAGCTGTTCTTGTGGGAGAGAACCTGAGACTTCAGTTTTAATTGCTGACAATTGAGAGTAAAAAGTACTAGCCCTAAAATTGTACTCTCCCATCTTGTGGGTCATCTCCTCTTCAGTTTTCCTGGGTCCTCCCATTGTCTGCCCACTTCCCCTCCCTTATAAAAACAGAAAGCGTCATCCAGGATTTATTTATACTTGCCACCCAGGGCACTTGCATTCTAAGTTTTATCAAAAGAGATAAAGTCTTTGAAAGCTTGTTTGTAAGCTGCAAAGTGCTAAAAACAAGTGCAAGGTCTTATTTTCGTAGACTGGAAGGCTTTATCCGTGATCCAAGGAATTTCATGATGGCAAGCAGGCAAGGAGGAGTCCAGAGGGGGATGGTTTTAGGGTGTGGTTGACCTTCCTTTGCTTTGAATCTCACTGCTTCTACTGTCCTACTGTGCTCTCTCTTCCCTTCACAGCCACATCTAATTCATTAGCAGATCCTGTCTGCCTCACAGACAAAGGGTAGTGCATTTCCCATTTCAGAACTGAGTGGTCCAGGGTCCCTACTCTGCATGCAATTTTGTCATCTGCCCAGTAGTTAGAAAAGAAAGGAAAAATGTGAGGGTGAAAGAAAAGATGGGATGTTGAAAATAATTTTTTTCCTAGGAACATTTAGATTTTTGAAAATTTCTGGTCTTTTTATTATAAAATAATAATATGTATGATTAAAAAGCCATATAATACAAAATATTATAAAAAATGAAAAGAAAGGGTTGTCTTTCTTACCTCTCCTGTTCCTGCAATTCTATTCCCCAGAGATAACCTTTGTAACAGAACATTTCTGTGCCTATGTTAGCACTTATGTATATTAATGAAGGTTTGGTTTTTACATAATGTAAATTTCCATAGCTGTGTTTATTGACTGTGTGCAGCATCTATTTGTGAATCAAATCACAATCAAAACTGAGAGATCTTTCTAAAGGTGTTTGTAAATATTTTATAATAAATGAAACATAGCACAGTAGTTAAAAGCTCACACTTAGGAATCAGACAGCCTATGTTTAAATCTTGGCTTTTCTCTTTCCTTGCTATGTGATTTTGAGCAAGTTAACATCTCTGCGTCTCTGTTTCCTCATCTGTAAAATGGATATAATGGCCCTAACTCATAGGGTTGCTCAGAAGATTAAATGATTTTTACATGAAAACACACAGAACAGGGTAAATGCTCGATTTGCTATTATATTATTTTTTCCTAGGTGTGTAAGTAACTTAATCTCTCTGAGATTAAGATAAATTCCCTTGGCTGTAAAATGGGAATACTTATGCCCATCTCAGAAGGTTTTTGTTAGAATTAAATGAGATAAATACATTTAAAGAGCTTAGTATATGCCTGGTACCTAACCACGAACAGTTTTAGTTTATCACACTTGGCTGGGTCGGAAGTGTACTGGTAACACTGCCCTCACCATGTCGAGTGATCCTGCGGGGATTGGCCAACCAGGAGGGCACAGGGAAAAGCAGAGGGTGGAGGGCGGGCCTGGTGCAGCTCAGATGCCAAGGCAGATGGGGAGGGTAGAGGAGGTACCTCTGGTGTCTGGGCTCCTGTCATGGGAGTCCTTTCCCGCACCTTCCCAGCAGCCTCCTTAGTGACTGTCCAGCTGGCAGCACTGAGGACATTGTCAAGAAAAGAAAATCAGTGAGATGTGGTTCTTGCCTGTGTGTGCATGGGGGAGGGGGCAACGTGATTGCATTGAGGCTGCGTGTAGGTGGACGTTGACTCCTTAACAGAAGCAAAGAAGTTTGGAGGAGGAGGTTGTTTTAGGAGGGAAGATGAGAAGAACCTTGTGGCTGTGTTACCTTTGAGATGCAGCATGGCACACCCTCCAGACGTGTCTAGCAGGCAGTTTGGGATGTCACGGGTCAGGGGCAGGAGCAAGGACTCGAATCATTTGCGTAGCGGTGGGAGTGGAGACCACAGGGGCGTTTGAGATTTCTGTGGGGAAGGAGGATGTTAGTGACTGGGGTCATTAACCAGGGAGAGACCCTGACCAGCCCCCTAACCACTCTGAGGTCTTGCTCCATGTGTCAGGCTCATTTGGGGCAGCCAGGTACATGTGTCCCTCACTCTGCAAGCCTGGAAGCTCTGTTTAAAACAGGGACTGCGTAGAAGGCAAGGACCGTGTCTTACCCACAACGCTAATAAGTATTTGCCACAGGAGTGGCTTCTTGAGAAGGGCCTGGGAAAATGCTTTGTAATGTGAAGTGCTATAGAAATTCAAAGTAAAAGGCGGCTTTATTAAGATTGGAGGGCCGGCCCTGTGGCTTAGCGGTTAAGTGCGCGCGCTTCGCTACTGGCGGCCCGGGTTCGGATCCCAGGCGCGCACCGAGGCACCACTTCTCCAGCCATGCTGAGGCCGTGTCCCATATACAGCAACTAGAAGGACGTGCAACTATGACGTACAACTATCTACTGGGGCTTTGGGGGGGGGGAAGGAGGAGGATTGGCAATAGACGTTAGCTCAGAGCCAGTCTTCCTCAGCAAAAAGAGGAGGATTAGCATGGATGTTAGCTCAGGGCTGATCTTCCTCACAAAAAAAAAAAAAAAAAAAAAGGATTGGATAAATTCATGGGCCAGAGAGCTACACCTTTAATGGAACTAAGGCAAGTTTGAGATCGCCATGAGGTTTCAGAATTTCTTTTCATTGAGAACAAGGGAAAAATCGTGTAGAATTTTTCTCCCCAGGTTCCTTCTAGACACTTGGTATTTTACTAATGGTCCTGATGCGTTTATCCTTAGAGTTGCATTTATAAGGGGCTTGGTCCTTTTCCTTTTCTGAGGCTAAAATGCATGCATTAAACTGGACTGAAATGTGGAAATGCTGTTCCCAGAGTAAATTCCATAAGGGAAATCGTGCCAGAGCCCCCGACTCCAATAGAACTTCCAGACTCTGATCTCCTGTATTTCTTGTCACTTTCCCATCCAGATTTGGAATGTGGCTTCAAACAAACTAACATTCCTGAACTCCTATAAAATGAAGATGTCGGTTATCCTGGGAATTGTCCAGATGGTTTTCGGCGTTATTCTCAGCCTTTTCAATCACATGTAAGTTTCATGATTAACTTTCTGCCTGTGGTCTGACCACACCGATGATGAGCAGTGACAGAACCGCCAGTCGGGCCCTGCGTCCCTCCGTGTGAGAGCTGCCTTCCCATGGGGCATGCTTTCCTGTGTCGCTTCGCTTGAGCCAGGACAAGCTGGTTTGCCAGAAATGTCAGCTCTGTTTCTCCTCAGCTGAGGCTCCTTAAAGGTGAGTGCACCTGTCACCTCAGAGATATTTGAGGTTCAGAAAGAGATCAGCAAGCCGCAGTGTCTTTTGTCCCTCATCCTGAAGGGCCTCCGTTGGTGCTGTATCCAGGCTTAGCTCTCACTGGTGGGCAAATGGGGACGTAAGTACATTTCGGCCAAAGTGCCCTCAGATTCTGAATTCCATTTGGTGTAATTTCTTCCTCCTGGCAGCAGCCTCTCTCTCACTTTTTTGGCTGTTAATGTTGTCCTGTCTATTCCTTTCCTTCTATCAAGATCCACCTCTGGAAAGCTTCTCAAACTTATTTACACTAAAGGTATAAATGTTTGAATATAGTTTCCAATGTGCCCGTTCAGAGGCACCTTGTGTGGACGTGCAGCTTGTACCTGTAGCTGAAGCCCCACCTGCCCTGTAGTTTAGGAGTAAGTGAAGGCAGTATGGTGCCACAGAAATGGTAAAGGGTTTGGAATCAGAAGTTTAAGTACTGGGTCCAACTATCAATAGCTGTGTGATCATAGACATATTGCTTAATGTCTCTGGGATTGTTTTCTTCTATAGAATGGGAATATAGTAGTCAGAATGGGTTAGGTCATTGTGTAGTAACAAACAACCCCCAAGTCTCAGTGGCTCAAGACCGTGACACATGTCCACCATGGGCCCACTGGGGGCTCTGCTACTGTCATCCTCACACTGGGACCCAGGCTGATGGGCATTCACTATCTGGAACACTGCCAGTTGCCATGGCAGAAGGAGAGTTGTCCATTACACATTGACTCAAGCTTCCACCCCGAAGTGACACCTGCCACTTCTGTTCCCATTTCATTGGCCAGAGCCAGTCACATGGTGACCCCTGACCTGAAAGCCCATAGAAGTATGATTCTACTTGAAAAATCAAAACTATTTCACGAGTGAACTAACGACTGGTACCACTGCCTACCTGAAAGTGCTGTGAAAATTAAATGAGAGAGAATACCAGAAAGTGCTTTCTGGACTAGACTATAATTGCCATCATTATGTGTCAGGCTGGCCTCACCTCTCTCTAGTAATGCTGTTTTATTGTGGGATCTCCTTTTTCCCTCATATGACTCTTGCAATTAACAAAGGGAGTGGGGGCCCTGTCTGACATTTTAGCTTGGGGGCCCCAACTTAGCCTTGTGGGACTCTCTCTGTATCTTAAAGTAGGAGTTGGCTGACGTTCTCTGTAAAAGGCCAGAGAGTAAATATTTTAGGCTTTGCAGGCCACATGGTCTCTGTCACAACTACTCAGCTCTGGTGTTGTAAAGTGAAAGCTGCCATAGACGTATGTAAACAGATGATTGTGACTATATTCCAATAAAACTTTATTTATGAAGACCGAAATTTGAATTTCATATAATTTTCATGTGTCATAAAATATTCTTCTTTTGATTTTTTTGCCAACCATTAAAAAATGTAAAAAGCATTTTTAACTTACAGGCTGTACAAAAACAGGCGATGAGCTCAATTTGGCCTGCAGGCCATAGTTTGCCGACCCCTGTCTTAGGGCATTCTTAGGAGAAAAGCTGCCAAGTCGCTCTTGCATATCTTTGTGCCTTTGAATGTGTTGATGTGAGTTAGGTCTGCATGTGAAGCTGTGGCCAGATCACCAGATCTCTATGTGGACATGATCTTTGCTTCAGACTTACCTTGTAACCCTGGTTCTCTCTGAATCTTTTCTGCAAAAGCACTTTCCTTTCTCTTCTTTTCCATCCATGCATGATTGCTGCTTGCCAGGGTAGTGGATGCAGTGTTCAAAAAATGACCATTTTGTGCCTTGGGGAGTATCATTAGTTACTGATATTCCCTCGGTGTTCTATCTTGTATGCGTGTGTTTTTTCCACCCCAGATACTTCAGAAAAACTCTCAACATCATTCTGCAATTTATCCCGGAGATGATTTTTATCCTGTGTCTGTTTGGATACTTGGTTTTCATGATCATTTTCAAATGGTGCCACTTTGATGTCCATGTGTCCCAACATGCCCCAAGCATCCTCATCCACTTCATCAACATGTTTCTGTTTAACTACAACGACCCTTCCAATGCACCCCTGTACAAACGTCAGGTATTTATGGTATTTTTCTTCTTTTATGCATGTGATTATGTTAAATCTCTCTCATACTCTTGAGTATTTCAGAGAGTGGTTATTTGCAAGACTGAACCATCTTAGCACCCAGTCAAGGGTGTTAGGGTCTTTAAATTTCAGAAAGCTTCTATTAGATGAGTGTACAGGTGTGGAGGGCAGTGTGGTGGTGTAGCTCCAGCCATTCCTATTTGGGTAGTATGTACATGAGAGACGTTACTGCTACGGGGTTGAAAATTGGCTTGTACATTGTCTGTGAAGAAAGAATAAAATATTTTTTCAAATTGATTGGCTGGAAACTGTAAATGCTCTAAATGGCACCTTACAATTTAATACAGTCATGCATTGCTTAACGATGGGATATGTTCTAAGAAATTTGTTGTTAGGTGATTTCATCATTGTGTGAACATCATAGAGTGTACTTACACAAACCTAGGTGTTATAGCTTACTACACACCTAGGCTATATGGTACTTGTCTTATGGGACCACTGTCGTATATGCAGTCTGTTGTTGACCAAAACATTTTTATGTGGTGCATGACTATAATCTTTTATTCTAAAAGTAAACTCTAGTTAAGGTTCACAAGAAAGAAAATTGAAATAGAGTCAAGAAGAGGAATCCTTCTGTTCACATGTGTAGTGGGTTACTGGAAAACTATGAACCAAACTCATGCTCTCCTATGAGCTTCCATGGCTAGTTGGAGATGCTTTTTTTCTTTTGGCTCTTCTTCCATGGACAATACCTCCCAACAATTGGCCCTTATTGCCATTCTGATTTCTTCCATTTCTAGTAATTCATTATCAACTTAGCAATTCAGCCGCATTATCAACTTAATATTTTATTTTTAAAAAGTATAAACGTCTCATGGGAGCTGGATATGAAAATAACTCAGTAAATAATTCTTTGGTAACACAAATGATTCTTCTCTGGCCTCTGCCAATGATTAACCTGATAACATTGCTTGAAGGTAGCATTTCACTAAGGAGAACCCACTTACATAGGTTCTGATTCCTCTGGATCCAGCTCCAGGGCTAGTTTCCCAATGCCAGGTGGCCCTGGGGTACACCTGCTGCCTGCCCGTGATTGCTCATCCTGGGTGTCCTAGTTCAAGCCATGCTCCTCCTATGGCCATGCACGTCCTCATGAGTTTGATTCCTAGTTGTGTTTTCCTCCCCTACAGAAGCAGCAAATACTGAGAAACAATGCCTTATGACAGGGCATTTTTATGAAAAATAAGGAATGATTTTAGATCATAATCAGAGAATACATACACCTCTGAAAACTCTTTTGTGGTATCCCACCCCTTCCTGTCGTAGCGGCTTTTTTGTTATACATCAGTGGTAACCTTAAATCACCCCCAGACTGTTAGCTTTAAATGAGTGTACTTGGAAGGTTCATTTACTCAATGCTGGAGTCTAAATGAGAGTTTACTTGGATTTCCCAAACAAGTCTCTTTTAGGCAAAGGACTCAGATTCACCAAATATTTAATGTGCTAACTCCTTTCATAAAGACTAATGTCCTCACTTAGTCTGGAATATACATTGAGCATTGCACAGTGAATGGCTTTTCCATTCAAAAACGTTATTGGGAGTTGGCTCCCAATAATGATGGGGAAAAGCTTTGTATGAAAATGTGCAAATGGCAGTGAGGTAGCTTCGTGCACAGGGAACTAGGACCCACAAGTGTGGTGTGTGGTCACATGGTTCCCATCCTTCTTTTGAGCATTTAAGAGTGGAGGAGGGTAGAAATGAGCAGATAAGGTGTTCCCACTGTTATCAGGGTAAATCTTGTTACAATTGGGATAATAAGTCGTCTCCTGGCGTTCCCTGAGAGCTCGGCCAGCACAGTTAAAGAAATGTGCAGGCTCAAAAAGCGTTTTTCCTTTTACTCCACGCACTCAGTTTTCATTCCTTTTCAATGGCTGTGACCAAGCCTTCCAAGTCTTCCTGGTTCTTTTGATAATAGCAGCTCTGGGTCACTCCTCAAAAGTGGTGACTAGGGAGTGTATAAAAAAGGAGGTGGGAGCATAAGGATGTGAAAGGAAATATGTAACAGAAAGATAAAATAGACCAACTCCTGGGTTTCAACCGAGGCTTAAAGGCCATAGATGCCTCATTCCAAAGTGAATTGTGAGAGAGAGACAGCGAAAGAGAGTTCAAAATAGATACCCCAGAACCTGGGGGGTCACTCACCGACAATGAGAGTATGCAAGTCAGGTGGAGATTGCGAGGAACTTTTTCTTTTTGAAAAAGAGAGAGAGCAAGAGAACTCAGATAATTACCTCGTACTGGAAATATAGAATTCCTGACTGAGATAATGTCTGTGATTAAAGTGACCCAAGGATTTTGGTTGCTAGAGTGGCCAGTGAAGTTGTGAGACCTGCCACACTCTTCATCCAGAGTCAGGGGCTAACTGTTCCCATGGAAGAGAGTTAAAGGGATGGGGACGAATGGAGTTGTCCTCATGATGTGTCTCAGGAGTACTTCCTGTTCAAATGACTGGTTACATATGGTACGTGCGTACAATGAGGGGCTACTAGAGAGTAAGGGATAAAGAGAGTGCGTTTCTAGTGCCCACCCTGTTTTCACATGGGGCACCACTGGACCGACATTTCTCCGTCTGCAGTGGGAATATTCTAAGATGTGAAGGTCAGGAGATTCACTGAAATGCTGTAGATCTCATCAAGTACAAATGGAATGACCCATATTTATCATTTTTATCATGTAAAGTATGCTGTGTGGTCACCTTAGAATGATAGAATCTTACCTTTTTGGTCTTGCAGCAAGAAGTCCAAAGTTTCTTTGTTATTATGGCTTTGATTTCTGTGCCATGGATGCTTCTGATTAAGCCGTTTATTCTTAGAGCCAAACATCGGCAATCTCAGGTAAGGGCCATTCATTTCAAGTTACTCGCTGTGGGTAGGAGTGTGGGTTTCTTGGAAATAGAATGTGGGATTTAGAGAGAACGCAGGGCATATAGGGCCTGAAGGACAGTGGTGAGGTGAGGGACGGGCACACCCCAGGTGTTTCCTTCTGTAGAGTTCCACTTCTCTGCGCCTTCTCATTTCCAGCATAATCTTCTATTAAGGGCAAGCATCTTATGCCTTGGAAACTTTGCTTGGGGGGTGTGTGTGTGTGTGTGTGTGTGTGTGTGTGTGCCGAGTCTAGCGGTAGTTAATGACTTATAAGGGTCTGAATGTGGTTGTTTTAGTAGGGGAAAATAAGAGTTTTTTAAAGATATTTTAATTTTGTTGATGGATATTGAAAGTTATTTTCATTAGGATTCTAAAGTTGTGAGCTTTTACTATGGTATGTTACAAATTGTGTGAGAGAACTGAAATAGTAAACAAATTAAAATAAGTCAATTCTTATTTACCTGTGATTTTTCCCGTATTGCCCAACGCTGGTTTCAGCCCACTTCCTCCTTTTGTCTAAACTGCCCCTGAGCCTCAGATTTACTCAGGGAGTGAGGAAGAGTTTATTATCATTCTAAATCAAATAGGATTTGGGAAGATTAACCTTCTAGGGACATCAGAGTCCAGAAATGACGCACAAGCGCTGTTTGAGATTCTCAGTCTCTGCTTTCCTCCGTTAGTGCAGAAGATTAAGTGGATTGTGCTGATATCGCGTATGTTTTAAATGGTCGTAGATATTTTCAGATAAATTCCTTTTTCTCTAAAATTTTTGTTGGATGTTGACCTGGCTGGCGGTAGAGTCGGGGACCTGGAGATGATGGGGCTGGAGTTCAGGAGCTTCGTCCCTAGGTGGCGCCCTCTTTCTATATCGCCAGCTTCTCCCACTATCTAGTTCCTGCCAGTCTTGACTAGTTCGAAGCCTGTCGGATAAATATGATTTATGTGGAATATAAATAAACAGGAAGGCAAAGAATGCTTGTTTATTGTTTGGCTAATTGGTGAGAGACCAAGATGGTAAAGGTGATTGAGGAGGACGGTTGTCCAAACAGGTGACCAGATATCTTAAAGGAAGGTGGCAAATACCTGTTTGTAGAATAGATGCAGTTCTCTTTCCTAGAAACTCAACCTGTCCTTGGGTCAAGGGCTGGTTTACTGCTGGCTCACCTGAGTCCCAGGACTCTGAAACAATGGCTTGTCTTACTCTTTGCTCTACAAAAGCTGTTTAAATAGTTGCTGCTGATCTCAAGGTGGTGGATTTCTCCCTTTTCCCTAAGGGTGATTTGTACAATAGGGAAGGAAGGAGAGAGGTTTTTCTTAGTCTGCCATCTTGGGTGGTACCTCCTAAACTGACTCTGGGTGACACGAGCTCCCCAAGACCGCTTGGAGGCCTGTCTCCTTGGCCCTTGGGGTGTATGGCTGTTGATTGGTTCCTTAAGCTGCTGATTAGGGTTCTGGTGGTCCTTTTTCGCGTTAGAAATGTTTCCTACCACCTCCATCCAAGAAATAATTCTATAATGGTGTTATTTGGCCCCCTCCCAATTCCCCCATGAAACCTGAAGAAGGCCTAATACGCAGAGATCATAAATAAATTAGTTCTGATAGGCCTCAGGGGATATGAGCAGAGATCCCATCCACTCAGGCTCCTCTATGACCCTATAACCCAAGGTCCCTGCAGAACATGGTTTGGAAACATGTTCACTAGAGGGCCCCGTGGCGTATGCCCCAGGGGTCGTCTGTGAGTACACATCTTCTTCCTGGGACTGCTTGGGCCTCCCACAGTCTGCTTCCCCTTCTGACTTGCTGCCGTGGACCCAGGTCTCCTCTTACTCCTGTATCTCAGGTCACAGTGGAGTAACTTTGCATTCCTATTTAAAATCTTTACATTTGCATGTGCATTTTTTATGGTAAAGTTTACTGAAGTGTAACATACATACTGGAAAAGGCACAGATGATAGGGCACGGATTAGTAAAGTATCACAACATGACCACTTCGTGTGACTAGCACTCAGATCAAGACACATGACACCATCAGACCCGCAAGTCCCTTTGTGCCTCCTTCCTGTCACTCTCACCCCACGAACAACCATTGTCCTGACTTCTAGCACATACGTTAGTTTTGCCTGTTCTTGAACTTTATGTAAATAGAATCATACAGTACACCTTCTTTGGATCTGGCTTCCTTCAGCCAACATCATATTTGAGGGGGGTGTGTATGTGTATGTGTGTGTGTGTGATTGCTATATAGTATTGCCTTGCGTGAATACACCACAATTTTTTAATCCATTCATATATTGATAGTTATTTGGCTTGTCTCCAGTTTTAGTAATTACAGATAGTGCTGCTATAAATACCCTTGTGCGTGTCTTTTGGCACATGTGTTTCTAGAAAGTTGCTAGTAACTTTAGCTAGTAATTTAAAATTGATTTGCTATCTTATTTCACCAGGCACCCAATCAAGCATTGTGGAATGATTAGTTCAGTAAGAGGAGAAGATAGGCATGAGAATTCATAAAGTCTGGTATCACGCTTCTGCAAAATTATTCATGTTCATTTTAAACAATTTCAGGATAATGACCAGAAAAGGCTAGAATTTAGGGATGGAAATGGAGAAACTGTCTTCCATTTCTTCCTTGGTATTTTCCTCCTTAAGTTGACAGGGAGAGAAAAATAGGATTTTAAGATGACAAAGTAATGTCAACTTGAGCCACATCCCTTACCATGTTGGCAAGGAACCATGCGGAAAAGGGGAAAGTCTTACTCAGAGCCCCCTCTTGGTACCGAGTACCCTGGAATTCCTGTCCAGGTGGACTCAAGCCCACTTCTGGGTCCTCCAAAGGGCCAGCCACACTCACTGGCGTGGGTACCACTAGACGCTGGCTTGGCCAAGGGGCAGCTCTTTGTGGGGAGTTGGGGTGGAGCATGGACATTGTGGGTCGGAGTGTCCACACATGTGCACACCGGGCCCTCGTGCTGTGGGATGAAACCAGAGGTGAGAAGGAAAGAGTGGCATGCCATGGTCCAGGCCAGCTCTCCTGTGCTGCACATCCTGGCATGAGACTCTGAATTTGAACCTGGCTTTCCAAGTTCTCGTGAGTATTTATTTATCAAGATAGGAGGCTAGAATATATTTTATGTAGGATTTTGTTGGCTTGATTTATAACTTTTAAATATTTAAACATATGGCATTTGGACTTCCATTTTTACCTTTCCCAAGGGCCCTGCAAATATTAAGTGCAGACCTGCTAAAGAAAGAAAAGTAAAGGTACTTTAATGCCTAGTTTGCAGTACCCCACCCGTGAAATCATCTTAGGAAAAACTCTGGATGTGGGACATTAAGTTTCAGTGACTTGAAAGAAATATTCTGTTCAAACTCAGGGATAAAACCAGGCCAAATTAAATGGTGACTACACCTAGATTTTTTTTCCTTGCATTTTTTCTTAGCTATTTTTATAAAGGTAAAATTTCTTTTTTATTATGTTTTTATTTCTAAAGGTGTATTTGTGTTGGAAAAGTCATTGTCTTGGTCCATTTGGGCTGCTATAACAAAATACCATAGACTGGTGGCTTATAAACAACAGAAATGTAGTGCTCCCGGTTCTGGAGGCTGGAAGTCCCAGATCAAGGCTCCAGTGTGCTCACCTGGTGAGAGCCCTCCTGCTCGTGCATAGCTGGCACGTTCTCGCTGTGCCCTCACATGGTGGAAGGGACGAGGGGGCTCTCTGGAGCCTCTTTTATAAAGGCACTAATCCCTTTCTTGAGGGCTCCACCCTCATGACCTAAGCACATCCCAGAGGCCCCACCTTCTAATACTATCATTTTGGGGGGTTAGAATTTCAACATATGGATTTATGACAGTGCGTATTTTTTTTAACAATAGAAAGGCACTGTTGTACATGCATTCGTTTACTGTAAAGACTGTGATTAATGTGGCACCTTCTAGAGCAGCATGGAGAAAAGCATGTACTCTCTCAGACTGCCTGGGTTTGAATCGTCCTCTGCCACTAACTAGCCTTGCCAACTGTATGATCTTGAGCACATTTCTTAACCTTTCTGTGCTGTAGTTTACTTCTCTGTAAAATGGGGTGAAAATTGTGCTTACATAAAAAGATTGTTATAAAGGCTAATGGAGATAAGATAGACAGAGTTTGGAACAGTGTCTGGTACGTGGCAAAAATTTAATGAGAGCCTTTATTTCATATGGAATTGTTGTAATTCTAATTCTAAGGATGAATTTAGTGCTTCATTTCCGTGCTTGTTGACAGTTGCAGGCATCCATGATCCAACAAGATGCTGCCAAGGACCTGGAAGGTGGCAACTCCATCCCTTCCGTGAGCTCTGGTCAGGGGGCTTCTGCAGGTGCCCCCGGGTCTAAGGACAACCATGAAGAAGAGGTATTTGGGATTTCCCAGTTTGTACAGATTCTAGAAGGGGATCTAGTCAGGGGTGATAGTCAAGTATTTAACAGCCAGTGGGGCGTGGGCACAGGCCCATCAGAATGGACTTAGACAGTAGAGCTGGGAGGGTCGGGAGGACCCTGCTGGTGGCAGCCCTGTAATTGGTGAGTCATGGGAACTTGGAGAGGTCCCAGGGGAGGGAAAGTGTCTATGAGGGTCAGAACAACTATTTACCAATCTGGGAGTATTTTAATATTTTAGCTCAGGTGCTTCTATATCTGTGCATATGAGGTGACTATCAGATCTAGTGACGTAAAATGTCCTAAATGTTACTCAGACCTCCTTGGCTCAGAGCCGTGCCCCTGGGAGTCAGCTACATTTATTATGAGCTTTCCCATCAGTGTCCCTCAAACCATGAGAGCAGAGTCCAAATCTAGCCCTAGTATTGAAGCAAAAAGTGGATTACTTATACTCAGCGCTCCTCTCCAACATACGCACGCACAGCTACCATCGCCTCCTCCTGCCTCAACCCTGACTCTGTCTCAACTTTGTTGACTTATCGCTGGAACATTATCTGCCTCCCCTGTGAATTCAGGAATTGTTTTGTTTCCTGCTCCCTCCTTGCTCCTTCTGTCTGAGGGCAGCCACTCCCCACTCAGGAATGTGCCACGTTTTCCCGGAGGGAGGCAGCTGGCTGTTTTTATCCATGATTGAAGTCACCCACAGTCCTGAACTGGCTGGGGGTTTTAACTGGAGCTCTGTTCTAATTCTGGAGTGGGGACAGGGTTACTGTGAGGCCTAAGGGATGCTGTAAGTAGCTCCATTTGTGGTGTTAATTACTAAAAAAAAAAATTCATTTGCACTAATGGATGGTCAATTAGAATTAATGAAAAATCTGGGTCATGGAAAATTTTTCCAACAAGATTCCAGGTACAGAGAATAACTCATATTCATGGCTATTGATATTACTAAGTCTGTTGGACCTGCTAGAATGTTTTAGAATTCAACCCACACGTCTTCTGACTCATCAAGTCCCAGCCTTTCCAGTCCAGCCTTCCTTATCTGTTCTTTTCATGCCTTCGATATATATCCAGTCAATTTTCACTTGCTACCTGCGCCATGAACTGGCTGCCCTTCTTTGGGCAACTTCAGGCTCCGTTTGTAGGCTCCTTCTCCCAGGTATGCGTGGGTCTCCCATCGAAGACAAACACAGACTTGACTCTGCTTCCCCCTCAAAGTTCTCTCCCACCTCTCTCCTCACCAGGAATTAGCCAAACTCAAGGTTAAGGCACAGTTCTTCAGAAGGCCAAGTCTGCCCAAGACTTCTGATACTAGCTACAAGTTTGGGAGGCCCCAGGACCACCCTCACTTCAGACCAGCAGGTTACAAATTCAGTTCCGTCTAAAACCTTAGACTCCCTCAGATTCAATAATTCATAGAACGACTCACAGAACTCAGGAAAGTGCTACATTTACATTTACAGTTTTGTCATAGCAAAAGTGAAAAAATCAGAACCAGCCAGAGGAAGAGGAACATAGGCAGAATCTGACACTGCGAGGGTTGCAAATGAGAAGCTTCTGTGTCCTCAGGAATGCATTACTCTCCTAGCATCGACCTGTGGCACTATGCGCATGGTGTAGCCTGCCAGGAAGCTCACCTAAGCTTCAGTGTCCACAGTTTTATTGGGGTTTCACCATGTAGGCATGATTGATTGAGTGCAACCCAGGTGGTTGTTCTCAATCTCCAGGTCCCTCTCCTCCCCTCCCTGGGGATTGGGCTGATAACACATGGCTCCAAGTCTCAACTCGCTAACCACATGGTTGGCCTTTCTGGTGTAGCGGGCCCCACATAAACTATCAGATGTGCTCCCAGGGGCTCACTATGAATAAGAAAGACATTTCTTCCACTGGGGAAATGCCAAGGGTTAGAGGTTGCCTCCTAGGAGCCAGGACGAAGCCAGACCTCTCTTTGCATGAGGTTAATTCTTCCTTTACCTTGACTCTCTCTACTCACTCCCTCTGTTTCTGCCCATCCCCGCCCCTTCACTTCCCCCGAGCTGTTTTCACTGATGAATTGAGAGGCGTCGATTTTTGTCTTTTCTCCACAGCATCTGACCTGGTTGACCACAACCCCTGTTCCTTCCTTGACTGCAGAGATGTAACTCCTCGTGGTTCTTTGACCTTTTCTTTTCATCATCAGTTTCTTTCTTATGTTCAAATGAAGATGTTTCCCAAGGGTGGGAGCTCTCCTCTCTATGATCTTTCTGATGTTGATCATCTCAGTCCTCTTAGCTCCCACTGTCACTCCTCCCACAGATGAGGTCCCAGGTGTCCGTGTCCCGCCCGGACTTTTCTTCTGAGCCTGTTCTGCCTCTACTACTGTGTGCCGAGAGATCCTACTTATGTGGCCAGCTATCATCTGAAATGCAACACATCTGAGAATCAACTACTCATCTCCTTCCCCGATTTATCCATTTCTGTCAATGCCATTCTTTTAGCTACTCAGACTCAAGAACCTCAGAACCTGTATGACCCTGGCCTCTACTGGGTAAGGGGCCCTTCTCTGTGTTCCCACAGCACTGCTGCATTCTTGATCACTGCACTTCCTGTACTGTTGTGTGACAACCGGCTGTTTGCATAGCCTCCCTACTAGGCTGTGAGCTACTTGTGGACAGGGATGGTGCCAGTCAAATCATTTCCCCCACAACATCAGAGTGCATGAAGGAAACAATGAGCTAGTGCTGTCTTTGTG
The DNA here is from genome assembly GCF_020826845.1 of Diceros bicornis minor. Lineage (NCBI taxonomy): Eukaryota > Metazoa > Chordata > Mammalia > Perissodactyla > Rhinocerotidae > Diceros > Diceros bicornis. The sequence goes on along the minus strand of NC_080742.1, from coordinate 86,559,927 downwards.
CTGTTTTCCCCTCATACCTGGATTACTAAGCTAATTAACAAATTGGCTTTTTTGCTTGTAAGATATCCTTTCACTGGTCCGTTTTGCTACCAGATTAATCTTCCCCAAGTATTTCTTTATTTCCCCCTGCTGCTTTCTATTCAGATGCTTTTTATGGTTCCTCATTGACACCAGGTTATTTTCTCATCCCTGTCCGTAGTGGGTCTTTCCCGAAACTTCACTCCCTGAGCACTCTTTTCTACTCCTCTCTAAAACAAGCTCCCAGTTCCAGCCAAATTGTTTTCCCCCCAAACTTGCCTTCCTGATGTTCCCAGCCACCCGCCTTTCCCTTACCAGGCATCATTTTCTTTACCAGGAATGGTCTTGCTTCCCTTTTACTGGTAGATTCCTGTGATCCTTCATGGCGTAGTACAAATCTCACCTCCTGTGACCTCTCCCCTTACCAACCAATATCTCTTCTTCTTCGAGCTTTTTTCAACCATTATGTTACCACACACATATCATATCCTTTGTGCTGCTAATTCTCTTTTTACAAGTATATTAATTAATATTTATTTTCCTCTAGACTTTCCTCTAGGAAATGTCTTAATAGCAGAGCCCATGTCTTATTTGTCTAAGTATTATGTGTAATACCTTTTGAGTCAAAAATATTTAATGAAATAGAATAAAAAATTCTCTCTTTCAGTTCAACTTTGGAGACGTCTTTGTACATCAAGCCATCCACACGATCGAGTACTGCCTGGGCTGCATTTCAAACACAGCCTCTTACCTGCGGCTCTGGGCCCTCAGCCTGGCTCATGCACGTGAGTGAGCCGCCCATCGGGGTCCCCATCAGATCTCCCCTGGGAAACAGATGCAATGTAATTGTAGGTCAGAGTGCCTTCTCTGGGTTATTTCTGGTATGTTTGCCTGAGAAATAGCCCCTCCTTCCTAGGAAGAAGTGACCTTTTTTCAGTAGGTCTGGCTTTATACTACTGGGATGGTTATTCTCTGTATCAGTTTCCTGTTGGTACTATAACAAATTGCCAAAAACTTAGCAGCTTAAAACAATACAGATTTACTATCTTACAGTGCTGGAGGCCAGAAGTCCTAAAACCAGGGTGTCAGCAGGGCAGTTTTTCTTCTGGAAGCTCTAGGGGAGAATCCATTCCCATGCCTCTTCTAGTTTCTAGAGGCCACCTGCATTCCTTGGCTTGTGGTCCCATCACTCCAACCTGTGCTTCTGTCATCACATCTCCTTTTGCTCTGATTCTGACTTTCCTGCCTTCCTCTTATAAGGATCCTTGTGGTTACTTTGGGTCCAACTGGATAATCCAGGACAATGTCCTTATCTCAGCATTCTTGACTTAATCTCATCTGCAAAAAGCCCTTTTTGCCATATAATGTGACATATTTATGGGTTCTTAGCATTAGGACATCTTGGAGGAGAGGGGGTCGTTTTTCAGTTTTGAGAGAAGGCCTGCCTTGATTATGAGCACTGGCGGAGGTGAGCCAGTTGGCTGCCCATTGAGCTGACCCACAGGGGTTGCTCCCCACCTTGGTGAGTTCACAGCTGTCCAGGGTTGGGCCAGGCCCAAGAATCCAATTTTGGTAACGATTCAAGCCCTGGGGTTGACTTAAGTCTGGAAGCCTGATGCACCAACTTACTTTGTAAGATGCCTCTTGATCTCCGCCTGCCTCTCCAGTCTAGTCTCTTGGCATTTCCCTCAGTGCCCCGCTGGCACCCCTGTACCCACCCATTTCACGTGCAGTGGCCACGAGGAAGTGCATTGAGGTTCCTGAAGATACCACGCTCTCTGGGCCCCTCTGTGTGTTTGCCTGCAGCTCCTTTGCCTGAAATATTCCTCCCTTCTTTAACTCTCTCCCCACCTGATGTCTAATTTCTCATTCAGAGCTCAGCTCAGATGGCACCTCCCCTGGAAGTCTTCCTCCCTGGCCCCTGGTCTGGAAGGTGCCCTTCCCTGGGTTCTGGGAATGCCCCATCCTAGCACCTTGTAATTCTGTCTTGACGAGCCTGTCTCCTTAGTAGACTGTGAGCTCCTGGAAGGCAAGGACCCTGACTTTTATCTCTGCATTCCCAGCACTGCGCATAATATTTAGAACAGAGGAGCCAGGCCAAGGTGTGTGCTGAATGGATAGAAAGCAGTGTAACGAAAGTGAGCCTGATTATTGATTTATAGCAGAAACGCAAGTGCTCAGCATTAGTCTTCACTGCTTAGGCTGTGTTCATTTCCTTACATAAACTCACGCCTCCGCGCGCACGCACACACACGCACACTCTTCCATGTGCACAGAGATGCTTAGATGCATACATACATCCAGCCTGCAAGTACCTGCACTCAGATACCCACAAGTGCCTACATCCATTACCTGTGTGTTGATATGCACTCATGAGAAGTGGTTATCCAGGGACCTTAAGTGGATCTCTGAGCTTCGTGTGGTCAGTGGTGTTGATGTCAGCCTTCAGCTCCAACCTCAGCCATGGTTTGGAGGATTCGAGTCACAGTGGGGCGGAGTCTAGATAGGAGAGAAGGAGTTTTGGCATTTTCAGTGCCTGGGCCAGAGTTTGACACTGGATGTTGGGGTACCCTCTATCCAGCCTATGCCCACTGAGGGCATAATTTGACTCCAGAAAACGCATATGGCTCACAGCTGCCTGGCATGGTCCACCCATTGGGTCTTTCTGGAAGTTCCTGCAAGGCTCCCATAGATACCCTCCACTCCATACCAACAAACTTGCTTGAAGAGGTAATTTGGTAGAGTGAAAAAAATAAAAATACTGATTTAATTTCTACTTCCTGTGCCACCACTTTTAGCTGAGTAACTTAGGTGAGCAGCCTAACCTGTGTGTGCTTTGACTTTTGTTTGTGGTTTTAGCAGTTGGCCTGCTGTGTTAGTCAGGCTACGCTAGAATATGTTACAGACATCCCCAGATCTTGGCAGCTTAAAACAATAGAAGTTTACTATTTATCACATCTGTGTTCATCAGTGCCGGCTGAGACCCAAGCTGAGGGAGGTTTTGTTTTAACACAGGCTTCAAAATCACCGAGATGGGGGAGAAGGAAGGCGAGAGGAAAACACTGGAATTAAATGCATGCCTTCCCACAGGGCCATGGTGAGGCTCTCATGATGTGGCTTCCACTGAAAGGCCGTGGTTATTAGACCACTACCTGTGGGGAGCGGGAGCAAAGGAAAGCCGCTCTCGGGGAAGTTCTGTGTGATTTTACTTGTCTAAAGGCTGTGGGTCAGAGAAGCCACCTGAGTTCTGCAGCACAGCATGGTTCAAATTGCTTTCATTTTTTATTTTGATAATTTAGTTAAATATAGAGGCAAAGAATCTATCCCAACTTACAGCAGAGAGGACGGGTAAGAGTAGGAGCAGATGAGTAAAGCTGTTCCCACTGGTGAAGGACCTCGCATTGCTCCAGCATGCAGAAAGCCAGAACTCGGGTGGGGGGCACAGAGCAAGCACAGGTCCTCCTCCTGTGCTCCCCTGTGTCTCTGCTCTCATCATGTCCCCCTGGCCACTTGCAAGTCACAGGCCTTTGTCTCTCTGGGCCAGGTCATTGTAACCTTTTAGTTGGGGGGCCTCAAGCCTCAACCCAACAACGTAATGACAGTATCTTCCTGAAAGGGAGAAAGAGAGTGTGCATGAGTGAGCTCCCTGGTGTCCCTTTCATAAGGGCACTAATCCCATCATGGGAGCCCCACCCTTGTGACCTCATCTAACCCTAATTACCTCCCAAAGGCCCCATCTCCACATACCATCACTTTGAGGGTTGGGGCTTCAACTTAAGAATTTGGGGGGTGGGGGAGACACACTCAGTCCATATCAAATCATATTACATGTGTTCTTTTGTGTTTTGCTTCTTTGGTGTAACATTATGTTACTCAGATTTATTTACATTGCTCCTGGTAACTATAGTTTGCTTACTTTCATTGATGAATAACATGCCACCATATATTTGTCTTCTTGTGGAAACTCCTCCCTTGTGAACAAAGCTGTGTAGACAATCTTGTGCAGGTACACTAGAGCACACGTGCCCGCATTCTCCTCCTGGAAGTGGAGCTGCTGAATCATAGGGTGTGCAGATCCAGGATTGTAGTATAGAAATAATCTGCGTTTGCTAGATAAGCCCTCTGGTTGAGAATGTTTCTCTGCATCTTACAGAACTGTCTGAAGTGCTCTGGACCATGGTGATGGACATTGGCCTTCGCATTCGAGGCTGGGGAGGACTCATTGGGGTCTTTATCATCTTTGCCGTATTTGCTGTCCTGACAGTAGCCATCCTCCTGATCATGGAGGGCCTCTCTGCTTTCCTGCATGCCCTGCGACTGCACTGGTAAGGATGGTGCTCTAGAGGCTCTGGGGGCTCTAGGGAAGGTCACCTGTTGGTGTAATATTAAATGATGTAATATATGCACACATGTATACATATATAATGGCTGCCCTATAAAATGTTAGTTCCCGTTTACTCCTTCTCTTTTAAGTGTTCGTTTAAGGGACATCTCCAAGTATTGATAAGGGGACAGATCTGAAATAGGCTCACAGACGGCAGCTGAGCGAATGTGGGATGTGTGGCCCTTCGTGCTGAGCACAAGAGTTACATCAGTAGAACAGGCAACTAAACTCTTCAGAAAGTGGAAACAAGGAGGGTGCCCACGGGGAGGAGGGCGCTCGCAGGAGGCCCTTGACGTTCTCAGATGTGTCCAGAGACTGTCGGCTGTCACTACGTTTACAAACATGGAAACATTTGTTTAGGCTTCTGCTTTTCTCCCAAGTGCCTTTTCAACCACGAGTTTCGAGTGTGCCACGTGTGCCCTGAAACCACACAGACCGTCTTCAGCTTCACTGATGCTCTCGCTCCCTCTGTGGCCATTGTTCCTAAAGAAAAGTTTCCACACTCCACATATTGAGTTGAGAGAATCACAGCGTCCCCTGCCTCAGGTTATAGCACCATTTCTTCCAGTGTCATTAAGGAAATGAGCTCTGCAACAGAATAGAACACAAACAAGGATGCATGGTATCTGTTCTATAAGTTATGAAAATATAAGTCACGGTGCTGGTGGTTCTGCAGTAGTGTAAGCCCCGCAATTTAAGATCAGGATGGAAACGTAAAACCGCGTATAACCCGTGGAGCACTCTCTCCTCCTAGCTCGTCAGACATTGCTGCACTGTCAGGGCTTCTTTGTGGGGCGCTGAGGGGAGAGCCTTTATGCTGTGATCTGTGAGGCCGCTAGCAGAGGCCTGGAGGCAGTGGGGCGGGAGGGGAAGGGAAAGGTGTAAGAGGGAGGGAGAGAAGGGTTTAAAAAGCCGCAGGGCTCCGTGGCAGCCTGGGTGCCTCCCCTGGCATGCCTTTCTCACTCTGTGCTTGATTGTACAAATGCTCTGCTTCTTCCTTCCAGCTGCCAGCCTCTAGCTTACATGTTTAATCCCACTTTTTCTTGCCCCCCAACAACAGGGTGGAGTTCCAGAACAAGTTCTACGTCGGGGCTGGTTACAAGTTTTGTCCATTCTCCTTTAAACGCATCCTGGATGGGACAGCCGAGGAGTAGCTGCAGGTCCAGCGGCTGCCGCCGCCTTCTGCTGCGGTCTTTGTGTCAGTGAAAGAAGTTCAGTCTCGTCTCTAATGTCGGCCTGTGCAAGGCGGTCAATGGAATGATTGTTCTTGGCTAACTGGAGGTAGCAAGCTCTGCATTATATACTTATAAGCCTTGGGATTTGATATGACTTAGCCATGTCACACAGGAACCACATTGGCAAGTCATTTCAACCTCGTGTGGGGTCTTAATTGTCAATTACTACAATGATTGAGAAATGGGCGGGGAGGGTGCGAAACGAATGTTTTCTTGCAATTAAGTATTATATTTAAGAAAATAAACTTCTGGGCCATTCACTTTTTCTTTGAGATGTCTTTATTCAAAATTATTCCATGAAATTTAGTATTGATAATTACAGGCCAAAGCTAAACAGTAGAGTTACACAAACTAATCCCAGAGGAGGATTATGTTGATTTTATTCCTTCAGTTCCTGCTTCCTCAAACACCTTTTTCCTTGTCTGGGGCTAAGCTTTACAAGATTAGGAACTTTCTCACGAATTTTCACTCCAGGTGAGGAAGAATGGATAATGTTCTCTGTTGGGCTGGAGGGTTGGCCTCAGCATGGCTCTCTGCATTGTTAAATCCTGAGGAATGAAGTGTGGCACATGACATCATCAGTGACTTTGTTTACTCTCCATGCACACACTGTGCTGGAGTAACTGGAGAAAGAGATTTGTGGGCTTGGGCAAGTGCTGGAAAATGGCTTGCCAGAAAGGAGACTGCCAGACAGTCTGCCCTAATACTCTCTGGGTCAGTCGGCCCCAGTCATTTTGTAGGGCACGTGGATTGGCAAACTCGTAAGAGCCAGGTGTAGAATAAGATATGTTCCATTGACTATTTAGTCTGAATGACCTTTATCCAGGTTAATTATGACCTCTGGCAGAATTAAGTTTAACTAACATCAGTACAGTGCTTTATAATTTACGAAGCACTTCCATGTAGTGTCTAGAGCTAAATAAGATTCCCAAAGATCTGACCAAATTCAAACTTGCCTTTTGGACAGGTCTCTGTTTTTCAGCCCCATCTGCCCCTCCGTGTAGTGGGGTTGGCTGGTGCTCATGGAAGTGATATTGCTCATACCAAAGGAAGCTTCTATGTCACTGTGGGGGAAGAGGGAGAATCCCCCTCTGCCCTTTCCTTTAAGGTTCTTATGGCTAGCCAAATAATTAACAAGACAGGTTAGCAGGAGAAAATAATACCAAGTTTAATAACATGTATACATGGGAGAAAGCAGGGACACTGCATTTCTCAACACAATAGCAGAAATTCTCATCTTAAATACCATGTTCAGCCAACGACAAAGGAGGATGTTGGGGGTGGGGGGAGTCAGTTACAGGAGATTACCACTAAAGCACAGTAAACAAGAGTAAGGTTATTATGCAGATTTAAGGCCTCACCTTTCACATTGATAAGCCTCTAGAAATGAGGCCATCCCCCCCTCTTCCCAAAATAGAGAGGGAGACACCATTACAAATGGAGATTTCCCTTATAAATGTAAATGATTGTCTGGCAACTCCTCACAGGGCCATCCAGAGAATGTGGCCAGAGAGACAGAACTTCTGATAAGATGGGCTTGTTGGTGCCTTTCCTATTGTAACATTTATCCTACATTATCTTTACAGCCATCATGATAGATCTGTTCCAGGAAGGAGCCACCATGTCAAATTCTTTAGGTAGTTAGTGGGGGAGGTCAAATATCCCTCAGAGAAAACAATCAAGGTAAAGAGATATATTTTAGGATGGTCAAATCTTGATCTCCCACGTCACCTTCCACATCAATGTCATGACTTGTCCAGAACAATTTAAGGCACAATTAGATGCTCAACAAATATTCATTTAATGATTAAAATAGGTTAGCCCAAGAATGATAGTTGGCATCAGAAGACATATATCATTGAGTTCTAACTCTGACACTTTATCATGTGTGCCCTCGGGCAGGAATGGGAGTTGTTCCCCTCATTGCCAAAATGGGGCCAGTGATCTCCACCTCTCTGGGTTGTGGAAGGGGGTAGGAAAACACCAGGCACGGATGTGGTACTCAGTGAATGACGTTGCCCGAAGGAAAGAACAGGCTAAAGCAGTGTGTGAATGGTGGTTGTAGGTCCACACATCCTAATGCCACCAAGGTCACTGACAGTTTCAAGGTTCTCAGCTCCTTACTGCCCTTCTCAACAGTATGCTCTGCTTGCATGCATCCCCAGCCTTTTGCCCTTCAACTCTAAATGGTGGTGGCTGTGAGGAAAGGTTTGAAAGGGCAAAACTTCCCTCTGCCTCTTGCCTAGACCCCTCCTCTTTCAGAAATCCCCCGGCCTTCCTGAGAACAACATATTAGATTCTCCCAGGGTTTGGCAGCCTCTTGGTGTCTCAATGAGAGGTGTAATTTCCCCTTTAAAAAGGGATGGGGTGAAGGGCTGCTGAGAAGGGGGTGTGACCTGGATGTCACTCACTTGCCCACGATGCAAGGTTGTTCCTTAAAGAATCCTGTTCATAGAACTGAGCTGAAAGGGGAGGAGGAGACCAGGGGCCAGGATTCTTGGGAAGGTAAGTCCAGAAGCCCCAAGAGGCTATCAGTGGTCCAACTTCTGTGTGAGATTTGGCTGTTGGCTGTGGTAAGGGGGCACGAAAAGCCTGAAACTGGAAAGCTTTCCCAGAAATATGCAGAGGTAAGAAACTCAGACAGGCAACACGGATCTGGGTGTATTTTTCCTGCTCTGGGGGGTGGGGGATTGACCATTAGTGCTTGGCTGAAGGGCAAATGGAATATGAAAATTTCCTTCTTCTTACTGATGATATTGCAAAACAAATTACGTCTCACACACACACACACACACAAGTTCCATTTTGAAAAGCTCTACGGTGGCCCAATTATTTCTGGCTAAAAAATTCAGTATAGCAAAATGCAATAGAATAAAATGTCCATCAGTCCCTTAGAATTTGTTTTAATGAAGCTTGAACTCCATCCGAGCCTTTGAGTTTCTGAGTAAATCTCAGTATGTCAGTTCTTATTAGATTTTTTGAAGGTAGTTCATGGGTTACTTTCCCACTGTCGTTTTTAAGGACGGTGAGGGATGTGAAGCATTCTTCCTCACGTTATGCCCTATTTTCCTGAATTGGTCTGACTGATCGATCCATCTATCCATCCATTGTCCTCTTCCTAGGTTAGAAGGGATTTAGAATGACTTAGGGAACCAAAGAACAGAAGATGCCAACTCAGCTTTTCCAACATTCCATTTCAGAGTCGAGATTACAAGCCCTATCTTTCAGTAACGTTCCTCACATCCATCTCTGTGAAATGTTTTGTCTTCTTTATGAAAACTTTTCTTTATGAAACTTTTGGCTGAAACTCTAGAAAATACTAAGCAAATACTTTCCATATCTACTAACTTGGAGTTAGTGTTTGAGTGTCCTCTTAATGACTTGGAACATAAGCCCCTTTACAATGCACAGATGTAAATTCCAAAATCCTGATAACCTATCAACACCTCTGTGCCCCCCACCTCTGTGTTCCCACCAAAAGAATCCTATTGTTGAAGACCCTGTATAACCTAATAGGGCAGGAACGAGAACTTTTTCTGTTGCAGGTAACTTGTACATTTGTTTCTTCCGTCCGTTGGCAACCTCCCCTGACATTGGGAACCCACCCAGGCCTTGGCCATCTTCAAGGGCTGGGCATTAGAAAGGTTAATGTTGCAGTCGGTGACACTGAACACTGCGTTGGTGGCTGGGCAAGGGCCAGTCTTGCTCCTCTGAGTGCAGTTAGAGTGAGTCACACATCACTGTCATCCCTTTTCTCCACCCCCACCTCACCCCTGCACCAACTAGGCCAATCCAAACTGAAGTTTGGAGGGTTTCTTCCTCTAAAATATACTGATTTCGCAATGTAAAGCAATGTAGAACAACAGGAGCATTTTTAGTGAAAATTATTCATTTTGTTGTGCCTTTCATAAGTAAGATGAGGTTCTGGTTTGGATGGATAGAAGTGTTATATGTCTGGTTGGATTTATCTGGTCTGAGTTCTTATAGGCATGTAGCACAGGTGAGAGTTTCCTAACAGCACTTAAGTTTACCCTTGAAATAAAATCCATCCATTTCAGAAAACAAGTAACTTTTTTTCCGTTTGGTTAGTTTTTCATTTGAGCCCAAGGTGTTCTAATGTTAGCAGGATATTAGTAAGAAATGCCTTTGAAGAGATAAACATTTGATAACTCCAAAGATACTTAAAAACTTAGTCTGAGTGTATTTGATTTGTGATTATGGTGAAATTTTAGAAATTTAGTTGGTACCTTTATTCAGAGATGAGAAACAGTACTACCATGAGAGCTTATGTTGCACGGGGCACTATGCCATATTATACAAACACCGTCTCCTTTAATCCTCATAGCACACTTAAGAGGAAGTTCACCAGTCAAGAATTGCATACACCTGGTCGGTCTGAGTGCCGTGGTGTTTACAATCCGTCACAGCCAGTCACAGATTTCTTTGTTCCTTCTCCACTCCACTCTTCACTTGACTAGCCTAAAAAAAAAAAAGAATTGCACACAACTGCAAGTACCAGAGACCAGAAATAACAGTGTCTTAAACAAGAGAGAGCTTTATTTTTTTCCCATGTAAGTGGCATCTGGAGATAAGCAGCCCGAGGCTGTATGAGAGCTCCACGTACAAGGTCCCAGGTTCTTTCTAGCTTCTGCTCTGCCAGACTGAACCCAAAGTCTCTGTCTTCACATTTCTGTCATGACCCACGACGCCTGCTGAAGCACCAGCCGTCAGGTCTCTGATCCAGGGAGGAGCCAGGAGGGAGAGGAAGAGGGGCAAAGGAGGGCTTTCTCAGAAGCCCCCGCAACAACCCTCACCTACACCTCAGCTGCCATCCTCCTCAACAAGGTACCAGGGAAGACTCATTACTGTGAAGGCTGCAAGCTATTTCTCCCACAGGTGGCTAGTATTATTTTTATTTTCAGATGAGAAAACTGAGCTAGAAGAGATGGAATCAGTTCAATCTCAGTCTCACTATGACTACTGACTTCTCTCCCTCCCTCCCACTTCTTCACTTCCTTCCTTCCTTCTTCTCTCCCTCCCACTGTCTTTTCTTCCTTCTTTCCTTCTTATGTTTGTTAATTTAGTAGGTATAAAATGATACCTAAAGATTATTTATTACTGTAATTTTGTCAGTTATTACAGATGAACAATTTTCTAGTTTTGTTTACAATTTATATATCCTCTTGTGAATTGCTTGTTCATATAATTGGCATGTTAATCTATGAAGATCTTAATTTTTTTCTTGTAATTTGTGGTTTATATCTACTACAGATATTTACTGAGTGCATGTATATATAAAATATGTATATATATTTGCAAATAGTTTTTCTTTTAATTTTTGAAATTGTGCTAAAATGCACACAACGTAAAATTTATCATTGTACCAATTTTAAAGTGGAAAATTCAGTGGCATTTAGTTGTACGATTTAGTTGCACAATGTTGTGCAACCACCCCCACTATCGACAGGGCCTCCTGTGACAGGCCACCTCGAGGACTTCTGGCCAATGATTTGATCGTCTCTGGGTCAAGCACCCACCGCTGGCCCATAGGTCACGGCCAGTGATGAGGGCAGGTGGGGGCAGGTGCCACAGGCCCGCCTGGGACAGCGACCTAGGGAGCATTGTGAGCAACTGCACATTGGTTCATTTTTTCCAAAAAGAATTTTTATGGTAAAAGAAATAGCCTTTCTAAAATTTCAAACTCTGCAGAAAAGTACAAAGAAGAAAGAAAGGAAAAAACAACCTAAATTCTCCCTGCCACAGGTAATTCTTTCCTCCCCTTCTCCTGGCCAGCCCCTCATTGTCCTTCAGGTCTCCATTGAGACGCGCCTGCAGCAGCCTCCCCAGGTCTCAGGACTGGTAAGGGGCCAGTTAGAGCGGGCCAATTAGACCTTGTGTCGACAGAGTAGCCTCCCCGTAACCCTGAGACCACTTGTTCCCACTTGAAAATGGGCCTTTATTCCCCACTGGACTGTAAGCTCTTTGGGGGCAGGAACCCTTTTCATCATATTTTGTTGTCTGATATAGTAATAGTGCTCCACAAATATTTGTTGAAAGACAAAACACAGTTTTGGACAACATCTACCCTGAAATCTCTATGTAGGTATGTATTAAACTGAAATTTAAAAAATTGGGATCATTATATACATACATATACATTATGGATACATATACATTATATATACGTGCATATTGGAAAATGCTTTTTAACACTATATAGACTTTCACTCAAGAGCTTTTAAATGGCACTGTTACAGGAATATCTTATTATTCGTTTAGCCACTTCTCTACTGGTGGGCAGTTAGGTTGTAACCAATTCTTTTGTTATTGTTGTTAAAAGAAAAGTGTGGTGGCCTTTCTTACACCTGTATCTTTGTTCAACTTTGACTACCTCATCAGGATGAATCCTAGGAGCGAAATTGCCTAACTAACATCATTTCGTCTTTGCCTAATTGCCTTCTAGAAAGGCTAAGGCATGTACACTCCCATCAATAGCTTCAGTGCCCGTTTCCCTTACACTGGGTATAATCAATCTTTAAGATTTTTGCAAATCTTATAGAGGAAAATGATAACTCATTTTAATTTGAAGGCATGGTAACAAGTTAGGTTGAACATAATTTCATAGATTTATCAGCCACTGTATTTATTCTTTTGCGTTGGTCCATCATGTCCTGACCCCTCTGTCATTTTCTTCCTGACCTCAAGAGTTTTTGTTAAACACATATGTTTCAGATATTCTGGTTTTTGTTTACATTTATTTATATTTATAATTTTTAAATTGAAGTAATAAGTACACATGGCAAGAAATCAAATTGTCAGATGGGTTTATAACAGGAATAAACAACCTCCTGCCTTGACTTTCCCCATCCCCAGAAAAATTTCTTTCAATTATTTGTTTTTAGTTTCTCTGGTGATTACCTTTAGAGTCAAAACAACATAATTATACTTTATTTCTTGATTTATCTACTTAGCAGTATCAATCCATTATTCACTATGAAAGATGATGATTTATGTCATAATTTCCTCTTTGCCAATGTCCCAATATTTTATAAATATCTTTTTTTAAAGCCAATAATAGAAGTGTTTTTCGTGTTATTAAAAACTCTGCATAAATATAATTTTAAATGCAGGATGTATATTAGTTTACATACCCATTCCCTCTTTACATTTAGGTTGTTTCCCATTTGTCATTGTTAAAATAGACTTAGATAAACTTGTTTGTATAGAAGGCATTTTCCATATTTACATATTTCCTAAGGGCAAATTCCTAGAACTGGAATTACTAGTTTAGAGGAAATTAGTTTTTTAAGGCTTTCGATGCATTGCCAAATTGACACAAACTATTTGAAAGGCATAGAATAATGGTTTTCAGGTGGGGACTAGGTACAGCATAATGATTTTCAGGTGCGGACTAGGTATAGCATAATGGTTTTCAGGTGGGGCCTAGGTGGGGCTCATTGTATCAGAATCACCTGGCAAAAATTTTCAAACCACCTGTGTTGCTCCACACGCCCTCCTTCTTGGGGTTGAGAATCTCCGGTAAGGAAGGAAGAATTGGGCTTTGGGGCAGTGGTGTGCTGGTAAACGTTTACTAACAGGATCTCAGAAAAAAAAATTAGATGCCTTCATTTGTAGTGTTGGCTAATTTCCATAGTGTAAATATTCCCACCATGGCCGATCTTAAATTACCAGTGTGACGTTACTGGATACAGAGTTGGGAAAAATGTGCACAACTGGTTCTCAACAGCTAGTGGGAGCTGGCTCCAGCACCCCACTGCACACCTCACTGGCTGGCCTGGCACACCGTCATGTCTCTTATGTGCAGGTTTGTACACACGTATTTATTCATTCTCTTTCACCCACATTCCAAGTTCCCATTCCTTTGCCCCACAGGTAGTCACTGTAATTGAATTTTCATATATCTATGTAAAATATAAAATGTTCAGTTTTCGGCTACATATTTTTATTTTACGTAATTATTATATAGTTCTTGTTCTTTTTCTTACTCTTATTTTTAATTATTCTCTCAGTTATTTTTGTAGTTATAAGTAGTATACTGATGAATACATGAAAAACAAGATATATTGGAGGTAGGAGGAAGCCATTTGTTTTAAAGCTGATTCGGCCTGACCTTGTTTTTCCAGAAAGGCCTGCAGTGGCCTGTCGAACAAGCACTGTACATCTGCTTTAAACACTTACAGTGTCCCAAAGCCAAGAATGATGCCTTTAAAGATAGGGATGTTGCCTCCCCCCATATCAGCATTTCTTTAAGGATAAGCATTTCTTCCCAGCAACTAAAGATCAGTTACTGACCTGCTGTGCTCACCTTGTGACCACTGACCTGCTGTGCAGCAAAGCATCTCGTGACTGCAATAAAAGAGACATTCCCGTCATATGTGAAGTATGTTCCTTGTTCTGAGATGCTATATCACCACTCTGCACATCCTGCTTCCTCAGAGCGCTTCCTTCCTTAGTGGAGGTTCTCTCCTGGGCTACATGACCTTTAGGATTGGCTGATGATAAAGTCACCCCAGTTTGATTTATAGATTGATTATGGATTATTTGTATTGACAATACTTATGGCTGGGGTTTTTATACTGATCCTGTTGGTGTGCTGCCTGCCCATCCCTCAGTCTTTCCTCGCTGACTTCCACCTCTCATCTTTGTCATGTACAATTTTACTGTCTCATTGTCAAGGGTATTAACATTTCCATTCAGTTCTGGAACCACAGTCAAGTCTGCGTGTTTTATGCAAATGCTGACTGAAACCTGAAAATGAATAAAGAGCCATGTAAATATTTTTATTTTTTATGACCATGTAGATATTACTTACTCTAGGAACGAGTGTTATTACGTTTATTTACATTTATAAGATTACATTTATTTCTCTAAAGGTCCAATGTCATGACGGAAAGGAATTCTCTTTTCTTTATCTTATCAACTGCCTAAAACCATGCCACGCTTTAGTTTTCTTCATATTATGGAAACAAAATAATATGAGTCTCTTTTTTAGTCGAGGAAAATATGAAATCTCGAATGTGAATCTCCCTTTCCGGGATCAGCTTTAATCCAAGAGAAACTGTGACGCAGTTATCTTGAAGGTAACACCTTTGGCCAAGCTCTCTGTGATGAATCACTTCTCTTTGCTGATAAGAGGAGTATGTAGGATAATTATGACCCATAGAGCTACCTAATCAGATGAAAACACACACACTCACTTGAAATTAAAACTTGTTCTGCTCCATAGTAAGTGGCAGATCTGGGTTTCTTTTCTTGCCACTCAATACAAAAAGCAAGGAGACTTGCTGGAGATCGTCTTATCACTCCTTCAAAACGGAAGGCTTTATGATTGTTAAAATCATAAAACATGTTTAGATTGTTATGAGAAGTTATAAAACTCGACTGAAGAGATTAAGTGTTGACTGAAGATTGAGCTTATTGTTGAGCATTTTAGTTGTAGCTGAATTTAAGATGAACTTACTGGGATTTAAAAAAATTATTTTCCCACCAGACTAAGTTGTTTTGTTCTCTAACACGACAAATGGCCAGAATCATTTTTGGTTTTTAAGTCTGCTGCCATGATTTGCATTACTATTTTTTAGGAAAAAAATTGATGTAATTTGCATACAACAAAATTCATCATTTTAAAGTGTATAATTCAGTGATTTTTAGTACAGTCATTACATTATGCAACCATCACCGCTATCTAATTCTCACTGAATGATCTTGCTTTCATATTTTGATTAAGTGAAATCTATGTTAATAGTTCATCTTCCCATCTAGAAACATGATGTTCAGTTATAGGCAATTTTTAATGTGTACTGAAGTCCTTTTCATAATCAAGAGAAGGTGATTTTTCTCCTAACTACTTTATTTAAAAAGTTATCAGATTGGGCCGGCCCCGTGGCTTGGCGGTTAAGTGCGCGCTCTGCTGCTGGCGGCCCGGGTTCGGATCCCGGGGGAGCACCGACGCGCCGCTTCTCCGGCCATGCTGAGGCCGCGTCCCACATACAGCAACTAGAAGGATGTGCAACTACGACATGCAACTATCTACCGGGGCTTTGGGGGAAAAATAAATAAATAAAATCTTTAAAAAAAAAAAAAAAGTTATCAAATGAAGAAGACTCCTCCTTGGGGCCAGCCCCGTGGCCTAGCAGTTAAGTGCACGCCCTGCTGCTGGATCCTGGGCACACACCGACGCACCGCTTGTCAGGCCATGCTGTGGTGGCGTCCCACAAAAAATGGAGGGAGAAGGGCACGGATGTTAGCTCAGGGCTGATCTTCCTCACACACACACACACACACACACACAAAACACCCCTCCAAAGGGTGTTTGGACAATATCTGAAAAGGGAGCAATAGAAGTTCTAGAACAGCCTGTCTTCATGAATTTTAGGCCCTCAGCTGGGCTGAGAGACCAATTTTCAGTTTTTCCACTCTGAAAATAAGAGCTTTTTGTCCTTTTCATGGTCTCCCGTGGGAAAGAGGATTTCATGGACTTATTTCTGAGGGTTATTGATCTATCTCCCATCTGGGAATATTTGTGTCTCTGTGACAATGTTTTAAGAAAACAAATAGTATCTGTGTTACAGTATAGTTGTTTCTCTGTGTATCTTTGGTGTCCCCAGCTAGATTAAAAACTCCTTAGGGCAGGGAACATGTCAGACCCTCCTCCTCTCCACAGGAGCCCGCACAACACAGGACACAGAGCTGGCACTTAGCAAACATTAACGACTTGATGTGCTGCTGGGCAGCTGCTCTGGGCTGTTTTTGTCTTCTGGGAAAAGGAGACCTTTGAGTCCTGACTCTGCTACTTTCTAGTGGTCTGACAATGGAAAAGTCATTTAAGAATTTCAGAACCTTATTTTTTGAACTATTTGTTTTGAAAAGCGTTACACATCTTCAAAAGCAGAGGATAGTAAAATGAAACCCCTATGTCCCCACAATCCTCCTTCAATAAATTTCAACATAAGGCCATGCTTTTTTCATCCATACACCCGTCTACTATTTATGCACCCTTTTCCCACCCTACTATTGAGTTATTTCAAAACGAATCCCAGACATCATGTTATTTCATCCGGAAATATTAAAGTATGTATATCTAAAGTATAAAGACTCTTTTTTCTTCCATAGAGATAAATTCATTGTCACACCTGATGATGTCCTCAGTAATTCCTTAATATCATCGAACTTCCAAACTAGCTTAGATTTCTCTGATTTTCTCTCATCTCTTTTTCATCTCATTCTCTTTGTTCTTGTTTTTACAGTTGGCTTTTTTGAACGAGGATTCAAACAAGATCAACTAATTTATTTGGTTGATTTGTCTCTTTTCTTTTAGTCTATATGCTCTCCTTTCCTCTTTTTTTCCTTGCCATTTATTTATTAAAGAAGTTGGGTCTTTTATCCTGTAGAAATTCCCACATTCTGGATTTTGCTTATTGCATCCACATGGTGTAGTTTAACATGTTTCTTCATCCCCTGTATAAACAGGTAGTTAGAGACGCTTGGTCAGTTTCAGGTTCAATTTCTTTTTACAAGACTATATCATAGGTGTATACTTCCAGCCTATTGCATTTCTTCAGGAGCCACATGATATCTGATTGTCTCTCTTTTAGTAGCATTAGGATTTGTCAATGGGTTTAGGTGTTATCAGTCTTATCCTTCTCTTAGTAAAGTTCTCCATCAGACTTTCACCTAATAGTTTACCAGCCATTGGTGATCATTGCCTAGATCCATTATTTCTTTTTTTTCTTTCGTCAGGAAGATCAGCCCTGAGCTAACATCTGATGCCAATCCTCCTCTCTCTCTCTCTTTGTTTTTTTGCTAAGGAAGATTGACCCTGGGCTAACATCCATGCCCATCTTCCTCTACTTTATATGGGATGTGGCCACAGTATGGCTTGACAAGCGGAGCGTCGGTGCTCGCCCAGGATCCGAACCTGCGAACCCCAGGCCACCATAGCTGAGCGCTCGCACTTAACTGCTTGCACTACCGGGCTGGCCCCGAGATCCATTATTTCTTTAGGAGTTGCAAAATTGTGATAATTTAATTCCATCCTTCTTTCTGCATGTATTAGCTGAATTTAGAGAATACTTTTCTTTCATCAACTGTTTGGTTACCCTGAAATACAGACAATTTGTACAAGAAAGGCAAGATATTTACTAGTTTTCAAAATGAGTTGGTTTCTTACTATTCTCCAAAGATGGTCAACGAGATCTTCATTTTAGTAATCCTGTGAACAATGGATTTTGATGGCTTTGATGTGTTTCAATTCTTTGCAATCATTTTTCTTCTTCATATATATACATATACATAATGAATTCACATTGATATTTCCAATTCAAAATTAGGATTATAAGTTTTTTACATAACTTTGATTCTTATATCCTTTTTTCTCACACTGAAAATCTTTGTTCCTAATAATATTAACATAATTACTTATTTGCTTTATCCTACAATATGTACTAGTATCAAAACAATGATACCAATGTTTTCACTAACAATATGATTACTGAGAACAGATTAGAATTTCTATTTATCCCACTAGGTACATAGAGTTAAATTACTGTGTCAAAGTCATTTGAAAGAAATTTCACTAACTGCATACTCAGCTTTCTTTGCTTTCTTTTTCTTTTGATTTTTAGGGTTAAGAATCCTTTTTAGGGTTAGATACAAAAAAGGGGGATAAAAACAAGTGCTCCATGAGTTTCTGGCAGAATTGAATGAAAATGAAATATGGGAAAGCACACTATAAGACATGGTTACACTGTAAACCACAGGATCTATGGGAATGTAGAGTGCTGGCTATTGTAATTCTCTCTCTGTATCAAAGGCCATCTTCACTCCCAGTCAGAGGACGCTATTGGTCAAATTGTCAAGAGCTCGCTCAGGGTTGATTACTAGCCACCAGGGCCCAATTGTCTCATTTGACCATTTAACCTCTCCATGTTTCAAGTTCCCCATATGTAAAATGGTAATAAACTATAATACTTACTTCAAAGATTTTCTGTGAAGAAAATTAAAGGAGATTAAAGGAGAATATGCACTCAAATTATATTTCTTTTCTTCTTCCCTCCCCTACTTCCAGCAGGGAAGCTGTGCAGGGAATTTGAACCATTTAGAACATGGCAACCAAGCAGACAGAACCGGTCACCACCATTAGCCTTCGGAAGTTGAGCTTGGGGACCCCAGAGCCACAGCAGAAACGTAAGATGATCATAGAACTCTCTAGTCTTCAAGTTGCTGCTTAATCTTTCCCAGTGTATTCACTAGATTTTATAGTAATGAATTGGTTTTCCAACATCCTCCAGGGTGAGCGGTAATCCACGCACTTTCCCTCCCCACAAAAGCTGTTCCTTTCACTTTGCCTTTTCTTGTTAGAGTCAAAGACATTCACCGTGGAAGAGGCTGTGGAGACCATTGGATTTGGACGTTTCCACATTGCCCTGTTTCTGATCATGGGCAGCACTGGGGTAAGTGCCCCTTGGAGATCGTTTGCATCTCTCATTGTTGGACACATAGAGTCTTCCAATGACCTACAGCTTGGGGTTGTCCATTCAGGGAGGGGTGTGAAAGGGAGCAGGAACCCTGTGAGGTGGACACTCCAAAAATAATTTTCATCTACCTTTGGTAGGTGTTCGGTTATGAGCAAATGAATATCTGTGTCTCTGTGTTCTGGGAGTTCAATACTCATTTTAAAAATTGAAGTGCTGGGAAGAGAGGAGAAAACTGTGGTATTATTCAAAGAAAAATTAGACACATGGTTCTCAAACATTTTATGCATAAGAATCACCGGGGACACCTGTTGTAATTACAGCTTTCCAGATCCTTTCAGTGGCACTGATGAAGGTTTGTTATTTACCATCTGCTATTTTGAGAAAAGAAGAGTGACAGCTCAGCCCAGGGCTTTCATAAACAGTGGGACGTACTACGAAACCACTATTTCCCCCATTTGTAGTTGGAGTGAGAATATGTTAAGAACCCCATATTGAGATTTATAATGATAGTGATCACAAGACAGAATGAAAAATATAAGAGAAGTGATCAACACAACAATGGTTTCAGGTGGGAGATAAAGATAACTAAGAGGGAAACCAAGAGCAAACACTAGAGAGCCCCGACTCTCACTGCTCAGCTAAATAGTATAAGAAAAAGGATGATGTGAGCTGGAGACAGCATGCGACAAGTTCTGGTGCATCTCTCAAAAGCCTTGGCTTCTCAGGAGACAGTCTAGTGTAGAAACAGAGAAAGGCAAGACATGTCCTAGTCCTACTTTTATAATAACCAATAGCACAGTGTAGAACATTTCTTCATCTGTAAAGTCTCACCGAGGCTCCAAATTTTTAAGAGTCTATATTTCGAGAAACAAGTAGATATGAATCGGTAGGATTTTATCATCAACTCTCCTTTGCTTTCAACCAGAACGTCTCCACTTCTGTTTTGCATATTTGTTTTCTAGTATGGTTTCATTTCATGGTCCCCTTGGCTTAAACAGTGTTGGAAACTCTCTGCATCTTTTATCTTCAAATATGTTGGGAACCCTGTCTTTTCTTCCGTAACAGCCCTCTAGCAAGTGAAAAGAAAATGTAGAAATTTTTTACCTCCCCAAATCAACCAAACCACCCATATAAGGGAAGTGCCTCTCTATTAGTGGTTATCTGTATTAGAAAGAGGGTGCCATTGTACTCCCCTTCCAAACAACAATTGTGATGTCTGTATAGGTAACCCCTAGGTGTCCGTCTCCAGACTTACGCCCATGGAGATTGTGTGTCTATTGCATATTCACATTTGATGTTGTCGTGAAATGGCTCCTGGTCTTCTTTCAGTGTTTTGTAGGCTGCTTCAGTTCTTCCCAGCCCACAAGCTAGGAAGGGCTTTTTACCAGGCCGCCCCCTCCCTAGCTCATACACACAAAGGAAAAGAGAACTGCTTATCTGAGTGTGGTAACCAAACCCCCCCCTCCCCCGCCGGTCTTAGGATGGGCTGTTTTGTGGACCAAGACTTTCTCATGAGGATAGATACATTGACAGTGGCAGGCATGGCTCCTCCTGGCCACGGTCTATTCGGGCTCTTGGTCAGAGGCATTTGGAGCAGTAGCTGGGTTTCAGGGCCTCATGTGACCAGGATGTGTGTAACAGCATCGCAGGAGAAGAGCAGCCTCAGTCCATGACCAGGACTTCTGAGTCCTGGTCTTCTCTAAGATTCTCCATGAGGTCTTCTAAGACCTTCTGATATAGTGCTGCTCCTCTATGCCCCCCTCCCTCCCTCCTGGCTGGTCCCTCTCCCCTAAGGCTATTATATCAGAGTAGGACAGATCCTTATCCCTTATTGGCCTATTTCCTCCTAAGCCCCTTTAGAAGAGTGGAGTCCTGATTAATATTGACCCATCTGCTCTATATTACTGAGGAAGATAAGTTTAATAAATCAAACATTCTTCCGAGGTCATCACGCTATCTCTTATTCATAATACTTTTTGGGCTAAAACATACCAGCTATCTGAGCTCCAAACATGACTACAATACTCTCTAAGAGAGGATAGCCATTATGATATACTTCAAATTCCCACATATTAGCTAACATCACTACACCTTTTTCATCGCAGACCCCCAAGATACACAAACATAAATAGTGCCGTAACAAATAACCCATACAAATATGCTATTGTTATCAACAGAACATGTCCCAAATTCATCTTTCCTCCCTTTAATTCCCCCTTTTCCTTCTTGATACCCTTGTCCCTCTCAGTGATGTCATTATTCATCTCTTCCTCCAGACAAAAAGCCTTTGATTACCTTTGACTTCCTTCATTATTATCCTGTACTGAATTTCTATCATCCTTTTCTATTTATTCTTTCAATTCTTTTCTAGCATCTACTTCTTCCTTTCCCTAGGAGATAAACTCACCCTGTAATGGATTGCAAGATATGGATAGAAGATGGTATTCAAACTTTCTGTTGAAAGAAATATCTAGTAGCATATCTTACACTGTTTGCTAAGTAAACATTTCTTCCAGATGATGAACTCATATTGTCTTGTATTTGTTGCTTTATTGTTTTCTGGCTTTCATGAATCTTGCCTCCATCCTAGCTTCTTGAGATCAGGAACTATTTCAAAAATCCATTTGCAAGGGGTGTGCCCTGAGATCTTCGCAATGATGAGTATAAAACAACAAAGCTAGGTTGATGAGGATGCTGGTGGTTGGCTAGGTTCACCCACTAGCTAAGTGACTGGCCCCCACACAACACCCTCACAGTGTTACAGTGCAAATGCATGGATCAGCAACATCATAAGTGAATATGTGTCAGAAATCTTTGGGGGCCTTCTCAAATTGTTCAAACTGTAAATGCTACATCCATGAAAGCCAAAGTTCTACTATACATCTTTATCCTACTAGCAGTGCTGAGTGGGTACACAGTAGGTGCTGCCTAAGTGGGGGAGGGGAAGGAGGAGGTTAGGACTTGAAGGATGATGGACAAGTAGATGTGGGAAGAAGTGGTAACAAACTAGCACTTAGACATGGCATTTCCCTCCTTCTTCATTAAGGTTGCCGAGGCCATGGAGATCATGTTAATAGCGGTTGTGTCTCCTGTCATCCGCTGTGAGTGGCAGCTGGAAAACTGGCAGGTGGCATTAGTGACCACGGTGAGTGCCTTCTTCCTGTACTGCGAATGTGCCAACTGAGGACCCAGAGCTTCTGCTCCCCTTTCCCCATCCCACAGGACTGAGAGCCAAAGCATGCCTCACCATGTGGCTTCCAAAGTTCATGGGTTTGCAGGCCCAAACTAGCATTCGAGGCCTTTTTTCCCCTTCCTCTTTCCCCCTGGGGAGCACAACCTTGAACTGCTTATTTGCCAGCCCCTGGTAAGAGCCCCGAAGAGATAAATGCGAATCAGAGAAAGTGACTCTTGTGTCATGGGTTAGTTATGGTTTAGCTAACTATTAATTATTAGTTCAGGGCCGGCCCCGTGGCTTAGTGGTTAAGTGCGTGCCCTCCGCTGCTGGCGGCCCCGGTTCGGATCCCGGGCGCGCACCGACACACCACTTCTCCGGCCATGCTGAGGCCGCGTCCCGCATGCAGCGACTGGAAGGATGTGCAACTGTGACATACAACTATCTACTGGGGCTTTGGGGGGAAAAAAAAAATTATTAGTTCAGATCACTAAGAGGCTACTTAGTTGGACCATAGTGACTTAACCAATTACCAAATCAACCTCACTGAATTGTATTGTGTTACGCATTCGACTTTTCTCAAAGACCATTATGAACAGCCTTACGACTGGACACCAGGTTTTGCTACAAAGTGGAATTAAGGATATCATCCACCATTCTTTCAAAAGGTATTTATTAAATACCAACGAATTGCCAGTAGACTGTGTGAGCGCACGCGTGTCTGTGTGTTGGAGGGAGTACAAGCAGTTCCACGTTGCTTAAATAGAGAGAAAGAAGAGGAAACAATAGGAGGCAAGGTTGCAGAGACAGCTGGGGGCCAGAAGTATCTCAGAGTCTGCTCATGGACTCCATTCTGCAGACCACTGGGCCACTACACCCCAACTTGGGCCAAAGTGCACAAGCTCTCCAAGCAAAGAATAGTTGGCACAAATTTTTAGGACAGTTTTTCAAATTACCGTTTTGCATAACAAAAATCAATTTTACCTAAACGAGTCGTCGACTTCATGCTCATTATGTATTTCTCATTAAATGAATATTAAAGTACACCTTTTATCATGCAGAGGTCTGCTAATTTTTTTTTTAATCTTAAAAGAGGCTCTTAATGCATAAAAATGTTAGAGGCAAGGGGCTGGCCTGGTGGCACAGTGGTTAAGTATGCGCCTTCCTCTTCAATGGCCTGGGGTTCACAGGTTTGGATCTCGGGTGCAGACCTATGCACCGCTCATCAAACCATGCTGTGGCGGCAACCCGTACACAAAGTAGAGGAAGACTGGCGCGGATGTTAGCTCAGGGACCATCTTCCTCAAGCAAAAAGAGGAAGATTGGCAACAGATGTTAGCTCAGGGCCAATCTTCCTCATAAAAAAAAAAAAAAAGAAGAAGCAGCAAAGAAAAAAAATGTTAGAGGCCACACCGTGGATGATGGGGAGCCATTGAAGGGATTTAGAGAGGGGCATGGTCCATTTCTACGAACGCTGAGGAGACAAGTTTGGAAAGTGGGTAGGTTAGGACACTGTGGCGGTGGTGAAGCGACAGTGCGTGGAGGTGAGAAAGTGTGTTCTGGAAACAGGAGGTAACATCAGCTTAGGTGGTCACATCAGCCAAGGAGGTGAAAGAAACACAAGGTGAGGAGTGGAGCATTGATTTATTTGGGTACTGAAGCTGATTTTCACGAAGACAGGACTTAGAGAGAAACACTGTGAACCAGGTGCCAACATGCTCACTGAAAAAGGAGAACGTCTAGGAGGTAGGTCGACGGTGATGGGTACAGGACGACAGAGTCAGATGGCAGAGGCCTTGAAGGAGGATAAGGTCTGAAAAAGAGAGAGAGTTATGGTCTGAAGCTGGCAGTGGAGAATGCCGGAAGTTTCCCCCCACCCCCCAACCTTCTGGGGGTTGTGGGCAGAGAGCAGTGGAAGGCTGCAGGGGAAGGAGTGCCCCACCTCTCGCTCACTGCCTTTACCAAATTCTGCCTGGGAATTTTCATCTGTGTTGGGAACCAGGAAAAATTCTCCCTCACTTGAGGAATTGATCTGATTCTCCTCTCAGATAATGTGTGTTGCATGCCCAATTGTGTTTCTTTCTGTGTCCTGGAGGCTGCGAAGTTTGGAGCCCAGTCACAGCAGCAAATGTACAAATCTGCCCTTATTCTCTTAGTTCCATTTCCCTCACGAAAATTCCTCTATTCTTAATCCTGTAGCACTTGCTTCTTTTTTTTTTTTTTTTAAGCTCTCTCTAATACTTTTAGAAAAGAGAGAGGGTATAAATAAGAATAACCAAAGATTGTACCTGGGCTTGTAATTAAGTGACTCAGCATTTTTCATTTTCTTCTCCACATAAAATATAGTTACCACTTAGAAAGCATTCCTTGTCAATCCTTGTACCTTGATGGTGATTGCTGTAACGTTATGTGTAACTATAACTGCTCCACACCCCACATGTAGGTATGCATGTCTTCACTCCTGAGAATATTGCATCTATCACTCCCACAAAATTATACGTATCTTCCTCGACTTACAATGAGGTTATGTCCCGATAAAGCCATCGTAAGCTGAAAATATCGTAAGTTGAAAATGTATTTAATACTCCTAACCTATTGAACGTCATAACTTAGCCTAGCCTAACTTAAATGTGTTCAGGACACTTACATTAGCCTGCAATTGGGCAAAATTATCTAACACAAAGTCTATTTATAATAAAGTGTTGAATATCTCAGGTACTTTATTGAATACTGTACTGATAGTGAAAAACAGAATGGTTGGATGGGTCCAGCATGGTTGTAAGCGTATCATTGTTGGCCTTCTTGGTCACGTGGCTAACTGGGAGCTGCGCCTGCTGCCCCGCATTACGAGAAATGATTGGACCACCTGTCGCTAGCCTGGGAAAAGATCAAAATTCAAAATTTGAAGTACTCCTTCGAATTTAGTTTCTACTGAATATGTATTGCTTTTGCACCATCATAAAATCGTAAATTGAACCATCGTAAGTCAGGGACTGTCTGTATTACATGGTACAATTTCTATATTTACAGCTCCCATTTCATTGGTTGCATTCGTATTGTTTCTAATGGAGCCTAAAGAGGCTCCTTAATATCAGCAGTAACATGACTTCCCTTGTTAGGTGGGTCACAGCTCAGAAGACTTCTCTAGGTCATGCAACTCGTCCAAGATGTGGCTGTTTCCTGCTCTGAGTTCCTCACCTCCTCCTGTCCTCTCGTCTCTGTCCTCCTGGCTGTGAGTCCCATCTGACTTTGGCAACTGTCTTCTGGCTCACTGACCACAACCTTGCTATCAGGAGGGGCCCAGAGTGATATAGCAAAGAGGCAACATTTTCACCATCTCCCAGGCTTCCCAGCCCCCAACTCCAACTCCACTTTCTGGATAACCTGGCTGAGCAGTGGTTGATGAGTAACCTGAAGGATTGTGAGTGAACCATGTCCCCCACATTTTGTAAATGAGAGAGTTAGTGCTGAAGTAACAAAACCTCATGTGGTGCATAAATCAGAAACAGAAGAGTCATTTTTAAACTAAAAATAAGTACCTGCAGAAAAGAGCAGACCTTCCAAAGGGAGGGAGGAGGAGTTGGGGGGCGGAGGGGAGAGTTCTATGTCCCTATGCCATCTCCCACACAGGATTGCAGAGTTCCCAAGCTTTGGAGTTCACATAGACTTTGAGTCAAGGTTCAGGTTCCAGACAGGCTTAATAGTAAACAACTCAACCTTATGAAAGTCATTCCTTTACACTGAATGAAAAGAAAACAAGAAAGAAAATAAAAAGTCTGCCACTTATGGGAGAGAACAGTGTAAACTTTACATTTAATCTTATTCTAGGGCCGGCCCTGTGGCTTAGCGGTTAAGTGCGCGCGCTCCGCTGCTGGTGGCCCGGGTTCGGATCCTGGGCGCGCACCGACGCAGTGCTTCTCCGGCCATGCTGGGGCCGTGTCCCACATACAGCAACTAGAAGGATGTGCAGCTATGACATACAACTATCTACGGGGGCTTTGGGGGAAAAAATTAAATAAAAAATTATAATCTTATTCTACTATTTCCTTCATCTTTATTAATCAGCTAATTTATTTTAATCCAGTTGCAATTTAGTTTATTTACACAACACAGCATCTCAATAAGCAAAAGTATTTTAAGTCCAAAGAGCCAGTTTCCTCCTTGCCTTAGGCAGTTTGCTATTGTTTCCTTTTATTCAAGCCCGGTAAAAAGAAAAAATATTAGTTAACCTTTCTCTTCTTGGAGGGAGTTTGATAATTTCTGGCCAGTAATAGAAACTGCTTAATTTCAGGGGCACCCAAAGTTTGGAATTCACCAACCGATATGATTTTTTAAAAATTGAGTGGCTGACATAGGGTTGACATTAAAAAAATATATGTATTTGACAAGTAAGGCCATTAGAAGAAGAAGAGAAAAAGGCAGAAAATCTTGCCATCGACTACCATCATCTTTCAAGAAAGAAGGGCACATTACTACCAATAATCAGAAAGAGAATTATTCCAGAATAAAAAGCTCTTCACACTTAATAAATTTAGATTTTTGCAGAACGTATCACATTGTCCTTATTTTTACCTTTTTGCTCAGGACTGGCTAGATTTCATTACGGTGCAGCATCTACCCCAGGACTTGCATTTAGAAAGCACTGGCTTTTTCCCTCCCAGTCCAGCCTGAGAAGACGGTGCACAGAGGAAAAGTATAGCTTTTGTCATTGAAACATAGACATGATGGTTTTTATAGTTCCCTGTAGAAGAAATGCATTTGAGCCTTCCTTATGAAGAGTGAGGAAGGGAGAAAAAGAGAAAGCAAAGCAGGCAGCAGAGAGAAACAGAGCTTTTTCATTGAAAAAGTGTTAGAAATGTCAGCTAACACTTTTCCTTTGATTTCTCTGGAAGCAATTAGTTAGGGATCTTACCAGAATGGAGACCGAGTGGAGCTTGGCAGCGCTTGAAGGAAGAAAAACAAGCTGTGTAAAGGCACAGACGTTAGATTACAGCTCAGGCTGAGTTAAAATGCTGGTATCATCTCCAGGTTCTTGAATTTTATCAGGGGACGACAAGCCATCGTGAGAACAAGTAAGGAAAAGAAGTAGGTTTATATTAGTTCTGAAGAGTGTTTCTAAATGAATGATGGATTTTGGTGTTTGTTTAAAGTTTATGTTTACCTATAATAATATAAAGGAGACTCCTTCTAAAAGTCTCAACTTGTGTGTGGAATAAGGCTGAGCATGAATGGAGTAGTTTTTTCTTTAATTAAAGTGGAAATTCACAATTATGCATCTGAGTAGAGCGGGGCCAATGCCATCATCTCAGATCAGAGGGAAAGCAGTTACCTGCTCCTTCGACCCCTGTTTCCACCTGGCTGCAGTGTCTCCAGGTGTGGGGTTGGCCAACAAGAAGTTAACCTCTGATGCCCTGAACGTGTTCAACAGGAGTTAGGGGAGAGCTTTGTGAGAACACTCTCTTCAACTTCTACCCCTCGCACACTTCCAGTCTACTTTTAGTGAAGATGGATGAATGCTTAATGCAGTAAATTAGGGTATTATAACAACTCTGTTTAGAGGATAACTTCTTCTTACCCCACCTCCAGATGGTGTTTTTCGGCTACATGGTATTCAGCATCCTCTTTGGCCTCCTGGCTGACAGATATGGCCGCTGGAAGGTAGGTTGGTCTCGAAGGATGATTTGGAATTTTCTTTTGGGTATTCCTTTGTGGCCGTGTCAACTTTGCTTCTCTTTAGTGGATATTTCCCTATCAATTCCCAAGACAGAAAGTGTGGAAATGTCCTCTGATGTCACATGCCTGGATTCCAGGCTTGTCTTCTTGCTTTCTCATCTTTTCCTGAGGTACCTCTCCCCATCCCTTGTCCCTGTAGTCCAGGTATGGAATTGATGGATGCGCGTAGTTAGAACATATTACAATGTGGGAACTTGCACATATAAACAAACAGCTTCACATTAGTTAACTTGGGTATAGCTTTGAAACTAAGCCACTTGCTCAAGGTCACCCACCAACTGAGATTAAGCATGAGGACATAAACCTATGTCTTCTGAGTATAAACCCAGGTCTCCTTTTCTTCTCTGATTTCTGGTGGGCAAGTCCTCTCCAAGCACAAGCACAACGGGAGAAGCCCCCAAGGAAACCATTAATAGAATTGGCAGTATGTGTTAGGTACACAAAATAAATATCATCGACTCTTATAAATTAATAAGAAAGCACAAGTATCTCAAAAAATGTAAAGAGCATAAAAAAGCATTTTACAAAAGAAGAAATAAAATAGTCAAGAAACCTTGAAAAACAATCAACCAAAAGCAGAATTGATAGCAGCTCAACACAAGGTTGACATGAGGGAAGCCATACTGTAGAAAAGAAACAATATGGTACCTTTGAATGACCTCTGATTAACTAGCTCAGACATGCTCTATGGATTTTATGGCTTCTCCCAGCTGCAATAAGTCGTTAACTTTGTTCTTTTGAGTTCCTTAGGAGTGTGATGGCCCCCAGGCAGAGAGTTTTTATGCTGATAGCCATCATCTATGACAACCGAAAGATCAGGGTATAGGGCGTTGCACTGGTCTCTGATGCATATCCAGTAAAACAAAAGACTATCAGGAACTAAGACCAGATGTCTGCCTCCACCTGGAGATCAGACAGATGCCCCCACCTGGAGACCAGATGCCTCCCCCACCAGGAGACCAGCCACCTATATAACTGGCCTGTAGTCTTTGTTCTGTAAGATGTTTTTTTTCGGACAGTAGTCAGCCATCTTCCCTCTTGCTAGCAAGCTGTAATAAAAAGTCCTTTCTCTGCTACCACCTTGCCTCTTGACTATTGGCATGTCTTATGGTGGGCAGATGACGCCTCCCCTTGGGCAGTAACAAAATTACACAGCAAGATATAATTTTTTCCTTATCGAATCCATATCAAACATCAAATCTATAAGGAATTATTCTTTGTCTTAAAGAGCCCTGCAAGTGTACAGACACCCTCATATACTATTGGTATAATTTTTCTGATCATCAGTTTGGCAGTATGAATCAAGAACTTTGAGAATATCCATTCTCTTCACCTGATAATTTGCCTTCCAGAAATCTAGCATGTTTAGATCATCAGATAACAACAAAGATTTATGCATAGTCATTGTCACAGCTAATTTTGATAGAGAGAAAATGTGAAACAACCTCAGCATTCAACGATCGGGGAAAGGTTGATGCATCACATTACGTGTGTCTTTCCACCAGAATCTTTTGCAGCCATTAAAAACATGTTTTCCCTTACAAACAGGGAAAATAGGATAAAACTGTGTTAACGGTATTTTCCGTGGGTTGGAGAATCAAGGGTGATTTAAATATTTTTATTGATGTTTTTTCTTCCATATTTTCTACTATGAACTTATATTATCTTATAATTAGTGAAAAATATTAAATTTTCTACTTGTACTCATTCCAACACAATGCTTTGCTATGTTCCTGACATCCCTGTGAACGGGGAGCTCAAGTTTTCACAGTCTGATTTACAAGTTCAGTTTCCTACCACCTGTGAGGGTGGGCAGCTGGGCAGTTTTGAAGAATGGTCTAAATGCAGAATGTCTGGGCTTTCAGACAATAGAAAGGCATGGACTGTATTGTCTGATGATTGTGTGGGATCAGTGAGCTCACCATAGATTAGCTCCTCAGAGAAGCAAATATCTGGATGGAAATTAAAAGTCACCTTCAGAAGTTAGATTTTCTCTTCCATCGAGGCAGGTGCCATTAATGTGTCTCCTTTTCTTGCTTCAGATTTTGCTCATCTCATTCCTGTGGGGAGCCTACTTCTCCTTGCTGACCTCTTTCTCTCCCTCGTACATCTGGTTCGTCTTCCTGCGGACAATGGTGGGCTGTGGTGTGTCTGGCCATGCACAAGGGTAAAGTCTTCCCCTAGAGGACCCTTGAGAGAGATGTGCACACCCACTGATGCTCACAGGCACACTGTGCTTAATGGACTCATAGCATCAATAGACTTCACTTGCGCTAATTATTTTTGAGCTTTTTTTTTTTTTTTAAGCGATGGCTGCTTATTCCTCTAGAAGAAATATATTTATTCATCAAGATGATGTTTGATGGTGAGACTAGCAGACTGCTAGATTGAGCATCTGTGAACTTTTTTGTTCCTGAGGCTGATCATTATTTTTTAGATGAATAATATTTTGTTAGACTAAATGGGAATAAAAAGTGCCGTATTAGGTAGGTAACAAAAATATCAACCCAAACACCATCTATTAATTTCTTGAGAATTTAGTTTGGCCATAAGCATCTTTAACATTTACGAATAACCATTGTAAAGTGCCATCGACCTGTAATTTAAGACTGTGTCAAAGTGAATTTGCAAAGCAGGGTGAGACGTGCTGAAAGAGACGTGCTACTGCTAGTCTTCTGCCCTGGGATGGGTGTGCACTGTGCTATTGTGCATGGGTGGGAACGTTGTTATGCTAAATGCTCAGCAACTTGGGAGCCTCCCTTACATGAACAAGGCCCCTCAAGCTATTCTCTCCTGGGCGCCTTGGAGCAAGTTACCCTTAGAATGTACTAGGAGATGTCAAAGCACCTAATTATTGTCTTAATGTGTCAGGGAAAGCATCGTTCTTCCCTGGGGCATAGGTTAAACATCACTCTGAGCTTTGGAGCCATAGAGGAATAGAAGTTAGATAGAATTTTAAAACATCCCTCAGACAGCCCAACAAATATGGTAAACCCCCCAAATTCTGGTTAATAACTGCAACAGAGAAGAGCAATTAGAACACTGATGGGATAGGATTCCATTTATTCTTCTATTCACAAAATTAATGTGTACTTAATTAGAAACCTGTGCTTTGACTGTCATTAGTTGGGGAAACTACCTTCTCTTGGGTGTATTTTAATTTCCCAAGTATGTTTTAGAAAAGGGAATCAGGCTTAGCAAAAGATTTTGCCAACACTTCTCTTGGCAAAAGAGATAAAGCTAATATCTCTTAAATGGTAAGAGATAACTTCGGGAAGAGATTACTGTGACTTTCAGTAACTTTGGGAATAAAAATGGGAACAAAAGAGTAGTTGTAAGTTTACTTCTTATTGTTCTCTTACGTGGATATTAGCTGTATTTATATTTCATTTTATTAATTATATTTTGATATATGATTATCTAGGAAAAACTCTCTTCTGTTTTCCTTTACACACTCACACTCACTACTTCTGACAATACTTCACTTCTTTTTTTTTAATAAGACTTCACTTCTGGGGCCGGCCTGGTGGCACAGCGGTAGGGTGCGCGCTCCGCTTCCGTGGCCCAGGGTTCGCAGGTTGGAATCCTGGGCGCGCACTGACACACCGCTTGTCAGGCCATGCTGTGGTCGCGTCCCACATAAAGTGGAGGCAGATGGACACGGATGTTAGCCCAGGGCCAATCTTCCTCAGCAAAAACGAGGAGGATTGGCAACAGATGTTAGCTTAGGGCTGATCTTCCTCACAAAAACAATAAATAAATAATACTTCACTTTCGACACCAGATGTGTGGGTTTTTCCCCACACCAACCAATTTTCTGAAACCACCTGGATGGCCTACAATTCAATTCAGTTCTGACCCTAACCAGAGTTAGTGCAGATCTCACAGGTTAAGGGACAATTCCCACAAGACCGTCCCTCACTTCGGACACCACTCACAAGTATCAGGTCCTCAGGTTACCCACAACTTCAGTCTGACTTGGCTACAAATTGGAAGTTCCCAGGAATCCCTCCTTGGGTTTGAGAATCTGCTAGAGTGACTGACAGAACCCAGGGAAACAGTTTACTTACTATTGCAAAAGGATTATTTATTACAAAGGGTACTTGACAGGAAACAAATGAATATCCAGATGAAGAGATACATAGGGTGAGGTCCAGAAGGGTCCCAAGCACAGGAGCTTCTGTCCCTGTGGAGTTGGGGTGCACCACCCTCCTGGCACATAGATGCATTCACCGACCTGGAAGCTCTCTGAACCTTCTATGTTAGGGATTTTTATGGAGGCTTCACCACGTAGGCATGATTGATTATTAACTCATTTTCCTGGCTGTCTCCTCCCTCTGGAGGATGGGGGAATAGGGCTGAAAGTTCCAAGCTTCTAATCACGACTTGATCTTTCTAGTGACCAGCCCCCATCTAGAAGCCCACCAAGAGTCACCTCATTATGGGGCTGGCCCGGTGGCACAAGCAGTTAAGTGTGCGTGCTCCACTTCAGTGGCCCGGGGTTTCCAGGTTCGGATCCCGGGCACGCACCGATGCACTGCTTGTCAAAGCCATGCTGTGGTGGCGTCCTATATAAAGTGGAGGAAGATGGGCATGGATGTTAGCTCAGGGCCAACCTTCCTCAGCCAAAAAAAAAAAAAAAAAAAAAGAGGAGGATTGGCATCAAATGTTAGCTCAGGTCAGATCTTCCTCACCAAAAAAAAAAAGAAGAGTCACCTCATTAGAACAAAAGATGCTCCTATCACCCAGGAAATTCCAAGGGTTTTAGGAGGTCTGTGTCAGGAACCAGGGTCAAAGACCAAATATTGGCAGGAACCGGAATGATGAATGTGTATGTTTTTTAACTCTTTACCTCTGTGACAAGAAAAATTATGATTGTTAAAAAAAAGTTATTTGGTTTTGTAAAAATGAAATTATTGTGTCTTCCCCCCTTGCTGTTTAGGCTAATCATAAAGACTGAATTTTTGCCTACAAAATATCGAGGCTATATGCTCCCCTTGTCTCAGGTAAGGTAAAATAGGAATTCTACCCAGTCTTCTGTTCCTATAGGATATGACGTACATGGTTTTCCATCTTGCCCATTGGTTGTTTGATTAGCACACTGCCTATTGCTTAGTACCAACGAAAGAGCGTTGGGAGTGCTTGACACCAGAGGTCCAGTTCCAAGGTTTTCTGAGCCAGGACTTTGTCATCCAATAATAGCATTTGGAACACAGTAACCCCTTCCTCAATAACCAGGAAACATTGCCATGGCTGGTTTCACTGGAGTAGTAGAAGCCCAGGAATGCATATGAGATGAACTTTCACCCCATTGAGTCTTCAGGGGAGGGACACAGCTACTCTCCCTTTTAGGGTGTCCCACCTCCCTTGCAGAGATACTAGTGTCTGCAAGTCTATAATCGGCCCGTGCCTGTGGGAACGTGCCGTAATTGCCTCCTCCCACAGCTGAGCCATTTATCCAGGTGAGAAGGTTGGGATGTGCCCAAGCCCTCCTCAGACCCCTGCTGGTCACTGATTTTGGTTTTGCCTTAGAAGCAACATCAATCTAGGTGCCCCTCTACCGTCTTTGATGCCATCATTATCCAAAAGCCCTGACCTTTCAGAGGGCCCATGAAAGAGACAACCCTTTCCACTGAAGCATTGTATATTTGGCAATAAATAAAGCAGTAGGAGAATATTTTTAAATTTATTTTTAATTTTTCCAATACTAAATTTAGGCAACAAAAAAATTGGAAAGAATCTAACAAACACAGAATAACTCTACATTCCTCTTAGATTTCTTCTTCCGGTCTTTGTTAAGATGGATGCACACATTTCTAATACTTAGCGGTTGGATTTCACACTTATTATTTAATGGGCACAGTCCTATTCAAACTCATCTATGGACATTTTCCCTTCCACCTGCCACTCATTCCATGGCCTACTTCCTGGTTATGTTTTCTCCTTGCTAGTCTTATTGTCTAAGTCTTCTTGGGTCATCTAATTTAGTCCAATGGTTTTAACTATCTATGTGCCTATGACCCCCAAAATCTTTATCTACAATCAAGAGCGTCTCCTTGAACTTCAGAGCCATGGCCACTTACCTGTTAGTCACTTGAATATCCTACAGGCTTCTCAAAAACAACATGCGTAGACTAATCTCTTTATCTTCCTCTGAAACCTCTTATTTCCATGTTTCCACTCTCAGTTAATAACAAACACTGTCCCCTCAGTCATCTGAGCCACAAACTCAAGAGCCATCCTGGACCCCTCCCTCTCCTTCACCCCCATTCTATCAATCACCAAACCCTACTGATTCATCCTCTATTAATGGACCCTCAACCACAGTGTCCATCAGCAAACCCTGTCACCTTAACCTCCAAAATATGTGAGCAGTCCCTCAATTAAATTTTTTTTTTTTGCCATTTCACTACTAAAATCCTTTTCAATGCCATGTCGCCTGTTACCTGATCTACTGCAATGGTCTTGTCACTGGTCTTCTTGTTTGCTGCCTCTTCAGAAACGTCAAACTTGATCACTCAAGTTACTTGCCATCACATTACTGCTTTTTTTCCCCATAACCCCTATCACTTTCTGAAATAATCTTTTTTTTTTTTTTTTTTTTCCTCTGGGAAAGGTTCGCCCTGAGCTAACATCTGTTGCCAATCTTCCTCTTCTTTTTTTTCTTCCCCAAAGCCCTGTTGCATGGTAGTATATGGAAGTTGTAAGTCCTTCTAGTTCTTCTATGTGAGCCACTGCCTCCTCACAGCTACTGACAGACGAGTGGTGTGGTTCTGAGCCTAGGAATTGAGCCTGGGCTGCCGAAGTGGAACGTGCTGAACTTTAACCACTAGGCCATCAGGGCTGGCTCTTGTTTGTCTTTTTGTAATAAAATTATTTGGTGATGAAATAGTCACCTCTTAATTAATCCCCCAAAGGGTCTTTTATTATATTATCTTCTCTCCGTCTCTGTAAGGTGGAATGGAGTTATCATTTACTCTCCATCTTCTGATGGGGAAATAATGTTCAGGCTAACACTTGGAATTGTTCTAATTCCCAACTCGTGGTGCCTGGCCATAGTTGGCTGCCATGTTATTTGTTGATATATAATGATCTCCAAGATATATTTTTCAGTACAAAAAGCAAAGTGTACAGCAGTATTTATACTATGTGCCATTTATGATAAAAGAAGAGAAGAACAAAATATATCTTTATTAGCTTGAATATGTTTAGAATAGCTTTGGAAGGCTACACAAGAAACATAATATTTGTTCCTTCTGAGAAGAGAAACTGGATGGCAGGGCACTACGAAAAGAGGAGAATATTTTTAGTGTTCTCCTTTGTGCCTTTTGAATTATGAACCAGTGAATATGTTGTTTATTCAAGAAAAAAATGTCAATGTCTTGGGTCCCAAATTTTTAAAACTTTGGTGACATTGCTGGCCCCTGTCTAGCTGAGTCTCCCACTTATAGACAGGCAGTCTGAGCCGCAGAGAACTGAAGTGACTTTCCCAATTCCTCCAGGTCCTAGAGGTAGTGCTAGGAGCAGAACCTGAACCTTCCACTCCTCCATCAGACTCTCTCCCATCTCACCCTTGTATAATGCTAAAATGTTAGACAGGGTGGCTCCCGAGAGAAGAGATGTTGAGCACATTTGATAGGAAGAATTTTAATCTTCCATTACTCTCCCTAGGTTTTCTGGCTTGCTGGCTCGCTGCTTATCATTGGCCTGGCCTCTGTGGTCATCCCCACCATTGGGTGGCGTTGGCTCATCCGCATTGCCTCCATTCCTGGCATCATCCTCATCATGGTCTTCAAGGTGAAGAAGCTCGTGAGGAAGCTCATCCCTCTTGCCGTCCTTCCAGCTATCCCAGTAGCCTTTTTGCCCGACAGATATCTTAATCACCTCCATCTCTTTCCTTTATCCCAAAATCTGTCTCAATCAGCTTGTGTCCCTCACCTCCTTTAGCCTGCCTTGTTATCATTTATTCCTGGAAGTTTTATCTGACAACTTGACCCTATTTGGGCTGACCCCTCTCTAACCTTTAGTACTCATGTCTTTTACATGTTCTCAGGCCACTGTGGACCATCTCAGGCCATTGCTGGTTTGTCTTCCTGCTCTCCTGCTAATCTATAAGCTGCTCAAGTGTAGAATCATTATCTTCCTTAGGTTCCAGTAGAATTCTGCTCATTGTTCAAAGACAGAGTTGGCAGCTCAGTGGAACTTGGATCTGTTTTTTTTTGTGTGTGTCACCTACCCTATGGAATCAAAGAATTTCAGAATTTAGAAAGGTCCCTAGTGGTCATTTATTCCAAACCTCAACCAATGCAGGCATTCCTTCTCTCTGCCAGAATTCTCCTAGCTTCAGGCATATGACTACTTTATAGACGCTACAGCATGTTCCAGCTCTAGGCAGCCCTAGTTCTTAGGAAGTTCTTTCTTATGTTGAGTGGAACTTGCCTCTTTATGAATTTACCTGCAGATCTTAGTACTTCTGTCTATCTTCAACATGATATCCCTCTAAATATTTAAGAATTGAGCCCAACCAAGGCTTCCTTTCTCTAAATTAAACAATACCATTACCTTCAACTCTTTCTCACAGCACCTGGTCCCAGAGCCCTATTTTCTTCTGGATGAACTCAGTTTGTCAGTGTCTTCTCTGCAGTGAATTGCTGCTCAGGCTCACACACAGGCCCCCAGGTGCTCTGGGACTAGTGGCTTAGCAGGCCTGTTGCTTCCTGTGGGCAGACCATCCGCCTCTGTTGATGTAGTCTAAGACTGCATTGCTTCTTAGCCAGCTTCACCCCACAGTTGGATGCTGTTGGGCTTAGGATCAACTACAACCCCAAGATCTGTTCTGTGTGAGGTGTTTCCAAGCCTAGACGCCTGGAATCTGTAATTGGGCGATTGATATGTTTTCTTAAATCTAAATGAATCACTCTACTTTCAAATAGTTAAATCTCACCTTGTAGCTTTAGCCCAGTGTCCCATCTTGCCTGGGTTTGCCTCCAGGGGGGCAATGTGGTCTATTAGTTCTGGGATGAGACCACCTAGACCAGAGTCCTGGCTCCACCATCCTGGGCAAGTCATTCCACATCTTTGTGCCAAACAAATAGTGTATATCTCGTTGGGCTGTTGCAAGTATCAGCTTAGAAAAAGAAGCAATTGCAAAATAAAAGGAGAGCGTTTATTTGGGGTCTTAGAATTAAAATTCGGGGAACACAGTTTCTGGCAGCAGCCAGAAGTATGTCACCTTGAGGAGTAAAAGTCAGGAGTTTTTATTAGCAAAAAAGAGAGCCTAGAACAATCACCCCAGTTGTTTGTTACGGAGGGTAAATTTATGTTACAGTTCCTTGGCTTACTCAAGGACATCTTGTTGCTACCAGAAAAAGTATATTTTTGCACAGTCCTTCAGAAAGTCCTTCCTCAGCGAATAACTCCCTTTTGGCAAGTCAGCAAGGTCAGCACAGTTTCATGTTTTTTTTAAGATCGAGTCCAGGGTACAAAATGGAGTCACCGTTGTCAACTCATTTCACACGAGGATTAAACAAGATTACATGTAAAACTCTCTTCATATAGGGCCTGGAACATGAACGGTGTTCAATGTGTGTTAGCTATGGAGCTATGCTATCACTTTTTAAAAAATTATTATTTGGAATCACGATCTTGTCGTTTAATTCATCACATTCACGTTGAGTATATACCAGGCTCAGCACCAGGTTCCAAGGCTAAAAAGATGCATAAGACACAGGTTTTGCCCATTAAGGAGCTCTAGCCAATCAGCGAGAGATAGACAGGAATGCAAAAAGTAACAGTACCAACTCGACTTGGACAAGTGTTGGAATAGCTCAAGTTCTGTGGGTGCTCTGAGGAGAGAGTGATGTATTCCAGTGGGGTTACGCTGTTGAATTTGGGCCTTGTGGAATAGAACAGACTGCCTTGGATGGCCAGAGAGTGTGGAAAGGGCCTTTGGGCAGGACTGATGCACAAGCCCTGTTGTGAAGGTGTGAAAATGCAGAATCCGTTTGGTGGACGGCAGGTAGGCTGGAATGGCTGGAGTGAGGGGCGCAGTGGGAGGCAGGCTGGGAAGACAGGCCTGTGACCAGATTA
Source organism: Diceros bicornis minor (assembly GCF_020826845.1). Classification (NCBI taxonomy): domain Eukaryota; kingdom Metazoa; phylum Chordata; class Mammalia; order Perissodactyla; family Rhinocerotidae; genus Diceros; species Diceros bicornis. The sequence continues at coordinate 86,521,800 of NC_080742.1, read as the reverse complement.
GGAAGGGCCTCGAAGCCCAGGGGCGCTGGAGGTATGGAAGGGGTTATGTGCTGGGAAGCTGGCACGTGGCTGTGTGGAGCCTGGGCATGGGGGAAGATGGAAAAGGCCAGAAAAGCAGTTAGAAAGTGTTGGAATAATCTCGGTGGGAGATGAGGAGGACCTCAACAGCCCGCTGGCTGTGGGAATGGGGAGCAGAGTGCTGCTGGGGGAGATGCTTTCCTGAGGAAGAACCAACCAGCCCTGATTGGGTGTGAGGCAGAAGGGGCAGCGGACAGTCCAAGTCAGTTCTCAAGGTCCCAGCTTCCGTGGAGGCCTGTACTGTTTTCCGAGTGTGGTGTTCAGAGTATTCAACAATCCGTGGGTTGAGGGCCTTGACAACTAGCACTGATTCCTCCACCTTGTGGGTGCTGGAGGCCCCTGCCGCGGTCACCCTTTAGGATGTTGCCATATGAGGAGGTCCCAGGGTTCCTGGGGAGGGGCTGGGGTGACAGAGCAGTGGAGAGGCACCAGGGCCCTGGCGCAGCAGCTGTCACCAACTGGATGTAAGAATTTCATTTTATTAACAAGTAGGTTGGGTTGAACTGGTGCGAAGCTCAGTATCACCCCGCTGGCATCCAAGATGGGACTCTGATAGGAGAACGTGACCTTTTTTGTTCCAAATCAACTTTGAATGCAAGAGAATGCCTGCTATATTGTGTGCCTTTAAACTTGCTACATCCTTTCCCTTCTCGGGAAACTGGGGCGGTGTAGGATATGGAGCAATCATTGCCGTACCCCTGGGGTCCACAGCAGCTGCAACTCTGATGTTCTTTGTCATCTGTGCCCAGTTTATTCCTGAATCTGCTCGCTTCAATGTCTCCACCGGGAACACTCAGGCTGCACTGGCCACACTGGAGCGCATCGCCAAGATAAACCGCTCGGTCATGCCGGAGGGGAAGCTAGTGGAGCCTATCCTGGTGAGTTCCCAGTTGAGAGATCTTCTCCCCCCATAGGGCCGCTCAGAAATCCCCTTAGTTGTAGAAGCTAGAGGGAAGGGGACCTTAGCTCTCTAGTCCCGCCCCTGGAGAAAGGAGAGAAAAGAGCAGAGCAGACGGGACACCACAAGCCACGTGGTCTTGGTAAGTTACCTACTTTCACTTTCCTCATCAATGAAATGGGAGTAATAACACCTACATTGTAGAGCTAGTTACGTGATTTAGTATCACAGTTTATAGGTGAGAGATTGTTTTATAACTTATTTTCTTATACAGGGTTTGTCTTATTTTGATATCAAACCTATAAACTTCATAACAAACTTATAAACTTCAAAAACAAACTTATAAAATAATTTTAAGATATAATTGGGCATTTAAATTCCAGGACTCTCAAGGTCAGTCTGCATTCATTTCTCACACCAGCCAGACCACCCACTTCACCCGCCTGCAGGCAGGTCAGTCACAGGCTCCTGGAAGAGTTTCACCAGCGCTGCCTTCCTCACCTGTCCTGCCATCTGGGCAACAGTTTCTATGACAGGAATTAACCCTTTGAATGTTTGGTAAACTTGCCTATAAAGCAGTTTACGCCTAATATTTATTTTGAGGTGAGTGCTTGGGGGCGGATAATTAGAGGGTGTTAGAAAGAAGAGTTTTTAAAACTACTTTAAATTTATGTAAAGGTTAGAGTCTACTTACTTTTTATACTTTTGATTAAGTCAATTTCAGTTATGTATATATTTTACAAAATTGTCCAGTTCATCTAGGTTTTCAAGTTTATTTTATTTTTTTTAATTAAAAAAAATTTTTTTTAATTTTGTTTTATTTTATTTTTCCCCCAAAGCCCCAGTAGATAGCTGTATGTCATAGTTGCACATCCTTCTAGTTGCTGTATGTGGGATGCGGCCTCAGCATGGCTGGAGAAGCGGTACGTCGGTGCGCCCCGGGATCCGAACCGGGGCCGCAAGTAGCGGAGCACGCGCACCTAACCGCTAAGCCACGGGGCCGGCCCTCAAGTTTATTGATATAAAATTGTTCCTACTGTTCTCTTGTGAGTTTTAAAAATCTACTATGTGAGTATGTCCCCTTTTCCATTTTTAAAGTTATTTATTTATGCCTTCTTTCTTTTTTCTTGGTCTATCCTAGTAGAGGTTTGTCTATTTTATTAAACTTCAAGAACAAGATTGATTTTTGGTTGTTGTTCTCTTTATTGATTTTTTGGTGGTCTCATTAATTTCTACTCTTTATATTTTGTTTTCTTCCTTGGCGTTTTATGTTCTTCTAGTTTCTAGCTTCTTGACTTCAGTACTCAGCTCATTTCTTTTCAGCCTTTTTGATTTTTAATAGACCATTTAGCTACATTCAGCAAGTTTTGTTACGGAGTAATTTTATTTTTATTCCTATTTTGTAGCTCTTATGAGTTTCTCTTTAACCAATGAGTTATCTGTTAATGATCTTTTTTATTCTTTGTTTCTAATTTAGTTGCATTTTGGTCAGAGGATGTTATCAATTATTTGGAATTTACTGAGACTTTTCTTTTGTCCTCTGTATAGTGACTTTTTATTAATGTTCCATGTGTACTTAAAAAGAATGTGTGTTCTCAATGAGTATAAATATTGTTAATTGTGCCAAATAAATATGTGATACTTGTTCTAGATTTTGCCTGCTTAACAGTTTTTCAATAAGATGATGGTTTTGTTCATTTCTCCTTATAGGCCTGACAGTTTAATTCATATATTTTGAGGAATCTTGTTGCATCCTAGTATATGATTGACTTATTCTGTGTGTGGATTTTTCTTATTATTTGACGTTTTTCTTTATTCCTATATTGCTTTGGGCATTGGATTCTATTTGCTCTCATACTAACATATCAAAACTGGCTTTGGTTAATATTTTCCTGGTATATCTTTTTTCTAGCCCTTTATGTTTAACCTTTCTGTATTGCTTTGCTTTAAATGTATTTCTTATAAATATATAGCTGATGTTTATTGTTTTCACTGTTTCATCTGATATTCTGTGTCTTTTAATAATGAGTTTGATCCATTTGCATGTATTGTGATTACTGACGTATTTGGACTTGTGCCTGTCATTTTATTTTATATTTTCTCTTAATCATATCTTTCCTTTTCAGTGTTCTTTCTCCTTTCTCCTTCTATTAGATTGATTCAGTTTGCTTGTTTCCTCCTGTATTTCCTTCTACTGGCTTGAAACTTATACGCTTGATTTCTTTTATTATAGAGGTAGCCCTTAAATACTGAAAATGTGTACTTACGGTAGTTAATATTATTTGGCATCTTTATCTGCCTTCTGAACAATTCAAGAACCTTAAACCTGTTAATTCTGATCTGCCCCAGTCTCATCTTCCAAATCATTTTTGTCTTGTATTTTAGTTTCACATTGTTCTTTTTTTTTAAATAATTTTATTTATTTATTTATTTTCCCCCAAAGCCCCAGTAGATAGTTGTACATCATAGTTTCACATCCTTCTACTTGCTGTACGTGGGACGCGGCCTCAGCATGGCCGGAGAAGCAGTGCGTCAGTGTGTATCCGGGATCTGAACCCGGGCCGCCAGCAGCGGAGTGCGTGCACTTGACCGATAAGCCACAGGGCTGGCCCCTCACATTGTTCTTAAGTTTCCCTAAATTAGACATTTTTTTTTTTTTTTTTTTTTTTGGTGAGGAAGATCTGCCCTGAGCTAACATCCATGCCAATCCTCCTCTTTTTTGCTGAGGAAGACTGGCCCTGGTCTAACATCCGTGCCCATCTTCCTCCACTTTATATGGGGCGCCACCACAGCATGGCTTGACAAGCGGTGCCTCGGTGTGCGCCTGGGATCCGAAGCTGGGCCGCCAGCAGCGGAGCACACGCACTTAACCGCTACACCACGGGTGGGCCCCGGGAGAGCCTGTTGTTGACCCAGGTCTTGCTCCGTCTCTGAGATGGGTTCAGAGAGGCAGCAGCTCTCCCCAGCCCTCCTCCACCGAAATCTCACTCTCTCAGGATCGTGTGGCCATAGCAGGACAGGTGACGTCCAAGTGTGCAGTTCTTACACGTCCTATGCACCAGCGAGAGGTGGGCTACTCTGGGCATTCTTGATTGGTTTCCCAGGACACCTCTGATGACAAAAACACTGTAATCCCACTGCCACCTGGCCTGCCGCTAGACATTTTGAGTGTGAGATAGAACGTGCCCAACAGTAATGCAAAAATCATGAGGATTAAATATCCCAAACCTCCCCCACACTCACAACTGTATTTTGGTAAAAGTGTTCTCACTTCCCTCTGTGGAGTGTTTCCCCTAATTATTACATGTGCCTCAAAACCCAATTGTAAAACAAGCAACCCAGGCCTCTTCCAAAGGATTAAGGATAATTCTGTTATTCTAATTTATTTTCTGGATTTAGGAAATAAGCTCTTGTGGTTCAGAGGTCAGGAAGGTTCTATTAGGCAGTATCAGCACTCTTCTACCTTCCTACCAAGATACTGACAATTACATCTTATTGAGCCAAGCATGGTGGGAGGACTAATTAGTTGATAGGAAACAATGATTAAATGAAGGAAGCTATTAAGTTTTGTAGAAACTGGAACATAATCTTTAAGTGGCTATGAAATTTTGATTGTCGATGGTATAAAAAATGAAATTGGTTGCAAAGAGAAAAAAAATGTTTCTTAGCAGAGACAATTAACTCAAAACCATAGACAGCTGTATAATCATGAGGGCCCAATTCCAACCATTTTTGGCATGAATATTTTAATTGAACTCAGTAGTCTCTCCAGGACTGAAGAGCGCTGGGCTTCAGTTCTCTCCTCCCTCCTCTTTTCCCTCCCCTCTTTCCTCCCTCTTCCACCCTGCCTCTTCTGTCTCCCATCCCTCATTCTCATTCTCATCCTCGTCCTCCCTCCCCCACCTTTCCTCTGCCGCTGTATATCAGTCTGCTTGGGCTGCTATAACAAAGTACCACAGATTGGGTGGCGTAAACAACAGAAATTTCCCCACAATTCTGGAGGCTAGAAGTCCGAGATCAAGGTGTTGCAGAGTTGGTTTCTTCTGAGGCTTCTTTCTTTGGCTTATAGTTGCCCGTCTTCTCACCGTGTCTTCACATCATCTTCCTTCTGTGTGTGTCTGTGTCCTAATCTCCTCGTGTTGAATCTCAGTCCACCTAATGACCGCATTTTAACTTAATTACCTCTGTAAAGGCCCTGTCTTCAAATACAGTCACATTCTGAGGGTTAGGACTTCAACATACGAATTTGGGGGGCACCATTCCCATAACAACAGCCCTCTCTCCTCCATCCCCCCTATATTCTCAATCCTCTCATTCTTCATCCTCCTACATCCTTCTCCTTTCTCCTCCTCCCTTCTTCCTCCCACTTTCCTTCTCTTGCCTTCAGCTTGCAGCTTCCATCCATCATGCCCATTAAATGGTCTTGTCTGGGGGGCCGGCCTGGTGGTGCAGTGGTTAAGTGCGCGTTCTCCGCTGAGGTGGCCTGGGGTTCGCAGTTTCGGATCCCGGGCACGCACTGACACGCTGCTTGCTAAGCCACGCTGTGGCGTTGTCCTATATAAAGTAGAGGAAGATGGGCCTGGGTGTTAGCCCAGGGCCATCTTCCTCAAGAAAAAAAGGGGAGGATTGGCATTGGATGTTAGCTCAGGGCTAGTCCTCCTCCAAAAAAATAAAATAAAATAAATGATCTTATCCTTCTCTTCAATCATCTTTTGAGCAAGGCCCTGTGGATACAGAGCTACAAGCAGTATACTCTGCCTTCAAGTCTGTAAATCCACTTAGTGAGATGAGACTTACATGGGAAAGAATCAGTAACAAAACAGCCCAGATGCTCAGAACCAGGTGAGCGGCACAGGCAGCAGAGTGTGTGTAGGATCAGAGCAGAGAGGTGACCGTGAGCCAGGGCAGTCGGAGCCACCCTCAACTGAGGGGTAAGTGGAGCATAAAGTGAGCACGGAAAGGAGAGGCAGCCTCAGGGGAGGAAAGAGGCCACTGCAGGCAGGAGCAACGGTGTGAGCCAAGAGCAGAGGTGGGAAAGCGCAGTGGGTTTGGCCACATTGGCTGCCATAGGAACGCCATGCGGAGGAGGCTCGACAAGATGCTAGGAGCAGTGGAGCGTGTGCGGCTTCAGTCCAAAGACACTGAGATGAAAGGCTTTGGGAACTGTCTGAGGAAGGGCCACAAAATGGATGAAGTGAATGAGTCCACCCATTTGGATTGTAGCCAAATGTTCAGAACCAGAATGACTTATTAGGATAAAATTTATGATTCACTGTGATTCACTACAGACTCAGTTTTCTGTATCTCCAGTGACACTTGGGGAGGTGAGGGGACCATAGTCACATCTAAACCGAAGGGGACGTGGCAGATAGGTAGATGCGCAAGACTCAAGACTGGTGCTCGGGAGACCTGGACCCTAGGCTGGCTCTGCCTCCAAACAGCTGTGTGATCTTGGGCAAGTCACTCACCCTCTGTGGATCACATATCCTATGTTGGGAAATGGGAGGACAGGACTGGACCGGAGGTTTTCCAAAGATGAGTAACCAGAGCCCCAATATGTAAAGCAGATGAAAGTGGAGCGTCGGTTGCTCCACACGACCCACAATGACCTCCAGGAGCTGAGCCTAAGAGTCACTGGAACAAAAGACCTCTCAATTCCCTTAAGCTCTAACTTTCTGTGACGACAAGATCCGGGACACCTAGGACCACACTCCTGGTCTCTCTAGAGGGGGCCTGTGATCACAGGTCTATTTGTGAGGAAAGAGTATTTGGTTTTCAACTGAGCAGCCCCAGAAGCATTCCTAGGTTTACATAAAAATCCATTACTTCCCAATCATATAACCCATCCTTATTTATTTTTATCCAAAAGTATTCAATAAGCACTGACTATGGGCAAGAACTTTTGCTAATTACCCTAAAGAGACACACAGAAATTGGACATTCTATCCTCTTCTCAAATGTATGCCATTTTTTTCTTACGAAATCCTCATATTCTTTTTTAGTATTAGGTTTTCCCGTTTTTTTTAATTTTATTTATTTATCTTCTCCCCCAAAGCCCCAGTAGATAGTTGTATGTCACAGGTGCACATCCTTCTAGTTGCTGTATGTGGGACACGGCCTCAGCATGGCCAGAGAAGTGGTGCGTCAGTGCGCGCCCGGGATCCGAACCCGGGCTGCCAGCAGCGGAGCGCGTGCACTTAACCACTAAGCCACGGGTCCGGCCCTAGGTTTTCCCTTTTAATGTTAATGTTAAAAGAATCTCTCATCAGTTTTATGGTTACTTTTCATGTATCCTCCTGTTTTCCACACTCCACCCCACCTCTCGCCAGCATTGGTGAGAAGAGGAAGAGTTGAAAAGGTTAGAATCTTAAATTCAATGAGTTTTAGTACTTGCCAAGGATAATAAAAGGGTGCAAAGACTGATTGGCTGAGATGAATGTGTTAAAAACAATTATCTGTGAGTTTGAGGGAGGTGTACTCGTGGGAGCTGAGTGGTTATCTGCCCCCACGTTGTTCTTGTTGTCTACGATCTAAAATATTAGAGACCTTTCCTTGTCCTTAAACCACTAAGTCTATTCTGCCTCTTCCTTTTCACCACCCCAGGAAAAAAGAGGAAGATTTGCAGACCTATTGCATGCCAAATATTTACGGACCACGTTACAGATCTGGGTCATATGGTAAGAATGTAATTATTTCAAAATGAGTTTTAAATAAACAAGCATTTGGAGAAAGCCTGCTTAAGTAAATCCACTCTGACTGCTACTGGGGAGAAAAACACAAGGCAATGTCTTATCTTTCTGCTAACACCAACAACCACACACCCACCCAACAAACAAATAAATAAATTTCAAAAAAAAAAAAAATTTTTTTTTAAAAGGAGAAAGAAATTGTCTACAACCAGTTTTTTATTTTTCACACGAGTGCACTTTCTAACATTTTGCAGCCTGGTCTTTTTCCTCACCACATGACAAAAACTGGTGCTTTGAAGTCACCAATAATCAAAATTCAACGGAATAGACTCTAGTGGGCCTCTCTGTGCTTCATTTCTCTGCAGCCATGACCTTGAGTAAGCAAAGATTTTCTAAACAGGACACAAAAAGTGTTAACTATAAAGGAAAAGATTGACGAGTTTGACTACATTAAATTAGGAACTCTGTGTCATGAGATATCATGATGAGTCTGAAAGGTAAGCCACCAAATGGGAGAAGAAATTTCCAATATATATATCCAATAAATTATATATATGTAATTTTTTTCAACAAGAAAAACATACACAACCCAGTAGAGAAATAGGCAAGAGACTTGAACAGGCACTTGACCAAAAATGTATATCAAATAAACATATGAACACATGTTCAACCTTAAAGTCACCAGGGAAATGCAAATTAAAACCAAATGAGGGCCGGCCCCGTGGCTTAGCAGTTAAGTGTGCGCGTTCCACTGCTGGCCGCCCGGGTTCGGATCCTGGGCATGCACCGACGCACCACTTGTCTGGCCATGCTGAGGCCGAGTCCCACATACAGAAACTAGAAGGATGTGCAGCTATGACATACAACTGTCTACTGGGGCTTTGGGGGAAAAAAATAAAATAAATAAATAAAAAATAAAACCAAATGAGACATCATTACAAATCCACCTAAATGGCTAAAATTAAAAAAACTGACTATGTTAAGTGTTGAGAAGGATGTAAAGTAACTGGAACTTTCATACATTGCTGATTAGAGTTCAAATTAGTACAACCACTTTGGAAAACTGTTTAGAGACATCCCTTACAGTTGAAAATATGCATATCCTAAGACTCAGGAATTCCATTCCTAGGTTTATATCCAATGGAAATGCATACATGTTTACCAAAAGACATTTACATGAATGTCTGTAGCATTATTTTATTTGTAAAAGCCCCAAACTACAAACAACCCACATGCCCATTAACAATGTAACGGATAAATTGTGTTACATTCATAAAATGGAATGCTATACAATAACGAAAATAAGAAAACTAGTGTTCTACACTCAACATGGCTGAATCTTACAAATGTAATAATGAGCAAAGAAAGCCAGACACACAGAATACATATTATGTGATTCCATATATATCAAGATAGAAAACAGGCAAAACTAATCCATAGTGTTTGAATTCAGGAAAGTGGTTGTCTATCTGTCTTTCCCAGATATAATCACTATTAATAGGTTGGTATGTCTCCTCTTGAGACTTTTCAATTTTTTACTCTTAATATTTGGAAATTAAACGAAAAAATGAAAGTTACATTAATAGCAAGGGGAGGTGTTTAGGATTGTTTTCTTTTTAAATATTTCGTTATGAAAATTTCCAAACACACGCGAAAGTAGAGAGGATACTGTGATGAACTCTGATTTACTCATCACCCGGATCTGACAATCGTTAATATTCACCCATATTTGCTTCAGCTATGTTTTTCCTGTGCTGAAGTATTTTCAAGCAAACCACAGACTTCATAACATTTCATCCCCAGATACTTCACGAAGAGTCTCAACTACTTGAAGACATTTTCTTCATTTTCTTCGATGACTCCCATCCTATAATCACATCGACAAGATGAACAATCACCACGTTAATATCATCCAGTGCCCAGAACTTGTGTGACTTCCCCTGACTGTCCCCACATGTCTTTTACAACTGGCTTTTACAACCATTTCTGCGAAACTGAAAGGGGCACCAGGGGGGCTTCTGGGAGCCTGATATTATTCTTTTTCTTGATTTTAATGTATGAACGTTTTTATACGTTATTTTTATATCTCAGCAAAATATCTATTAAACGGAAAATAGACAAGAAGAAAATACAAAGCAAAGCGAAAACCTTCTGTGGCTCTTCATGGCCTGCAAATGCACTTTGTGATGGGCAGATTCTAAAGGTGACTCCCAAGATTCCCAAATCCTGGTGATTCGATCAAACACTAATGTGGATGCTGATGTGAAGGGACTGTGTAGATGTAATTATGGTTATGGGTCTTAAAATTGGGAGATTATCCTGGATTTGACTGGTGGGCCCAATCTAATAACTCAAGTCCCTGAAAGTAGAGAAATTCCTCCAGCTGGAAACAGATACGGAGCAGAAAAGAAAACATGAGAAGAAGTAGAAGGAGAGGTTCAAAGCATGAGAAGGACTCGATCTACTGTTGCTGGCTTTGAAGACAAGGAATGAGAGAAGCCTGTGGAAGCTGAGAATAACTGGTGAACAGCCAGCAGGGAAATGGAGATGAGTTCTAAGTTCCATGAAGCTGAATTTTGCCAACCATCTGGATGAGCTTGGAAAGGGATTCTCCTCCACAGAAAGGCCTGCGGCCCTGCCTACACTTTCATGTCAGCCTTGTGAGACTAAGAGCCGAGAAATCAGCCAGACCACTGAAATTTTGACCTCCAGAACTGTGAACTAATCAACGTGTGTTGTTTTAAGCTGCTAAATTTGTGCTACTTTTTTACAGCAGCAATAGAAAACGAATCCAAACTTCCTTTGCTGGGCCTGTGGGGTCCTCTCTACCATCTAGTCCTATCCTGCTCTTTCTTGCAAATCCATTTCCCACCGCACCTCCAGTGGGTGCCGCCCTCCAGCCTCTCCCTGCTCTGTGAGCCTGGCTTTCCATTCCCTTCCCTTCCCCTGCGCTGTGCCTTCCCCCGGGAATGCTCTCCCCGTTTCTCCTCGCCTCTCATGGTGCCACCCCACCTTCAGGCCTGGTGACAGCTTTTCCTAATGTCGATCTGTTCTCACTTCCAGGCTGGGAATCTCCTTTGCCTACTACGGGGTCATCCTGGCCAGCGCTGAGCTGCTGGAGCGGGACCTGGTCTGTGGTTCGCGGTCTGAGTCGGAGTCCGAGGTGGTGGTGACCATGGGGGATCCAGAGGGAAGCCAGAGCCCCTGCCACTGCCATATGTTTGCCCCCTCTGACTACCGGACCATGATTATCAGCACCATTGGTGAAATTGCTCGTAAGCGTCTCTCTGTCTATTGAGTCCTTCTGTTTCCTGTTGAGGGTCATGCAACTCAGAGCATCAGAGCAGAGAAGTGTGACCCTGTCACAGATATGGCTCCTACCTGGTAGAACTGAACAAGTACCCAAATCTTGCTGACATGTCTCCAATGTGGATTGGCATGGGGAGGAGAGGTCTGGAGGAGTAGAGCTTTGAATTACTGTATTATATCAATTCTAAGATGCATTTTTTCTTTTCACATTTTAACATCTCAATTTGGGATGTGTGGTACAGTGGCTTGTTAGATTTCAATTTGCAGCACTTTCTGTTTTAGTGGACATAAAATAATGGTACTTGAATATCAGTGGCACCTTGATTTGATGAAAAACAGTATAAAACATTTAAAATATAGGTCTAGTAAGTTGGCAATTTACAATAGACATACATGATGTAATAAGCACCCTGGGCATAAAATATCCTTTATATACACCAGTGCTTGTCATTCTTGGACCCACGAGGGAAAAGTATATTGAAGGAGTCATGAAGCTGATGACAGCGTGACTGGGTTTTGGCTGGAATACACATGAGGTTTGGATGAAGTTGCTTCTTTCTGAAATGACAGTGAGGAATCCATGCCAGTGTTGATAAATGCCACTTGCTTTCAAGGTTCCAGAAAGTGTCTTTGTTATCTGCTTTCCAGTGAATCCTTTAAATATCCTGGGCATTAATTTCCTGGGCAGACGGCTGAGCCTTTCTATCACCATGGGATGCACAGCTTTATTCTTCCTTCTCCTCAATATTTGCACTTCAAGGTATTTTCTCTCTGGTTGCTTCAAAACAATCTAGTTCGGTGCAGTGGTTTTGAGATGGGGTCTTTTGACCCACGGTGTTCTGTGGGCAAGGCCCTTTCACCAGGGGAGTAGAGAACGGGCTGCTCAAAGCCATCTTGCCTGGTACCTGCCACTCCCACGTCCCTCTCGCCGCTGACCCGGCCCCTCCTTCTGTTATCACAGGATGTGGGAATCAGTGTTGGTGCACTCACTTCGCCAACTGAGATATTTAGGATCTTCATGCAAAGCTTCCTGGAGAATCAGGACTCTGGTTGTTTACCAAATTATCCAGACCACTCTCAAGATAGTTTAGTGACATGGATAACATATCTGTGGCATGAAAGTTTATTTCACTCTGAATTTGTGACCCTAGAGTGGCCTCAATGATAATATACATCATTCTGAAAACTGTCTGAGCCATTTTTGGGGGGTGTTGGCAGAAGGTGTGCTAATCTGGGTGGCCAGGCTGGAATGGCACACGTTGGGGAGTGGAGAGAGTGGGGGTAGGATTGAAGGTTTGAGTCAGGTATTTGCTTTAGGACCCCACAATCAGGCCAGTTGAGAAGCAGCATCTCCCCGGGACCTGGTTATCTGGGGGTGTGTGTGGGCATCTGTAATGCACTTGGGTCGGGGCCCTGGAAGGCCCTCCACGTTGCCTTTCCTAACTTCCCTCGCTTCTCTTCCCTAGTGCTGGCCTCATTGGCTTCCTCTTCATGCTGAGGGCTTTGGTGGCAGCCAACTTCAACACCATCTACATTTACACTGCTGAGGTTAGTTTTGGGAAAGGATTGGTTACATCACAGCACACAAGGTGAGCTGCTTAGAGAGAGCGTCAGTCCACAGATAACATACCCTTGGCTTCTGTTGACTTTTGATGATTTTCTAAAAACATCCCATCAAAATGACACGAGGAGGTTATTTGCCGTGGAGTTTCTCCGGCCCCATTGAGTCTAGTGAAAGAGGGTCTCTGAGAAGAAAGATGGAGCCTTCTCCCTTTCTCACTAAACAGCACGTAGGTAAAAACCAACTCATTGTCCTAGCATCATGCTTCCAGAAGAAATAGAGTCCAGTAGCTGCATGCTGCTGTCAAAATGTAAAACTCCCTATTTCTTTCTCTTTTTGAAATTAGAATGTATTTTTCTCCTTTATTCTTTTGAAAGATCACATCCCCCTCCATCTGTTATTTGCCGCATGTAGCTTAAATTCGAATATTCTTCATTTTTATTTATTCTTTCTTAATTTATTGAATTAATACCTCCCTGAGGGAGCTAGAGGATCTCCTCGTAGACCCCCACTTTAAAGAACTAATATTCCTAGAAATAACAGTGTCTGAATAGGAAATTTAGTATTTTAACTGGTTGTGTCACGATTACGCTAGAGAAAGCAGTGCTGTAGGGACTGATGAGGCTGCATCCAACTTCATCCCAGGAAATGCGGAAGTTTGTTCAGATTACAGCTATGACATGACAAAACCATGAAAGTCACAGAGAACAGTATTCTTTTCCCACCACACAGATAAAAATAGGAAATTATGACATATTTGACATATACATAATACTTCATTTGGTTCTGTTAACAAAATATTCTAGAATTTTGTGAATTTATGAACCTAAAAATCTGTGTGTAATATGATGTGCTTCTAAAGTTGTATTTGGAATAGTCAATTTAACATACATTTTGGAATGTGTTCACTTAAAGATTCATTTCTAGGTCTTTTTTTTCCTGATACTTGTTTATTGTTTTTAAAAGAATCAAAGATGGGCCGGCCCCGTGGCTTCGCGGTTGGGTGCGCGCGCTCCGTTGCTGGTGGCCTGGGTTTGGATCCCGGGCGTGCAACGACGCACTGCTTCTCCGGCCATGCTGAGGCCGAGTCCCACATACAGCAACTAGAAGGATGTGCAACTATAACATACAACTATCTACTGGGGCTTTGGGGGAAAAAATAAAAAAATAAATAAATAAAATTATGAAAAAAAAAAAGAATCAAAGATGTGTACTTGAAGATGATTGTCTTTCATCTCCCAGAATTGTCAAAACATGAACAAAACAAAGAAAAAAGCATCACCATGTATCTGAATCCATTATTTTCAGTTATAGCCAGCAGCCTCATTTCTCAGAAAAAGAAAAAAACCTCCCCACCAGACACTCCACACCTGGACCTTCTCCTATAAATACAGCAGTGTCCTCTGAGGCAGGAAAGCATCTTGCTTTTGCATTTGACGGATGGTGGCTCACAAGATGTGGCCAAGTAAAGGGGCTACGTGCTTTGCTTTAGTGAATTGATAAAAACTGTTTTATCTGTATTATATAGCATTAAGAGAAAATTTTCCAACATTTTGAAAAACAGTTCTTTCATATAGTCTCCCTATGATCTCATTTATGAAATAATATTTGTTTACTTATCAAGAATTCTGAATCAATGAAGTACAGATTAATGAGGATTTACTATAAACATAAAAATGTTACAACAGGAGAGTAGAATATGCCATAAGATTCTGCAACAAGAACATGGTGCATGGTGTAGCACGTCTCTGGCACTCCGGCCAATGCTTTTCACTACGTCTGTATTAAAGGTTTCATTAGATTGTTATTATTTGGGGAGTATTTTCTTTCCATTCAGTGGAACCACCTTTATACGTTTATAGCCTAAAGCAGAAATCTTCTGACTCCAGAGCTTACCTTTCTAAAATTATATTGGAATATTTAATTAAACACATATTTTAGAATTTGCTCACTTTAAGGATAATTTCTAAGTGTTTATTTTCTGATATTTATTTAAAAAAATTCGCAGTTGTGTGCCTGAGAAAATGAACGTCTTCTATTCTATATCCTATGTTTCTATATAGAATATTTGGTATTTAATATATATACCAAAGCCTGACCTGGGGAGGGAAGGGCAGAGGACTCAGGCAAAGAAGAGGCCTAAGCGAATTGATGCTTTCTGTGTTCCTCCCTCCAGGTTTACCCCACGACGATGCGCGCTTTGGGGATGGGGACCAGTGGCTCCCTGTGTCGCATTGGTGCAATGGTGGCGCCATTTATAGCCCAGGTACGGCCCAGGAGTCTCTGTAGGGAGGATGAGGTTGAGGGAGGTGGGGAAAGAGGGACCCTGGGTCCCCTCATGTTAAGGTTTTAGCCAAGGATTTCTATTTACTTAATGAGTTTTCCTGAGGTTCTGTTTTCCCATTATTTGGCAAATTTGGGTAGGGAAAGAGGCCAAATAAATGCTTCCAGGCTTCCAGGTAGTCAATAGCATGGTTTGCATCGCCTGCAGGGCTTGGATCTTGCTGGGCATTGTTGCAAGAGGATGCAAAAGAAATGGATGACACAAGGAGCTTGAGCAGTTGGATGACAACAGCTGGAACCCTGACACTGGCCAGGGGTATAATTGAAAAACAGAGCACAAAAATGCAGGGAGGTGGCCTTGGGTAGGGTAAGTCTAGTGCTAGGCAAACCAGGTGCAGGTGGGGATAAAATCTAGGGGTGACCTGGACTCGTGGATGGTGCCCTGTTTCAGGAGGGAAATGGGCAGATATGGTGACCCACATGGTCATGGTTCCTCAGAGGGCTAAACAGCTGGCCCACCTGCATTAGTCATTCTCTTTTAGTCGCAAGAAACGGAAATCCACCTGAGCTGGCTGCAGCAACAGACAGGAGTGAGGCTGGGCCCTGGGAGGGCCTGATCCAGCTAGTGGAGGCTGATGGGGATCCAGGCTGTGTCCTCCTCGTGTCTATCTGGGGCCCACAGTCACTCCTCTGCCTCTCTGAGCATTCAGCCTTTCCTCCTTTCTCCCTGGAGACCAGAGTGCCATGCTTGCCTGTGTAAATGGCCGCCCCACAAATCCCAAACATATATCCTTAGATCCAGCCACCAGAAGACACTGATGCCCTCTCTGCACCCCTACAGAGGGGCTCTCACTGGCCAGTCTGGTCAGTTGTTCATACTTGAGCTAAATCAGTTGTGGCCAGGAGTCAGGGTTATATATACATGCTGCTGGGGAGGAGTAGTTTTTGGAGAAAGGGGGTTGTCATAGGCTGAGCAGACTGTAACGTGTATTTCCTATAGTTTAACAGAGATTTTGCTACCACTAGTTTTTTAACTATTTTGGAAGTATTTTGCACACTCCTCTTAAGGAAAAATGAGGGCAGCTTTTGTCTTGTGACTTTTGCTTTTCAAAGATCTTTTATACTTATTATTTCACCAATTTCAGAAAAGAACCTAATGGTGACAAAGACAGCAGTAAAATATTAATCGTATTTCTGGATGATCAGACCAAGGTATAGTTTATCTTTCAAGCTTTAATTAGGAATTGAGTCTCTTAGTTCTCAACCACTTGGAACATTTTCTCTGGGTATTAGTGGTATTTATCCTACAGGCCACTCCACTTTTGGTGGGCTTGTGGACCAGGAAACATCTCCCAACGGGGACTGGGTCTCCTGAGGCGACAAGGTTCTGCTCTGCTTAGCATCCTGAAGCCAGGGGGTTCTCACCTCTTTATAGCCACGTCACTCATCTTTCTGTGGCCCGCTCATTTGTAAAATAAAGATAAATGATAGCACCCTAATCAGTCAGCCTTCCTTTGGATGTAGTTCTCAAACTTGTGTGCATATCAGAATTCCTAGGATCATTTGATAATGTGAAGATTCCTGGACTCCACCCAGAAATTGATTCTGTATATGGGCCCATCACCTGTATATATATATATATTTTTTTTTTTTTTGGTGAGGAAGAGTGTCCCTGAGCTAACATCTGTTGCCAGTCTTCCTCTTTGCTTGAGGAAGATTGTCCCTGAGCTAACATCCATGCCAATCTTCCTCCATTTTGTATGTGGGAGGCCAAGCATGGCTTGATGAGCCGTGTGTGGGTCCAAACCCACGACCCCAGGCAGCCAAAGCAGAGCATGTGAACTTAACCACAACGCCACCGGGCCGGCCCAGTTCACCTGTATTTTTAACAAGTACGCTGAGTGAATCTGATGCAACTGGTCTGTGGCCCACCCTCTGAGAGGTAGGCCATTAACGGGGAAGATACCAGCTGGGAGATTAGCTTCTACTTTCACTTAGTTCTCTTCCTCTTCCTCCTCTTCCTCCTTCTCCTCCTCCACCCCCTCCGTCTCTTCTTCTTTTTCTTTTCTTCCTCCTCCTCCTCTTTTGCCCTAAAACAGGCTATTAAACCAGTTAAACTAAAATGTTTACATATTAATCAGTCAAAAGTTTATATATTCTAATGACTATATTTATAAGTTTAATAAAAATATCTCTAAAAATGTTTCAAGACATTTATTGGTTAGAAAGTTTAATGGTTGTAGAAATAATAGGAGTTGTGAGTATATAGTCCAAGAAAACAAAAAAGGGGGAATTTTGCTACAGAAGTATTAAAGACTCAGTAAATACAGATGGGACCAGTATAGGGCCCTTACCCATAGATCAGGGACTGCCTCCTCACTTATTCTGGGAAACTTCAAGAAGTCAGACTCCTTAGCCCTAGACAGGCACTCCTTGGTTCAGAGAGTTAGGGCCTGCTGGTACTGCTATAGATGGATTTGACCATATACATGGCTTTGGACTTCACCCCAACCTTGTGTTGCAGGCCCTTGTAGCCCATGGCCATATGGCTGTGGGGACTACAGGGTCTGGGTAACACAAGTAAGACTGCTGTCTTGTGACCAGACTTAACATGATGTCACATCAAAAGAAGCATAGTCCAGCATCCAATAAAAGCATTGAAAAGCATTTTAAACCTTTACAAAAGCTTTTACAGACGTGTCGATGGGGAAGTCCATTTGTGACTCCCAGCAAAACTTTTAAAAATCTCTTTGCTTGCCTCACTTTTGTTGTCACCGATAGGACAGCAGTTGTCCCTGCTCTCCATTCTCGTCCTTCGATCTCTTCACTCCTCAAAGTTCAAACTCTACTAAAGCACGGCCTGAACTATTTCCTCTCTGGTCCCTTCTACAACCTTCCCAGATCTCTTTGTTTGTTCTCTCTTGAGCAGCTCTCTGCTCTTTCTAACTGAAATCATTTAGCCTCTCAGGATTCAAAAAGAAGCTGGTTAGACACACAGAGACTCTTCGTTAGGAGGCGGGAGTGTTCCTTCATTTAGGAACCTATTTTGGTGACCATTCAACAAGTTGTTTTCAGAGTAATTCTCTGCAAATTTTAGATACCCTGTGTGCAGTTTGGCAGTTAGAACACCACGAAGGACTCCATTAGCTACAATCTATATTTGGTAGAGTAGAATGGAGAATTATTTTATCCCAATTCAACATTCAGCCAGCATGGACTGCGCTCTTCCTCTATGCCTGCCGTTGTTCTGTTTATTTGCAGCAGTAACCAAGCCAGACAAGGTTCTTGTGCTGGGCGGGAGCTGGCCTGCACTGGCTTGTAAAAGTTGATTGTCAAAGTTTCAGGAAAGTTTGCAAGCTGGTTAATGTCACATTGTAGCTTGAAATGAGCTATGGTATTATCTATACCACGGACATTGGCAAATGCTACCATCAGAGCTTTTCTTTTTTGAAAACCTGTTGCTAAATATTTGGCAGCACACCACCACAAGATTCCTGCTCTCAAGAGACTTACATTCGACTTGACTATTTTACAAATATGCAAATAATTAAGGTAATTTCAGATTGTGATAAGTCTTTTGGAGATAATACTATAATGGGAAAAGGGAGTGACAGGTCTTTTCAGGCAAGGCCTCTCTGGGAAGGTGACACTGGAGTTGAGACCTGAAGTATGTAAAGGGAAATAGCATTTCAAGTAGATGACAGCTGGTGCAGAGACTGGAGGTGGGGCAGGGATTGGTGTGTTCCAGGAACAGAAAATAGCAGTGGCGAGCAAAATGGAGAGAATATGCCTTATACGCAGATTGAGGACTTTGGATTTTTTCTTAGGAGTAATAGGAAATAATTTAAGGCTTTTAAGCAGGTGAGTAATATCATCAGCTTTGCACTATAGAAAAAGAATCTAGTTGCTATGTAGAGAGTGAATTACAGGGGGCAGGGGTCAAGGGTGGAACAAGCTTGTAATAAGACTTTCATTTCACTTTGCCAGGTACTACTTCCATGAAAAGGGAGAGTTCGGAATTCTGGAAAACCCTTTCTTTTATAGTATAAACATATCGGAAAAGACTACATAAAAACTTTAAACTCCTGCAGAGAAAAAAAAATCCACCATAGATAAGAATAAAAGACAAATGTTTATCTTTCAAGAATCTCAAAAACCCCTAGTTGAATTGTCACAGCTGAGCAATGATGTTGTCTTATCAAATACCTGACCCTCTCCAGAAGCAGGGAATCCAATGAATAGATGCATAAGATCATACACAGAACTTCACGAGTTAACAAAGTGAAAAACATATCCATTTCATATTTCCATAAATGATTTCTAATAAGCACTGAAAATGTACATTGTTAAAGACAAACAAAGCTGGACACTAAGTTGGTAAGGACAGAGTTTGATCAGTAATAACTATTGCAACAGGGTAAAGGGTGCAGTGTGAACTGAATTCAACTTTGATTTGTACAGAGGTGACCCAATGTTTTAAGGAGAAGAGGAGGGAATAGGATGAGCAGGGTCTCAGAATAAAGGAAGTGAAAAATTGCAAAAAGTGGGAAGGGGGGGTTGGTTCACGTGAAAACCCAGACATTGTATATTCTTGGCTCCTTTGTCATAGATTAGTTGACCATATAGGTGTGGGTTTATTTCTGGGCTGTCTATTCTGTTGCATTCATCTACGTGTCTGTTTTTATGCTAATACTATACCATTTCAATTACTATAGCTTTGTAATATAGTTTGAAATCAGGAAGTGTGATACTCCAGCTTTGTACTTCTGTCTTGAGATTGCTTTGGCTATTTGGGGTCTTTTGTGGTTCCACAAAAATTTTTGGATTGTTTGTTCTATTTCTGTAAAAAATGCCATTGGAATTTTGATAGGGATTACATTGAATCTGTAGATTGCTTTGGGTAGTATGGACATTTTAACAATATTAATTCATCTAATCATGAGTATTAAACATCTTTCCATTTATTTGTGTCATCTTCAACTTCTCTCATCAGTGTCTTATAGTTTTCAGTGTACAGGTCTTTTCACCTCCTTGGTTAAATTTATTCCTAGGTATATTATTCTTTTTGATGCAATTGTAAGTGGGTTTTCTTAATTTCTTTTTCTAATAGTTCATTATTAGTATATAGAAACACAACAGATTTTTGTATATTGATTTTGTATCCTGCAACTTTACTGAATTTGTTTACTATTTCTAACAGTTTTTTGGTGGAGTCTTTAGGGTTTTCTACATATAATATCATGTCATCTACAAATAGTGACAGTTTTACTTCTTCCTGTTCAATTTGGATGCTTTCTTTTTCTTGCCTAATTGCTCTGTTTAGGACATCCAATACTATGTCGAATAAAAGTGGTGAGAGTGGGCAAGTCTTGTTCTTGATCTTAGAGGAAAAACTTTTAGCTTTTCACCATTGAGTATGATGTTAGCTATGGACTTGTCATATATGGCCTTTATTATGTTGAGGTACATTTCCTCTATACCCACTTGCTTGAGAGTTTTCATCATAAATGAATGTTGAATTTTGTCAAGTGGTTTTTCTGCATCTTTTGAGATGATCGTATGATTTTAATCCTTCATTTTGTTAATGTGGTGTATCACATTGATGTGTGAATGTTAAACCATCCTTGCCACCGTGGAGTAAATTGCACTTGATTATGGTGTATGATTCTTTTAATGTATTACTGAATTCAATTTGCTAATATATTGTTGAGGATTCTTGCATCTATGTTCATCAGGGATATTGGCCTGTTGTTTTTTTTTCTTGTGGCATCCTTGTCTGGTTTTGGTATTAAGGTAATGCTGGCCTCAAAAAACGAGTTTGGAAGTGTTCCCTCCTCTTCTATTTTTTGGAAGAGTTTGAGAAGGATTGGTATTCTTCTTTAAATGTTTGGTAGAATTCACCAGTGAAGCCGTCTGGTCCTGGACTTTTTTTTTTATTGGGAGGTTCTTGATTACTGACTGAATCTCCTTACTAGTAATTGGTCTGTTCAGATTTTCTATTTCTTTATCATTCAGTCTTGGTAGATTGTATGTTTCTAGGAATTTATCCATTTCTTCTAAGTTATCCGATTTGTTGGAGTATAATTGTTCATAGTAGTCTCTTGTGATTCTTTGTATTTCTGTGGCATCAGTTGTAATGTCTCTGTTATTTCTGATTTTGAGTCCTCTGTCTTTTTTTTTGTGAGGAGGACTAGCCCTGAGCTAACATCTGATGCCAATCTTCTCCTTTTTTTCCTTGAGGAAGATTGGCCCTGGGCTAACATCCGTGCCCATCTTCCTCTGCTTTATATGGGACGCGCCACAGCATGGCTTAACAAGCGATGCATCAGCGCGTGCCTGGGATCCGAATCTGCGAACCCCGGGCTGTCAAAGCAGAGCGTGTGCACTTAACCGCTGCGCCACTGGGCCGGCCCCAAGTCCTCTCTTTTTTTTCCTTGGTAAGTCTAGCTAAAGGTTTGTCAATTTCGTTTATATTTTCAAAAAAAAAAACAGCTCTTAGGGGCTGGCCCGGTGGTGTAGTGGTTAAGTTCACATGCTCTACTTCAGCAGCCAGGGATTCACAGGTTTGGAACTCCGGGCACCGACCTACACACTGCTCATCAAGCTATGCTGTGGCAGTGTTCCACATACAAAATAGAGGAAGGTCGGCATGGATGTTAGCTCAGGGCTAATCTTCCTCACAGAAAATACGAAACGAAAAAACCAGCTCTTAGTTTCATTGATCTTTTCCATTGTCTTTTTCATTTATTTCCACTCTGATCTTTGTTGTTTCCTTCCTTTTACTAACTCTGGGTTTAATTTGTTCTTAGTTTTCTAATTCTTTGAGGTGTAAAGTTAGGTTGTTTATTTGAGATCTTTCTTGTTTCTTGATGTAGGCATTTATCACTATAAACCTCCCTCTTAGAACTGCTTTTGCTGCATCCATAAGTTTTGGTATGTTGTATTTCCATTTTCATTTGTATCAAGGTATTTTCTGATTTTGATTTCTTCTTTGGCCTGTTGGTTGTTTAGTAGCATGTTGTTTAATCTCCACATATTTGTGAATTTTCCAGTTTTCTTCTTGTAATTGATTTCTAGTTTCATACCATTGTGGTTGGAAAAGATTCTGAATAATTATTTCAATCTTCTTAAATTTATTAAAACTTCTTTTGTGGCCTAATATATGATCTATCCTGGAGAATGTTCCATGTGTGCTTGAGAAGAAGGTGTATTCTGTGGCTTTTGGATGGAATGTTCTGTATATATCTGTTAAGTCTATCTAATCTAACATGTTGTTAAGGCCAACGTTTCCTTATTGATTTTCTGTCTGGATAATCTATCTATTGGTGAACGTGGGGTATTCAAGTCCCCTCCTATTATTGTATCGCTCTCTATTTCTCCCTTTAGGTCTGTTAATATTTGCTTTGTGTATTTAGGTGCTCCTATGTTGGATGCATAAATATTTACAAATGTTATATTCTCTTGTTGGATTGACCCCTTTATCATTATGTAATGACCTTCTTTGTCTCTTAATACAGTCTTTGTCTTAAAGTCTATTTTGTCTGATAAAAGTTTAGCTACACCAGTTTTCTTTTGGTTTCCATTTGTATGGAATACCTTTTTCTATCTCTTCATTTTCAGTCTGTGTGTGTCCTTACATCTGAAGTGAGTCTTTTATAGGTAACCTATAGATGGGTCTTGTTTTTTTAATCCATTCAGTCACTCTATGTCTTTTGATTGGAGAATTTAGTCCATTTACATTTAAAGTAATTATTGATAGGTATGTACTTATTGCCATTTTGTTAATTGTTTTCTGGCTTTGTTCTTTTGTTTCTTCTTCTCTTGCTCTCCCTGTATGATTTGATGGTTTTCTATAGTAGTATGCTTGGATTCCTTTCTCTATTTTTTGTGTATCTACTATAAGTTTTTGCATTGTAGTTACTATGAGGCTTACATAACACATCTTATAGATGTAACAATCTATTTTAAGTTGATAAAAACTTAAGCTCAGGGGCCGGCCCCATGGCGTAGTGGGTAAGTGCACGTACTCCACTGCTGGCGGCCCGGGTTCAGATCCCAGGCATGCACCTATGTGCTGCTTGTCAGGCCATGCTGTGGCAGCGTCCCACATAAAGTGGAGGAAGATGGGCATGGATATTAGCCCAGGGCTAGTCTTCTTCAGCAAAAAGAGGAGGATTAACAACAGATGTTAGCTCAGAACTGATCTTCCTCACACACACACACAAAAAAAAACAAAAAAACTTAAGCTCAAATGCGTTCTAAAGCTCTACATTTTTACGCCCCCACCATGTTTTGTTTTTGATGTCACAATTTACATCTTTTTATCTTGTGTATCCATTAACAAATTATTGTAGTTATAGTCACTTTTACTACTTTTGGCATGGAGCAGAGGAAGAGTGCAAAGATGATGTTCACTGCCCTCCCTGGGCTCTGGAAAGGATTATAGTCAGCCCCTAGATGTGTGCTTAAGTAGAAGCCTTCCCCTCAGGCCACAGCTATGAAGACAAGTCCATAGGCCTCTTTCACAGAAAGACTGGGGGTGTGGTTTAGTCTGCTGTCTCTGCACTGTGTCTTGGGCTGGGGAGGGTGGTAATCAGTTCAGAACTATTTGTTTATTACAGTGCTATGGGATCCACAGATGTAGGTCCCACGAGCCAACAGAACCAGGTGATCAAGGGGTGTCCCCTGGGTGGCAACCACAAAAACTGGGGCACCAGACATATGCACAAGCTCCTTTCCAGGTGATACCAGTGATCTGGAGCGAGCCAGTGGGGGAGTGTGAAGATAGCACCTGTCCTATGGGGTTTCTGGAGAGTATTACAGTTGGCCTCTAGATATGTGTTTAATTATTATTTTTAAAATTTTATTTATTTATTTTTCCCCCAAAGCCCCAGTAGATAGTTGTATGTCATAGCTGCACATCCTTCTAGTTGCTGTATGTGGGACGCGGCCTCAGCATGGCGGGAGAAGTGGTGCGTCAGTGCACGCCCGGGATCCGAACCCGGGCCGCCAGCAGCGGAGTGCGTGCACTTAACCGCCAAGCCACAGGGCCAGCCCAACATGTGTTCAATTAGAAGCCTGCTCCTCAGGCCACAGCTATGAAGATAAAGTAATAGGCCTCTTTCCCAGAAAGATGGCATTTTAGTCTGCTGGCTCTCAGCCGCTGTGCTCTGGGGTATAGCTTGTTAAGAACTCTTTGTACATTTGTTACAGTTCTGTGGGATCCATGAATGTAAGCCCTGCTGGCTGCCAGAGCCAGGCAATCAAGGAGTGTCTTCTGCGTGGTAGCCACATAAATGGGCACCAGATGTGTGCACAAGCTCCTTTCTGGGGCATACCAGAGATCTAGAGCAAGGCAGAGGGAGAGTGCACAGATGGCACCCACTGGCCTTCATCCTTGGAGAGTGAGTGCACAGATGGCACCCACTGGCCTTCATCCTTGGAGAGTATTTCAGTAGGCCCTTGGATGTGTGTTAAAGTAGGTGCCTGCCCCTCAGGGTGATGATTTAAGATAAACAAATAAGCCTCTTTCACAGAAAAACTGGATGTGTTTCACTGGGTTGCCTCTGTGCTGGGCCCTGAGGGGGTAGCCGCATTAGTCCAGATGAGCTCTCTAAGAACATTTCTCAGTTGGCTATAGCCCGGTGGGTCTCATGGATGCAAGCACCAAGCCACTAACTTGGCTTTCCAAGTTAGATGTTTTGGGGCTCATCTCTTAGGTGCAGGTCTTAGAAGTTGGGGTGCCAGATGTGAGGTTCAAACCCTTGGCTCCTCAGGGAGAAGCCTGGGGTTGTGAGTTCCCTCCTGGTTGTGGGTCACCATACCAGGGATGGGGTTTATGGTGAGATTGTGTCTCAGGCTCTCCTACCTGCTCTTGTTATCGCCCAAGGGATGTTGTCTGCCTGCCGCAGGACATGCCGATAGTCTAGAGGCAAGGTGGTAGGAGAGAAAGGGTTTTATTACAGCTTGCTAGCAAGGCGGAAGTTGGCTGACTAATGTCTGAAAGAACCAACTTACAGAACAAAGACTATAGGCCAGTTATATAGGGAGCTGGTCTCCAGGTGGGGAAGGCGTCTTATCTCTGGGTGGGGGCAGACATCTAGTCTTAGTTCCTGATAATCTTTTGTTTATCAGAGACCAGAGCAATACCCTACACCCTGATTTAAAGATAACAAGAACACAATCTTTAATATGTATAGTAAAGGTTACTGTTTACGTGAGTGAGTCACTGACACAGACAGTTTAGAAACACATTTGATCCCCAATTAAATTATAAGGAATAGCCAGAGTCACCACACCAGATCTTTCAGTTGTCATTGATGATGGCTATCAGCAAAGGCTCTCTGCCCGGGGGTCATCACATTCCTAAGGAACTCAGAAGAACAAAGTTATCAACTTGTCGCAGCTGGGAGGGGCCATAAAATCTACAGAACTTGTATATCTCCTGGAGGGTGCATATCCAGCTGGGTTAGTTAATCAAAGGTCATTCAGAGTTACAATATGGTTTCCTTTCTACAATACGGTTTCCCTTATGTCAACCTTGTGTTGAGCCGGTATCATTCTGATGTGTTTTTTTCTCTCGTTTGCCTGATGTATCGGAGTTACTCAGCTAGTTTTTGGGTTTCTTTCCCAGGAAATTGTTTCATATGTAGCTGTAGATCTGGTGTGTCCATGAAAGGAGGTGAATTCAGGATCCTCCTATGTTGCCATCTTGAAATGGAATCTTCGTGTGCTTTTTATAGCCTGCTTTTTGCATACAACAGCATGTTGCAGACATTTTTTATGTCAATAAAAATAAAAGTCAAGCCATTTTTCGTGCTGAAAAATATATCATTGTATGTATACTCCAAAAGTTACTTTTCAATTACTTTATCAGTTCTGTATTGTTAAACGTCTAGACTATTTGATATTTTTCTTTTATAAACAACAGTAATGAGCATCCTTGTGCTTACATTTTTATCCAACTATGCAATTATCTCTTTAGGATAAATTCCTAGAAATTGGATTGGTAGGTAGGTCAAGGGTCTGCTTTTTCCATTTTGGTATATTGTGTTAAAATTCTCTTTGGGAAGGTTGTACCAGTGTGTAAGGCCATGCTGCCTCACATATTTGCCAATTGGTTTTGTTAGTCTTTTTCATCTTGGCCAATCTCGTGGGCAATAAGTGATATCTCTGTTATTGTAATTAGTATTTCTTTATTAAGCATGAAATAGAATGTTCTTTTCATATTTTAATTGGGTATTTTATCTTTTTTAGCTTGCCCATTCAGGTCCTTGCCCATTTTTCAATTCAGTCTTTCAAACATTGATTTGTGAGAGTCCTTCTTATATATAAAGGATTTTAACCATTTTTCTGACATATTACAAATATTACCCCCAGTTTTCCATTTGTCTTTAATTCTTGTTTATGTTCTCCTTTATCTGTACAGAAACTTTAAGTTCATAGGCACTCAAATTTATCAATATTTTCCTTTACAATTTCTGGATTCTGTGGTCAGGATTGTAAAAATACACATCTCTCATTTCTTCCAGTCTTGCTTGGCTTTCTCTTGTTTGGAGAAGAGAGTGTGTAAACTTTTTATTGAAGTATAACATACATATAAAAGTGTCCAAATCATAAGTGTACAACTTAATAAATTTTCACTTTGAATGCATCCAGGATTCTGACCCAGAAATCCCTGATGTACCCTCTTCCAGGGCATCGGTGTATCAAAATGTGAGGTCTAATGCAGGAAACAGCTTTATGATTTCCTAAATGGCAGGCCAGTTGTCCCTACACTATATATTGCATAACCCATTTTTTACTCATGGATTAGAAATGTCTGTTTGCTTATACTCCCACAATTACTTGGTCTATTTCTAGCCTCACTATTTTAGTCCATTGATCTGTCTGGTTTTGTTATTGTCATATTCTTTTCATTGGTCGAATGAGATTTATAGTACATTTTTTTTTTTTTTTGGTGAGGAGAGCAACCCTGTGCTAACATCTGCCAATCCTCCTCTTTTTTTTTTTTTTTTTTTGCTGAGGAAGACTGGCCCTGGGCTAACATCCGTGCCCATCTTCCTCCACTTTATATGGGATGCCGCCACAGCACGGCTTGCCAAGCAATGCGTCAGTGCGTGCCCGGGATCCAAACCGGCGAACCCCGGGCAGCCGCAGTGGAGCACGCGCACATAACTGCTCGTGCCACCGGGCCGCCCCTATAGTACATTTTTAAAACCAGCCGTTTAAGCCCCACCTTATTGCTCTTCTTGATCAGATAAGCTTTAGAATAACTTAGTTACAATGTGCCTCTCTTGTCTGCCCAAATCCTATTAAGATTTTAATTGTTAATTTGTTAAATGTATTGGTTAATTTAGGAAAAACTGACTTTTTTTCTTGGTGTTGTCTTCCTATCTAAGAACAAGATTTGTCTCTCCATTTGTTCAACGTTCCTTCCATACCCCTTGCTGGGATTTTATTGTTTTCTTCAAATAGATCCTGCACATCTTGTTAAGTTTATTCTTAATCATTTTAAGGCTTTTCATTGTTATTGCAAATAGATTATTCTCTTTCATTATAACTTCTAGTCTGACATCCTAACTAATTATTTGTCCTTAGAAAGGCTATTGAGTTTTTTAATCTATTGATTTTTCAAACAGTCAGCTTACTAAACTTATTCCGGATAGTTTTTCATTTGAGCCTCTTGAGTTTTTCAGGTTTATAATCATATCTGTCCTGTGATTTCAATCTATCCCTCCACGTGAATCCTTCCTGTCAGTGTTTTAATGTACTTAAGATTCCATAGCTTACAAACTGTTAACTCAACCCCATTGACTCTCTCTTTCCAGGCAAACCACTTAAACTGTTCCTTCTTCTCACTATCCTCATTGCCTTCTCCTCACTTGCCGCCTCGCCTTCTCCAACCTGGCTGCAGCCGTCCCTACTCCAACAAAATGATTCTTGATATGGTCTCCGGTGACCTTCCCTTCTCTAAATCCAAACCTTGTTTCAATCCCCCATCTCACTTGACCTCTCCTTCCCTTTAAAGACTCATGGCCACACCCTTGCAATCTATTCCTTCTCATGGCATCCATCACCTTGCAGTCTTGTGGTTTTCCTCCTATATCTTTGGCTGTTCCTTCTCGATCTCTTTGTGGGGTAACTTCCTCTACTCTTTCTTTATTGTTGGAGATTCTTATTGCTTAATATTAGACCCTCATCTTTTCATATTTTACTCTTCACTTCGGTGGTTCCACCCATTTTTATGATTTTAGTTACCAACTATATGCTTGTGACTCCCAAATTTACATCTCTAGATTAGGCCTTTTTTCCGAGCTCCAGATTCATACATCTAATCACCTCCTCAGCATTTCCACTGGAATGTCTCAAAATCATCTTAAATTCAGCATGTCTGAAATTAAACTCATAACATCTCTCCCCAAACCCACTCTTCTTCCACAGTTTCCATCAATGAATGGCATTACTCTCCAACCTGGGAGTCATCTTTCTCTATTCCTTTCTCTCTTATCGTCATATTCAATCCCCAAACCATGTAGATTTAACATCCTAATAGATGCTGAATCGTTCATCTTATCTCCTTTTCCACCACCAGCCTCACTCTGGTTGAAACTACCCCACATTTCATTGGACTGCTAAAATAGAGTCCAGACTGTACGCTCTCATTCTCCTTCAGCACGTTTCCTGCACTGCATCCATGTAGATCTTACATTATTCTTGTGCTTTTGCTTTTATCATCTCGACCTTGCCCTTCCTCACAAATAAAGACTAAAATCCTCAATGTAGTTTACAGGGCTCTACCAATGATACCTGCATCTTGTACTCTTATCTGCTGTTTACTTAGCTATAAACAATCTAGTTCTTGTAGTTTATTAAAAGCACCACAGTTATTTCCTCGTGGGGTTTTCTCACTCGCTATTCCCTTGGACTGGAAACTCTTTCTGCCCTCCCACCCCATCTCCACCTCCAGTTATCTGTGATTCGTTCCCTGCTTAGGAAAGCCCTCTCTCATGCCCTAAACTAAGTCTTGTCCCCCTGCTATGAGCTCTTAGGCACTTTGAAATTTTCTTTTATGTCGCTTATCAGATTGTAATTGCCTATTTATTTGTCTAGCTATTTAAAATCTCTCTTCCAATAGACTTTAAGCCCCGTGATGAGGACAGGGATGTGTGCCTCATTTGCTAATTTTTGTATGCCTAGCTCCTACTCCAGTGCCTGGCATATAATGGGCACTCAAAACATTTTGCGAATGATGTTTCTAACTGGCTATTTTTTGTATATAGAAAACGAATTTATTTTTCACATTAATTTTGTATCCAACTATTTTATTGACCTATCTTATAGATCAGTTTGGGTCCTCAGAAGAGCAGATGCTAATGTGGAATTACACAGGAAAGAGATTTGTTGGAAAACACCTGGAAGGGTAAATGAGAAAGGGAGCAGGGTTGGGCAAGGAGAGCCTTCAGACCACAATGCAGGTGTGACAGCGGCAAGGACCCCACCTAGCCGGAGTATTTTCTTCTAGTGAACCACTGAGTTTTATCTGCCAGTATTTTTGTGTGTGTGTGAGGAAGATCAGCCCTGAGCTAACATCCATGCCAATCCTCCTCTTTTTGCTGAGGAAGACTGGCTATCTGCCAGTATTTTATTTATAATCTTTGAATCAATATTCGTGCATGAGATGGCAGTTGGTTTTTGTATACGTTTTATCTTTGTTAGATTCCGGAACTGTTATTCCTGAAATCAGCCAGGATTGGTTTCATTAAAAGGAAATAGGAAGCTTTTCTTCTCTCCCTGGACTCTTCCTGGAGATTTGAAAGAACTGGTCTGTGAAAGCGAATCCTGGCACTTTTGAACATGCGCTTTCTTGGCCACTCGTTTCTTCTCTGATTATTTGTTTCTCTTGGTGCTGTGTCTTGTGTAAATGTGAGGAAACATTTTTATTGAATATTTGCTTTATTCAAATATATTAGCAAAGAACTATGGGAAGTATTCTCTAGGATTCTTTTCATTGATTCTGTATTAGTAATTATTTCCTTGTTCACATTCTTAATTCCGTGCATTTATGTGATTTTTCACTCTAATTTATAACCAGCTTTATTTTATTTTTTTATAAAATAAAATAGCTCTTGGGTCGAGTTATCAAGTCCATTTGCTTCTGTTTTGTAATTTATTCATTTAGGCTTTTTTAAAAATTATTTTGCACTAGTTTCTTATGTTTGTTAACATTTTTTCAACTTGAGTCAGAAGTATAGTTCAGTGTTTCTATTATTATTATTATTATTATTATTTTTGGTGAGGAAGATTCGCCCTGAGCTAACATCCGAGGCCAATCCTCCTCTTTTTGCTGAGGAAGACTGGCCCTGGGCTAACATCCATGCCCATCTTCTTCTACTTTATGTGGGACGCCGCCACAGCATGGCTTGACAAGTGGTGCGTTGGTGAGCGCCCGGGATCCAAACCTGCCAAACCCGTGCGGCTGAAGCAGAGCGCGCACGCTTGACTGCTCTGCCACTGAGGTAGCCCCTCTGTTATTTTTTATTAACAAGGTTTACAATCATTTTTAGATTTTTTCTAAATATAAAAAGATGCTTGTAAAGTTTCAAATACAGAAATGTATAACTGAGAAAGGAAAAATTCTCTGTAATTCTATCACTGGAGATAATCACTGTATCTCTTAATATTTTGGAGTATAGTCTTCCAGATGCTTTTCTATGCATATATTATTTGTCTCTCTGGGTGTGTCTACCAGTAATATTTGTATATATGTGTGTATATACACACACACACTTATTATGGATGTATTATACATAGATGTATGTATATATGTAGGCTGACTGACTTCTGTGAGTATCTGCATATCTATTTACGTCTGTCTATATATCTATATGTCATGGTCACCTGCAGAGACAGATGGAAATTCCTCCCCCACACCAAAATTTGGATAGGATGTCAAGACACACATACACACACCAAGAGGGTATGAAAATGTTTCTTACTTAGTTACACAGTTGAGATCTCTGGGAGAGCAGGACAGGCCTCTCAAGCAGATCTGAAATGGCCTGAGAGAACAAGGCAAGGAGACTGGCTGGGGTTTTTTTTTTTTTTTTTTTGAGGCAGATTAGCCCTGAACTAACATCTGTTGCTAATCCTCCTCTTTTTGCTGAGGAAGATGGACCCTGGGCTAACATCCATGCCCATCTTTCTCTACTTTATATGTGGGACGCCTGCCACAGCATGGCTCGACAAGCAGTGTGTAGGTCCACGCCTGGGATCCAAACCTGTGAACCCCAGCCTGCCGAAGCAGAGTGCGCAAACTTAACCCCCTGGCTGGGGTTTTTATTGTGGCCAGGGTGAGGGTTCCTGCACTAGGGCAGGGGCTTGTGTGGTTTGAATCCCCTGCTGGTGCCAAAGGAAGGAGCACTCAGCCTTTCTTATCAGTTTGTCCAAAAGTTGGGGAACAAGGGGAAGAGGGAAGGGTGAGCCTAAAAGGCTGTCAGCAGTCATCAAATGGAGTCAGACTCCTCTTTACAGTGTATATTTATGTCTGTGTGAGTATACATGTAGATAGGCCTGTGTATAAACAAACACACACACACCCAAACCTATCCATCCATCTCTCCACATACATCTACATATTGCAACTGCCTTTTCTCATTAATAATCTTTTTATATCAGTACGTGTAGATCAACCTCATTCTTTAAAGTAGGTGCATAGATTTCCATTCCATGGATGGGCCATAATTAGATAGCTATTATCTTCTTGATGAATAGGTTGTTTCTATGTTATTTCTTTTGGCTTTTACAAACAATGGGACACTGAATATCAGGCACAATACACCTTCATACATGTGCAACTACGTTAGTTCATTCAACAGTTACTGAGCTCTATTATGTTATAGATATGGTACAAATCAAGGTCCCAGATTCTTTGAGGTTACATTCTAGTGGACAATGCACAAGAGACAAACACTTTACTAATATGTCAGATATGATTAATGCTATGAAAACATATAAAACCAGGAAAGGAGATAGTGATGGGGGTGATCTCCTATATAGGGTGGTTAGGGAGGGTCCCTACAATAGGGCAGAGACACGTGGGAGTATGTCTGAGGGAAGAGCATTATTTTGTAGAAAAAGTCTATTTGATAATTTTTAGGTCAAATGGTGGACATATTTTAAATTATGATAGATCTGTCAAATTGTCTTCTCTATTTTAAAAAAATTTATATACTCCTTGATATAATGACATATTATTACCACATTTTTTTTTGGTGAGGAATATTCGCTCTGAGCTAACATCTGTTGCCAATCTTCCTCTTTTTACACTTGAGGAAGATTAGCCCTGAGCTAACATCTGTGCCAATCTTCCTCCACTTTATATGTGGGTCGCTGCCACAGCATGGCTTGACAAACAGTGTAGGTCTGTGCCTGGAATCCGTACCTGTGAACCTGGGCCGCAGCGGTGGAGTGTACCAGACTTCACCACTATGCCATGGGGCCGGCCCTATTAACACATTCTTAAACAAGCATCCCTTTTTCTTTCCATCACCACCAAAAGGGATAGCTGGTTGTTTCCAGGCCATTAATCGTTCTTTTGTTGGGCTCCTCTCAGTTGATTTACCATGCCCCTATTATAATAAACCAAATTTCCATTGATACTTGGATCTGTGTTGTCTCATCATTTTTCCTGACCTCTATTTTGGCACTAACATCACACCACTAATGATTGGAACTTTGTTTAATGCCTCTTAGTTTATTAGCCTAAGAGATCCTGAGGGAGGTTATTTCACATGTCTGAAAATATGTGAAAACACGCATGTTTTCAGAAGTTTCCTGATTTATTTTACATGTTAATTCTTTCAAATTAACTGTAGAATCATTTTTTTCTCTCAAATTGATGCAAAAATCTTACTGGGATTTTAAATGAGAATCCATTAGAATTCATATTACTTTGGTGAGAACTATATTTTTACAATGGTGCATTTTTCTATCTAATAATTAAATAGATTTATTCAATTTTTCATGTCCCTTAGTAGTTATAATTTTCCTTATATCTTATACATTCCTTAAATTTATTCCTAAGTATTTTTGTTCCTATTAGCTGTGTCTCACAAATTTAATATACTGTATTTTCATTCCATTTAATGTATTTTTTTCTGTGTGTGCATGAGGAAGACTGGCTCTGAGCTAACATCCAAAGCCAGTCCTCCTCTTTTTTGCTGAAGAAGATTGGCTTGGAGCTAACATCTGTGCCCGTCTTCCTCTACTTCATATGGGACACTGCCACAGCATGGCTTGATGAGTGGTGTGTCAGTCCACACCTGGGATCTGAACCTGTGAACCCTGGGCCACCAAAGTGGAGCGTGTGAACTTAACCACTATGCCACCGGGCTGGCCCCTATTTAATGTATTTTTTATTTATTTTTCTTGAGACTTCTTTGACCCATGGATTGTTTAGAAGTGTTTGGAGACTTTGCTATCTTTCTGTTATTTTTAGCTTGATACCATTTTAGTCAGAGAACACATTCTATGACTTCAATTCTTTTAATGTTTTGGTTCATTTTATGGCCCAGAGCATGGTCTGTCTTGATGAAAGTTCCATGGGCAGTAGAAAGGAATATGTGTGTTGCTGTTTGTTGGGTGGAGTGTTCTATAAATGTCAACTAGATCCTGTTGGTTGGTGGTGTCATAAAGTTCTGTATCCCCGATTTTCTGTCTAGTAGTTCCATCAGTTGTTGAGAGAGGGTTATAAATTCACCAACTATATGTGGATTTATCTGTTTCTCCTTTCAGTTTTTGCTGAATGTATTTTGAAGCTCTTTGGTGTGTAAACCTTTAGGATTACTATCTTGTTGGACTGAACCTTTCATCATTGTGTAATGTCCCTCTTTGTCTCTGGTCTGGGCTGATTTTTAGAAGTAGAGACTAACAGATCTCTTTCTTTTTGATACAGTGAATCTGGATTGAGGCCTGGAAATCTGCATTTAAAAAAAAATTCCCAGATTATTTTTATAATCAAGCATTACTCAGTTTTTGCTTGCAAACAATGGGAACTGACTTCGGTTAACTTAGGCAGAAAGGAATTTATTGGAAGAATATCCAGGAACATCTACTGGATTGCTAGAGTCCTGCTAGGAAGCAGAGCCCTGTATCCCTCTAGGGAAGCTAAAGGGACAAAGCAGTTGTTCTCCCTGATCCTAGCTGGTGGAGCACAGTTATGTGACCTAAATTCAAACCTTTAGGGTCTCACACCACCTAGGACTTTGAATCTGGTGCCAAGGATATGAGATATAGTTTAGAATTCATTCTGGTGGTGGCAAGAATTTTGGTGTCAAATAATAGAAGTGGCAGCAACGGCAGAATCCAGACACATGCCTAACTATGGTATGATTTGGTCATCGTTCAGACTGCCTGGTCTTTTTCAGTTTCTACCCCTTTTCCCTTTTCTGAGCCTGGTTTCCCAAACTCCTGTTTGGGGAAAATTGTAACATTTTATTTTGGGACATAAAATCAGAAAATAGTATCTGTTACTTACTAAGTCAACTACAAACTAGTTAATGAGGTTAGTATTATGGGTTCTGTTTGCATGACAGGTGGAATTATTTACTGTTTTGGAAGATAGCAGACCTTATACACAGAATGGGCTCTCAAATTGTGTATCTTAGGGGAACCTAAGTGGTGGTAACAGCACTAGGCTGTGTGGTAGAGATCTCTGGGACTTTGGACAAGTAGTCACTTAGCCCTTACTCTAGGGTCATCTATAAGTGAGGCAGCTGGACTAGACCAGATAGTTTTGGTCTCTCCAAATTGCAGTATTCTGTGACCCTGGACAGCCTTGCTATGCCTTAATCACTTCAGTTTACCATGCTTTTGAGATTAGTTGACAACTACCAAGTGCTTGGCTTTTTGCTAACTTTGGGCATAGTCCTGGGGAAACTGACACGTGAGATGGAGTGTCTGAACTAGCCAGTCTCAGGGTGAGAAGATCCAGGCCAAAGGATGTATATAAATTGGCAGAAATCCATTCTAACTGTGGAAAACGGACACGAAACAAAAAAGTTTTGATTGGTTGTCACACATGAAGCATAATGAACACAGACAGGACACGTTATCTTTTCAGAAACCATGAGATTACATCTCCTCCAAAAAAACTTTCTCCTGGTTCATCCTGTCAGAACTGAAGAGGGAAAGTGGATGTCTGGCAGAGGGTGTACTCCATCAAGTAAGAGGATAAGAAGTTAAGCAAGCTGAACTGGTATGAGAGAGGGGGTGGGGAAACAGGCAGATCTCCCATCTTCCCCAAGTGCTGATTTGCTCTGGAGATGCCTGAGGGGTGGGTGCAGAGAGAAGTCTAACCCAGCTGGTGCATGTTAATGTCAGTCCCAGCTCATAGAGGAGTCACACAAAATGCCTACAACAGCTTGGTCCAAATGAATAATAGATCTAAGATGTCAGGAATGCACAATTTACAAAATGGCTGCAAAGGACCTTCATCTGTGTACTTGGCGAGGTGAATCCTTATTTCCCCTTTGACATAAAGAGCAGTTTAGAAGTGACAGAGGCGGGGGCTGGGCCCACCCCGTGGCTAAGTGGTTAAGTGCGCGCGCTCCGCTACTGGCGGCCCGGGTTCGGAACCCCGGGGCGCGCACCGACGCACCGCTTCTCCGGCCATGCTGAGGCCGCATCCCACATACAGCAACTAGAAGGATGTGCAACTATGACATACAACCGTCTACTGGGGCTTTGGGGGAAAAAAAGGAGGAGGATTGGCAATAGATGTTAGTTCAGAGCCGGTCTTCCTCAGCAAAAAGAAGAGGATTGGCATGGATGATGCTCAGGGCTGATCTTCCTCAAAAAAAAAATTAAAAAAAAAGAAGTGACCGGGGCACACTAAATTGAATCATTGCTTGTGACTTGCAGGTTCTTATGAGCGCATCATTCCTGGGAGCCCTGTGTCTTTTCTCATCTGTCTGTGTCGTATGTGCCATTTCTGCATTTACTCTCCCCATTGAAACCAAAGGACGGGCTCTACAGGTAAGTGATGCAGGAATCTTTTAAGTATTCTCAACTACCACCTTTGACCAAAGGAATAAAGCTTAGAGTATGGAAATTCTTCTTTGAAGCAGACATAATGATATCCAAGCATGTGCTAACATAGTGATATATTTGTTTAGTGGGTTCCGATAGAAAAACTGGGTATCCACTTTTCCTGCATGTAACTTTGAACAGCAATGAAGTTAAAGTAAGCAATTATTCACTTCAAATCTTTGCTTCCCATAAAAGTTGTATCTTGAACAAGGGCTAGGATGAATGATATTGTTGAGGCCTCAGCATTCTACTCTTCTCACTTTTCTGTCTGGATGTAAGCATTGCTGAAGAGCTAACGGTAGCCAAGGAGCAGAAATAGCTATTTGTGTTGCCCTTAGGATCACAGGGCCTTTACATGTTGGTCCAGCTACCCTTCCCCTAGTACTACTGGCTGCCTGTGATGAAAGCAGAGACAAAAGCTTCAATGCTGCACCAGTTGCCATCCAATACCAACAGTCAGCAGACACTGACTGCTCACTCTATTTCACAAAGTACATCAAAAGGATACCCCAGAAGTGTAAGGTCTGCTCTCAGGGGCACAGTTGTATCCCTCTGCCCTCATAGCTGGATCCAGTGAAAAACATACCTCAAAGGTGGTGGTTCTTGTTTTCCTGCCTCAAACATAAAGCTTGTTGCTAGTGTGCAAGTGTGTCTGTGTGTGCACACGCATGCGGAAGGGGGAGAACAGTTGGGGTTAGGTATATAGTTTGCTTGATCTGAGCCACCACCTCTGAGGTTGTGAAGAGTCATGATGCTTGTATGGCTGAATGTGACTTGCCCTCTCTCCCATGTCCTATTCAAAGTAAGTCATAGACACATGTTAATATTTGTGTTGGTACAGATGTGTTTTGTTGTCTGTGAGTAGATATAAGAAAGGCACTATTGAGTAAAGAGAAAAAAAAAACTTCTTACATCAGTCTCAATTTTTGTCCTAGGTCCTAGGTCTTATTCCATTTTTTCCCCTAGCTTGTTTGTTTATCTTTAAGGTAATACACATTTTAATCACAGATTAGATAACCTGTCATGTAATTATGAATTTAGGGCTTTGTTTAGTTTCCTTACCTGGAAAAGTAACCCATTCATTGAATGCTTAAAGCCAGAGACTGAATTAGATGATTCATATGATTCCTTTTAATTTTAAATAAAAGGATTATCATATCCTTCACACAAATGAGGAAACTAAGGCAAAGGGAAGTCAAGTAACTTGCATAAAGGAACATGCTAGTATATAGTGGGTCTGGAATTTAAACTAGATTGCAAAATTAAGTGGCGCTTAATCTTACACTAATTTTCCATGGTGGTTTTATTTTTTTAAGTAGTAACAATACATATAAAAGCAAACCTGGCTCACCATCTAATGTGCTCTATGGATTTCCAATTCAAGTCACATTCACTTACAAAAGACCATTCCCTCTTCTGTTGACTGGGACTTAGTTTTAACATTGTGGTGAAATTATTTTTGTATCTCTGTTCACAAGCCTTTTTAATATCTTTTCCTTACAACTTGAATGTGTAGATTCAGTAAATACAATTGTATGGGCATGGGCATGATGGCTCTGCCACTCACTGGCAATATGTCTTTGGGCAAATCTTAAAATGCGTGTTGGTATCTCGCAGTGTTGTGAGCACTTAACATATGAAACTACCTAGTAACTGACACAATAAAGCTTCTAGAAATGTGTAAAACATGCCAAAAAACTTCAACTTCCTTCCAACAACAACGTAAGACAGCATCCAAATAATTTGGATGAAGCTGTTCAATAGTTTAATAGTAGTAATTCCACTTTAGAATTACTCTAAGAAACTCATTCATTTTGATGAGCCTGGTAAACTAAAAATCAAAAAAACTCTTGAAAGAGGATACTTATAATGTGATTTTTTCTGAATGTCTGTATTGCACTAGAATAACTGAAGTATAAAGCTGCCATTGCATTGTCAGGTACACAAAGGTAGATGCTTAGGATCTCAATTCTTTACAAGTTTATTAAAGAACCTTCTGTTACCAGTTTCTAGTGCCAGACAGCTGAGCATGAATGAAGACTTTCTTTTTATTAAAAGTATTGATTAAATCACTTCTTATTCCAGCAAATTAAATGAAGACTTGCAAACCTATGTCTACCAGAGAAGAAAAATGCATTTTATCTTCACAAAGAGCTGTGGCACATCTTTAAGATCCTGGTTTAATTTTTATGTTCTTGTAATTAAAAAACTGTATTTTTGAAAAATAAGGCACATGAGAATGAGGTGGGTTAACTGTATATTGATCTCTTCCCTGGGAGACAATATATTGAGAACGTTTATAAAATATACTTTAACATTGGAAAGGTGTGTCTGTGGGAGATGGGTAGCGGAAAGGTGGCTTTTCTTCTTTGATGTCAAGACTGTTAACATTCATATGAATAATAAATCTCAGACAAAATGCATATATACTTGATATTCTCCCATGAGGTTTATAGCACAAGTTGGACTGAAATTGTATGGCTAAGACATGAACTTGGGGGTGGTACCATTAAGCCTTTCAAAACAACTAGAATAGTCATCAAATTCACAAATAAAATTAGCATATTTATTTAAATTGTGGACTCAGTTTATTAATGAAAATTCTTATATAAAATAATATGTTTAAATTAGTAAGAGTCTGGTACATAATCACTAAGAAGCTGGGAATAAACTAATATTTTCCCAGACATTCTGTTTCTACTCTAACTTCATTATTTGGTGGGAGGAATTTTTGATTGCCGTGAGATAGAAAATTAAAGAGTGCAGCAACTTTCCTCCATCGTGTAATTATTTATCTGCCCTTTGTTGAGCAACTGCTTGCATGCATGATGTCACACCTGTGCACATCACACTCTGTTAGGTTAGGTATGCTGTGGAAAGAAAACACCTAAGGCTTACATTTAGATTTAGTCTTTTATTGATGTTCAGGCTTATTGTGGAGACCTCTGAAGTTGGGGACGCCAAGGCTTGGCTCATCTACTCCTCCCACGCCCATTTTGCAGTGGAAAAAGAACTCGCTGCAACCACAATGAAGTGTCCTTGCACTAGTAAACTACGTGCATGCGAGAGTTTACACCCCTGCTTCAGTAGAGGTACAAATCATTCCTATTTGAACCACAGGCACAAATGACTTAAGGTCAGGAAACCTTTTCTGTAAAGGGCCAG
Organism: Diceros bicornis minor; assembly: GCF_020826845.1. Lineage (NCBI taxonomy): Eukaryota > Metazoa > Chordata > Mammalia > Perissodactyla > Rhinocerotidae > Diceros > Diceros bicornis. Next base: position 86,482,727 of record NC_080742.1, on the reverse strand, counting down.
ATAGTAAATACTTTAGACTTTGTGAGCTATATACGGTCCCTGTCACATTTTTCCCCCCACAGCCTTTAAAAATGTAAAAAACATTCTTAGCTCTCAGGCTGTATAAAAATGGGCTATAGGTTGAATTTGACTAACAGGCCATAATTTTGTTGAAATAAATTTCTAGGTCCAAGATGGAGCCACTCCTGCCCAGGGTGCCACGTCAACAAACTGAAACTTAAATACTCTTATGTCTCTATTAATGCTCCACTTGACTAGAAATGCAGTATATCCAGTCAGACAATCCCCAAACGCCAAGCCAACTCTGGGCTCTATACTTACTGCCTTGTTCCTTAGTCTTTATCCTATAAAAGCTTCCTGCCTTCTACCCCATTTTGCAGTTCTCTGGACCCTTGGGAATGGAGACTGCTCACTTCATGAAGTGTCAAAGTTTGTTCTCAGAAAGGTTCTGGGGTTCCAGAAAGGCTCCAGTACAGTTATATTGGGAGTTCGCAATGGGTGGCAGCAGTTAGCAGACTCATAAAGCCTCGCGGTAGGTCCATAAACTGCAGGGGGACTTGGGGAAATAAACTTCAGATAAGAAATTTAAACTATTTTAACCAATGGTACAACAAAATCTAAGTAGCCACAAGTCAGACTATTAAAAGCCATTAGGGTGTCTGCCACTTTTATAAAGAAATCTTCTGGTGAAAGGAATAGATCTGTTGCTAATGGGAATCTTGGAAGGCAAAGCAGCAAAATTAGTGGGTGTGGGTCGAGCACTTAAGAGATGTTAGAGCACTTGCCACCTAAACCTAAGACTCCTGTGCTAGAATCAGCTGGTCACAGAACAGGTTACATCAATACAAAGTTATTCGCCAACCTCAAGAAAAATGAGGTACACTGTAAAACACCACAAAATCCCCAACCCAGTGGTGCATCCGTCTTAGGTATTAATTTGGCTCCAAGAGTCCCAAGGCTTTTTTTTTCGTGAGGAAGGTCGGCCCTGAGCTAACATCTGCCAATCCTCCTTTTTTTTTTTTTTTTTTCAGGAAGACTGGCCCTGGGCTAACATCCATGCCCATCTTCCTCCACTTTATATGGGACGCCGCCACAGCATGGCTTGTCAAGTAGTGCGTTGGTGCACGCCCAGACCCGAACTGGCAAACCCCGGGCTGCCGCAGCGGAGCGCGGGCACTTAACCGCTTGCGCCACCGGGCTGGCCCCAAGAGTCCCAAGGCTTAGCTAAAGAAATGGGAACCTCAAGTTTTAAAGAATTGAGCTTGCCACCTTCCAGCACACCTGCTTATTTTATGTCTAAGAATTGTGGTTCTGGAAGCTGTAGATACTGTTATGCACCACCTAACAAAGTTTCAGTCAATGATGGACTGCATATTATGGTGGTCCCATAAGATTAGTACCATGTAGTCTAGGTGTGTAGTAGGCTATACCATCTAGGTTTGTGTAAGTACACTCTATGATGTTTGCCCAATGATGAAATCACCTAGTGACAAATTTCTCTGAATGTATCCTTGTCCTTAAGCAACACATGGCTGTAGCTACAAAAAGGGCACAATCTTACTAGACAACCTAGAATTACAGTGGCCATTATGGGGAACATTCCGATCAGATAAGGTCATTCATTTAAGAAGTGTACTTGAATGTAAGGGTTCCCAAATCAACAATCAGAATGCGATACCTACTTTAATTGGTATGCGGAAACCTCCAAAAGGCTTCACAATTCCAAAATAGCATCATTGAAAGATTCAGTGCAAAAGGCTAATAATGAAAAATTATAGACAAAAGGTACCTAAAACAAGACTTGAAGACTGATGTGATTCCTACAATTCCCCTCTATTTCCCTTTAGCTGAGTACTCACAGTCTACTAATCCTCTATCTGAATTGCCTTTCCACTCTGAAGAGACCACAAGACTGTAAACAAAGGTCCACCAAGTTAGTGACCTTAACAACTGCTCTAAGGCCAGAAACCTAACACAACACCTGGGCCTCCCCCAAGGCACCCTCCTAGGGGGTCCAGCATCAAAACACTGGCCCAGAAATCAGTGTCTCATTTGCAATCAACTGGGACGCTGGAAAAAAGATTGTCCTCTAAGGTTTTGTCAAATCCTTCCACACCAACTCGAATGCCCCCATATCTACCCTCAAAGGAGGGCCCCCATAATGGCACTCCCTGGGGTTGATGGGACCCTGAGGGATTCTCCATTACACTGCCACCGGTTATTCCCTTAAACAGCCAAGAGGAAACTAAAATTAAAATTAATAGACAATCCTCCCAAATTCTGGTAGATATGAGAGCTCCACACTCTAAACCCCACTTGCTGGAGGCTGTACACAGCATCCTGGGAAAATGGGCAGAAGCTGGTGAAGAGCGAGACTTGTTACTAAAGCCAGCTTCTCTGGACCTCTGTAGTGCCCGCTCAATAGGTTTTTCATGTTGCTTCCAAACTCAGACTCTTGTGAATTTGGTTTTCGGGAACCCATTGGTTATTTTTTTTCTCTCCCAAGGGACAGCTGTTGCCTGCTTGTCTCATTTTGTGTCCTGAGAACTTGGCTTGGCTTTCTTTTTTTTTTTTTTTTTAAAGATTTTATTTATTTATTTTTTTCCCCCCAAAGCCCCAGTAGATAGCTGCATGTCATAGTTGCACATCCCTCTAGCTGCCGTATGTGGGACACGGCCTCAGCATGGCCGGAGAAGCGGTGCGTTGGTGCGCGCCCGGGATCCGAACCCGGGCCGCCAGCAGCAGAGCACGCGCACTCAACCACTAAGCCACGGGCCGGCCCTGGGCTTGGCTTTCTGCCTGCTTTCAGCCTGCAGGTTGTCGGTTCTAGTGCATGTAGGTGGCTCAACCATCAGATTCGGGCCCGAAAATATGGCTGGACAGAAATGAGGATTGTACCCCACTTGCGGCTCCAGACCTACCAAATGTTGCCAACTCAGGGGAATTGTCTAAGTCCTTCTTTCTTTTGGCTATCTTTGGGGTGGCTCTGGATCTGGGAGGGTAGTTGTCTTTGGGGTATGTTCAATATTGCCAGGAATAATTACTGTTTGTCCTGGCTGAAACTTGACATTTGAAACGATTTTTTTTTTTTTTTTTTTTTAAGTAACTCTGGGGTCAGAAGTTGGCCAAACAGGAAGCTGATATTCAGAACCTGATAGGCACCTTTTGGGCCTTCTCCCCTAAGCTAAAGTGAAACTGTGTACCCTGGAGGCAGGGGAGAGATTCCAAAGACAAAACAGTTCTAAATCTGGAACATAGGAATCTTTGATTTCTCTTAGTTGAAGATCTTATCCCTGATATAAACAAATTGAAGATAATGTAGTTGGATGGGTGGGTCAGCCCCTTGATATCATTCAGGTTGCAACTCAGTTCTTTGAGGAATTACAAACAACTGTCCTTGCCTTACAAACTGAGTTCTTACAAGAATAGAAAAAGCCCACCCCTCCTTTTTTATCAATCCCCAAACCTTCCCTATTCATCTCAAAAGGCTTGTAGGTATTGTAAAAAGTTTGGATTTAGGAAATGAAAATCCTTCTTGGAGGAACTTGCATTCATTCTCTGCGCCTTTGAGAAGTAAACATTCTACTTGGTCTTTTCTAGGAACTGAGGGCCATTTCTTTGGAATGCAAACTTCAGGGAGGTAATTCTTATTTAAAAAAGGGGAGGGGGGCCAGCCCCGTGGCTTGGCGGTTAAGTGGCTTGGCGGTTAAGTGGCTTGGCGGTTAAGTGCGCGCTCCACTACGGGCGGCCCGGGGTTCAGATCCCGGGTGCGCACCGACGCACCGCTTCTCCCGCCATGCTGAGGCCGCGTCCCACATACGGCAACTAGAAGGATGTGCAGCTATGACATACAACTATCTACTGGGGCTTTGGGGGACAAAAAAAACGAGGAGGATTGGCAATAGATGTTAGCTCAGAGGCGGTCTTCCTCAGCAAAAGGAGGAGGATTAGCATGGATGTTAGCTCAGGGCTGATCTTCCTCACAAAAAAAAAAAAAGGCGGGGGGGATGAGGCTATTTGGAAACGAGGCAAATGAAAATCTTAAGTCTTCCCCACAAATATTAGTAAAAAGTTTAAGCCATCTGAGCAGGTATCATTATTACTCTATTTGCCAGAAACACAATTTGGATCCAACTATTCTTTCACAAACCAGTGAGTTTTGCATTATCATACCCATTTCATGTCAAAAATTTTAAAACAAAACCTATAAGATCTGTTTCTGTTTAGTATGTCTATGTATGTATGTTATAGATGTGATTTTTATTGGTATTGCCAAAATTAATTTGTAAAGAGCTCTATTTAATTGGCTTAAAGAAAAACAAACATTTATATAAATCAAGTATACTCTCAGAAATACTGAAACTAACCCAAATGTTTTTCAAGTTCACATGATCTAGCATAATCTTTGGTAAAAAAAAGCTAGTTTAAGTTTGTTGGTATGTTGGTTGTTGGTTAAGTTTGTTGGCATGTCTTTAGAGTTATCAGCATTAAATATAATGTGGCTATACAACTTTTATTCTACCTAGGTATACTGAAAGTCAAATAAGCTCATGTTATCTCTGTTACAGAATTTGTCAGCAAGAAAGATAACTTAAGATGGTTAGCTGTTTAATGTTTCATGAAATTTTCATAAATATATAGTTAAGAACAAGCAAATTAAATTGATATTAGAAACTTATAAGTGAACTTTTCAATAATTATGCTTTACCATATGTCTACTTAAAAATAGTTGCCAAAATCTGTTTGGTGACTTGAAACCTTAAAGTTATTATATATATATATATATATATAGAGAGAGAGAGAGAGAGAGAGAGAGAGGGGGATATTACCGCCCAACGTGGGGCCTTCTGCTCACCTCAAGACATGCCAATAGTCAAGAGGCAAGGTGGTAGGAGAAAAGGGATGTTTTTTATTACAGCTTGCTAGCAAGAGGGAAGATGGCCGACTAATGTCTGGAAAAAACCATCTTAAGGGGCATAAAGTCTTACAGCAGTTATATACGCTGGTGGGTTATAGGGGAGGGGGTTAGGAATGTTGACCTTCTGGTATTACAGACTAGGAGTCACCACACCAGATCTTTCAGTTCGTTGATGATGGCTATTAGCATAGATTCTCTGTTCGGGGGTCATCACATTCCTAAGGAACTCAAAAGAACAAAGGTATCATCTTATCTCAGCTAAGAGGTACATACACAAGCAGGGGTCGTGAAATCAACACAGCAGTTAGATCTCCTGGAGGGTGCATATCCAGCTGGGTTAGTTTGTCAGAGGTTATTCAAAGTTACAATAGGGCTTCTTTTCTTTTTTTAAATTTTATTTATTTATTTTTCCCCCACAAAGCCCCAGTAGATAGTTGTATGTCATAGCTGCACATCCTTCTAGTTGCCGTATGTGGGACGAGGCCTCAGCATGGTCGGAGAAGCGGTGCTTCGGTGCACGCCCGGGATCTGAATGCGGGCCACCAGCAGCAGAGCTCGAACACTTAACCGCTAAGCCACAGGGCCGGCCCTAGGGCTTCTTTTCTACAGTGGCTTCCCTCATGTCAACCTTGTCTTGAGCCGGTATCAGAGATAAGTTAAATGATGGATATTTATTGAATAGCTAGATCACTTCCAAGTAAGATAAAATACTAAAACATTAACTACTGAACATATGTTTATCCATGTTTGGCTTTCTTTTACAGAGGAATCAAAGATATTTGGGGCTATTAGTAAACATGTCTTATGCCACACTGAAAACTTTACTATAAGGAAGAATACACTTCTAGAAATTATGAAATGTATTTATAAATTTGCCAATCCACAGAATGCTAGTGTAACAAATATCCACAATTCCTTACTTAGGAATTAAGGAATTAAGGATTCTAGGGTTAAGAATTCTAATTAATATATATATAATACAGGAAACATCTCTATGCAACAAAAGTAGGATGTATTTTTGGTAAGAAAAGGTATGAAGATGTGTTTTTGTTAAGGGAAAAAGAGAGTAATTTTGTCCTAAAGTAAAACAACTGATTGTTCCAGAAGGAGAAAGGAAAAACAAAACATTGGGCGAAAATCTGAATGGGTATAAAAAAGCCATAGAAAGTTTGTGGAAAAGGAATCTTGGGAAAGGAATTTTATGTGGTCAAGCTAGCTAAAATTAGATTAAGTTTTTAAAAAATTAGTTTTAATATCCAAAGTACATTGGTGCAAAATTAGAATTTGGTTTTCTCTGTTAAAAGGCCAAAGTTTTTTTTTTAGATTATTGGTCTGCTCTTAATAAGAAATTGTAAATAAAGATTTTTCTTTACCTTTTAAGTAATCTGCCTAGAAAGCAAAGATTTTATGTCTTACCAAAATAAAGACAATATAAAGCACAGTAAATTATTGAGTCATTTGTTACTTAAGAAAATTCAGTCTTTTCAATATTAAAAGAACTAAGTGTTTTTAAAAAACTACATAAATTCTTGTATTTGCCTTGAAAGTCACTGGCTAAATGGATATTTTGGAGAAAATTCCCCAAAATAAAATGTTAAATGAAGTCTTTTTGACCTCAAACTAACTTTGGGATTTTCCAGAGGGCCCCTGGAACATCTCAAAAGATTTGTTCCCTCTCTTTATAAAAAGAGAAATTAAACCAATTAGGCTTATTTGATATGTTAAATTATATACTAAGCATTGTCAAATAAGTGTTCCAGAAATTGTATTTAACTTCTGAAAATCTGACAAATGCCTGGTATAATGTTATGTCATAATTGCAGTTATTATCTTAAAATGTTATATCACAGAAATTACCATATTTCCTTTTCAATTCCATTATAATGAACTCTCATCAGATCTTCAACCATGGGCATTTTTAAGTCTTTTGTCATTTACAGACAGTTATTATTTTACTCTGGTCCTTTTGCAAAAGTGAGATTCTTGGAAAAGACCCTACTAAGTACTTTTTTTTTTTTTTAATTTTTTCCCTCAAAGCCCCAGTAGACAGTGGTATGTCATAGCTGCACATCCTTCTAGTTGCTGTATGTGGGACGGGCCTCAGCATGGCGAGAGAAGTGGTGCCTCAGTGCGTGCCCAGGATCCGAACTCGGGCCGCCAGCAGTGGAGCGCGTGCACTTAACCGCCAAGCCACAGCGCCAGCCTCCCCTACTAAGTACTCTTGACCACTGACACCACTGCCAAATTTCAAGGTGTCAAACCTTGGGTGCATATTTCACAACTGAAGAAGGCTCCCCCTGACATCTGGTCCTATGTAAACACTGCAGACCTCAAAATCAAGTTGATTGGTAGCTGATATTGACGTATACTGCTTCCTCCCAAGAGGCCAGATCAAGAATGATTCCTCCCATTCCTCCCTCCCTCCCTCTCTGACCATCCTTTTCCTAATTCTTATATCATGAAAGTCTTTTATTCTTTTGTCTACCTTTTGCTTTGCCCTGGCCTGGCAAGAGAATGCTATTGTTTACATATCTCAGGCCATTACAAGGAGGGCAATACAACCTCGAACCAACTGTTGGATTTGCTGTGATGGTGGTGATCCTGTAGTTTTTTCTGCCTGTCACAAACTTCTCTCTGATTTCTAATGCCTCAGTTTCTGTGGAACAAGCTCACTGGATAAACACTTCTGGGGAAGTGGAGACACAATTACATGAAATACATAAACAGGCCAACTGGCTTAAAGAAGCAGCTCCCTCTTCGGGATCATTTCTTGACTTATTTGATTCTAGTTGGTTTGGGAACCCTGGCTAAGGAGCACTCTCCAAACCGTGGGCATTATTTTGATGCAAATTATTATTGCCTTCCTAATACACCGTGTTCCTTCAAAAGTTTTAAATGTATGTGGGCAGCCATTGACTAGCTGACAAATTGTCTGACTGGAATGACAAAAGAGAACATAAGAACATAACCAGCTCCAAGAATATGAGCCTGACATCTTCTATTTTGAATACTACTCTGAGACCTGAAGAGGCAATGGTACCTGAGAAACAAACTAAGACTGATATTTTTAATCAAACCTCTTGAATGGTCAAGAGGATGATCAAAAGGGGGGACTACTGAAATAAATTACCAGGCCCAAGATGGAGCCACTCCTGCCCAAGGTGCTACGTTAGCAAACTGAAACTTAAATAACTCTTGCACCCCTGTAAATGCTATGCTTGACCAGAAACACAGTATATCCAGTAAGCCAATCCCCAAGCCAACTCTGGGCTTCCTTATTCCTTATTCTATAAAAGCTTCCTGCCTTCTGCTCCATTTTGCAGTTCTCTGGATCCTTGGGAATGGAGACTGCCTGCCTCACGGGGTGTCAAATAAATCTTGTTTGGATCACCTAAATTGTCTTCTTTAATCATTTTTAAAAGTCTGCAGACCCATCTTAGTCATTATTAGAAAATATTAGGCCAAAATATTTTTGATGCAAAGATGTCTTGGCTACACATGTAAGGTTAACCGAACAACCTACCACAAACCATAATTGAAAATCCTGAAGCTGACGTTAGGAGCAATTTATAATCAAAACCAAAGGATAGCAGTGACTGAAAGCCACAGTCAACCCCTGACAACGTTGATGCTCAAGCACCTTCCCAAGGACTTCAGGAACTTTTAATACCTGTGGAGGTATCCAGGCTTAAGGAACTTTACCATGTTGTCCAGCACTGTCTAGTACTCAGGCTTCCTGGAAGATACTAGTCTACAACAAACTTTATTAACATAATTTCGATTAAATACTAAATTTGAGAAATTCTTTAAAAACTCATGTGTATTGCTTACCTTACTTACTAGTATCAGTCATTAGTAGAAATGGAAGTCAACAGATTTCAAGTCACTTACCTGTAAGAACTTTTTTGGATTCATTTCACAACCCACCAAAAAACTACAAGACAATACTAGTTGGGGTATTAAAAACGGTAATACAACCGGAATCACTCTACAAGCATATTTTGCTTCATGCAATAGGATCAAGTTTGAATTTGTCTGAATCTAATAGTTTTACACACACAAGGGAATTTGACTTCTGTAAGTCTCTTAAAAGCACGGTCTAGAACAGCAAATAAATCCTGTTAATAAGAATGCCAAAACCTTTATTTTGGACTTTTTGTATTTTGGGCTTTCTTAACATACATGGTCTTTAGTAAATCCTTAAAACAATCAGATTAGAGAACCAGCATCATTGTCAAATTGTGGCACCTGGTGGCCACTAAGTTTGTTGTTCCTGTCTTATCGCCATTCCTCCTCTTTCCTGCTAAGAAGCCCCTAATTTTCTTTGGTGGAAATGCCACTTCTCAGGTCAGTAGATTCCCATTCCAAAGGTGAGAAGTGCTTAACCCTGGTTGATCCATATAGTCTATCTCCTCCCCCAAAACAATGACAACTGGGCTTCACTCATTTGCAATGGAAAGATTCTTGACTGAATTTTCTGGCTCACTTGTCTTGGGGTTAAGGGTATTAGAGAACCTGAGGAAAGAATTCACACTCACAAGTATCCTGATACATGGCAGAGGACATTAAAATAGCCCTTCTTCCACATCACCTTTGAAAACATGGGAAAGATAGAATTTTGCTAAATGTTTAACTTGTAACTTCTAAGGAAGGGTTTTTTTTTTTTTTTTTTTTTTTAGGATTTAAATTAGGACTTATTCTATTTAAAAACTCAAATTTAAGAATTAGAAGCCTGTTCCCACGCCCATCAAGGTAAGGTGTATTAAATATCCAATAGCGAGTTTTTAAAATAATTTTAATTTCTAAGACTCAAAACGGTCCCAACTTTATAGGTGAAGTTAACATAGGTAAACTTTCCAAGTGACTTGTAAAATTCCCCACTCTTTGTCTTCCCCCTCGTCTTCCAACAGGTTTCAGACAAGGAGAATTCTTCATGGCATTTTCTTGGTTCTCCTCCTTTCAGGGCAGTGAGAGACTCAGCAACTGAAGATATTTATTACCTTCTTCCTTCCTGTTTGCCAAGTTATTTTTTGCTTATCTTTTGAGGTTGGTTAAAGACGTGTCAGAATTTTTAAAAAATTTTCCTGTTTATGTACTAGTAGCTTGTTGCTATGTGTATCAATTTTATAGAGGAACACATAAAAGTAGTTATGGAGACTCAAACTAGTTAAAGTTCTACTGAATAACGTACAGTAATTTTTCTATTAAAAATTCCTTGTTGTAAAATATTCAAGTAAAAATCCATTGAAGCTGATTTTTATTAAAATCAAAGCACCAGGTGGGGCCCCGAAATTTAAAAAACAAAATAAAACAAAGACTACTGCCTCAGATGTCCTTTACAATAAGCAAAACCTCCAAGAGGAAAGAAATCTGTGATCTGATTGACTAGCGTTATTCTCACTCAGGAACATGAGCCACCACCATGTGAATTATAACCTAGTAAACTCACACCCAAGACGAAGGAGCAATATATGTAAAAAGACATCAACCATTAATTTACATGAGGTTATAAAATACTCTAAAAAAATATGTACATGGTTATTTAAAAGGAGGGCCACTACTTCAATAAGAAATTAGATGGTTGAACTCACGGTCATGTCCATAATTTTAATGGCCAATCAGATCACTCAATTTCTCTCATTCATAACACATACAGATAAACAAAAAATAAGTACATTTTCTATTTAAACCTAAAATCTTTTTGCTCACATGCAGCAACTTACTTTCGGAATTCACATTAATTTGTGGAAGAGGCCTCAGCAAAAGGAGTTCCTCCTTTCATTGTCTACCTAGTCTCTCCATGGAAGCCAATTTAAAAGTTTAAGCACTGTAACAGCATAGGAACTTCAAATGCAAATTCATAAATAGAGCAATTGCTGTATACTCACCCTTCTGACTGCGGAGTGAAATCTTTTTGAAAACATCCCTAAGATATAATACATCTCTACTACTGTGTGGTAGTAAAACGTGGAGCTTATTCTTTAGCTTAGAAAAGAAAGTTAAACTACCAAGCAAAGAGAACATTTTCCTTTTAGCACCTTCCAATTTCCTACCCCTCCATTCAGAAAAGATAAGCAGGACTTGTTAATTCAAAGGACAAAATGATTGCACTGCCAGATGCTGATGAACAAATATATTCTGAATATGGCATATTATCTCAGTCCATCTATACGTCTGCCACTGCCATATAAGTCCTTGACTGTGTACTTGCTTTTCCTTATTGCGGGGAAAGATTAGATGCTTGGCACCTGGGAAAGCTTTCAACGAGTTGTAATTGAGTAAATCCTGGCTCCCACGTGGTCTCCTCATTCATAAACCCTGGCCAAATATGTAATCATGTGATCACATTCAGTCTTGGGGGTCTTGCGGCTATGACACTGGGGTCTTGGTTCCAGAGGGAAATCTAGAGTTTTTGATCAGAGGTAAATACTTGAGTATTTTAAGTTTAGGTCAAGGTTTCTTGAACAGCACTGAACTTTTGGGAAGATGCTCTCCACATGAGCATGGGGTATTTCAGATAAGTCTATAGCTTACTTCTATTAGAATTTAAGGACTACTTAGCTGAGATCCACCTGGGCACACAGGCACTTGTTAATAAGATTACGGGACTTTAACCTTAAAGATCATTAGGAAACGGCTATTTGGAGAGAGAAACACTTTTAATATAATTTATATTATGTATGATTACAGGAAAGCTGGTTCTCAGCTGCCTTTCATTCAGCAAAAAATGGTAAAGGTGAAGCATACTGTTTTAAAAGATTAATATGGCACTGAACATAACAGTGAAAGTTTTGGGTACATTAGTAGAAATTCTGGCTCAGATGCATATAGGGAAATAATATTTTCTCTCTCCTAGGTGCTACTTCCCTTTGTGATCCTCCTTAAAATCTATCTGTGTTGCCCTGTTTTAACTCAGGAGACACATATGGAAGAATAAACTGTCAGAAGAACAGCATTCTAAGATACTGACAATAAATAAACTTATTAGCAAAAGCTCCATAGCTGCTGTGCTAAAACTGCTGGAGCAAAAAAAGACAATGAAATGATATATGCATTGTTATCAAAATTTGTTCAGTCTTGGGAGAATAAATGTCAAATGCATATTCAAAACAACAACAATTACCCTGAAACACATATTTGGAAAAGTGATTAAGACTTTTTAACCATTAATACATAATTGATATATTATGGACAAGACCTAAGTCTACATAAAAAGTGAAAAGCCATTGCTATTAAGTTTTCTCATATTTTATCTTTAGCAATATCTGAAAACCCAATGAATCACCACAGAATATATTCAAATTGTCCATTTTAAGAAGTAATGCCATGTTGATAAGAAAGCAAGTCCTCTAGGTTTAATTCAAAGGAGATGATACCATGCAAAGAATAATATTCTTTCAAGTAAGCTATATTTTTATTCTACTAACCTAAGGAGAAAAATTTCATCAGCCAATTAATGTTTTATAAATAAAAATTTACTTTGGCAAACTAATAAAATTCATGTGTAAATATTCTGTCAATGTTAGATTAGCAAATGGCACAGCAATTTTCTTCTATCTTAATCTAGCTTCCTTCTTTGACACTGAACAAGTAAAAGGAATAAATGAATGTCAGCTAAACTAGCTAGGTCTGGCCCATTAAGAATATGCTTGCCCTCAGAAGACAGGTCTTCTGCATCTCTATCAGGAGAATGGTAATGAAATTCAGAATTAAGTCAGATCAAAGATTCAATTTGAGCTTCCAACTCTTAAATTTACAACAGGAAATAGACGCTTCATAAAAAATTAAATTTTCACAGGGCCAGCCCCGTGGCGTAGCAGGTAAGTGTGCATGCTCAGCTGTCGGTGGCCTGGGTTCAGATCCTGGGTGCGCACCAATGCACCGCTTGTCAGGCCATACTGTGGCGGCGTCCCATATAAAGTGGAGGAAGATAGGCACAGATGTTAGCCCAGGGCCAGTCTCCCTCAGCAAAAAGAGGATTGGCATGGATGTTAGCTGAGGGCTGATCTTCCTCACACACAAAAAAATAAATTTTCACTGTAATTCCCTCTAGCTGTCTGCTCCTAAATTCCACATTTTCATTGCAAATTATGAAAACTAGTCCCTTTCAGGGGAACTTTAATATTTAATGCCCAATAGGGTATACGTTGAAGAATTCTCACATCAAATATGGCGCACACTGCTGTATTTCATATTTTGGGTAGTTTCAGTAAAAGCCATACTGCAAACAATGAGTCTTGTTATAAAAGGATCACCTACACAGTTAAAAACCAAACAACAAACTACACATAGACACACACAGCAAAATGAAACATGTGTACACTTACTTCTTCAGTGGAAGAAGTAACATTTAGAAAATGTATGAAAAGTAGCCTTGAAAACCTGCTATACCAAACACCTCTACAGACAAGACGACGACAAAAACAAAAATCAAACCTTTGTTTTCCTGCTTTTTCTTTAATACAGTTGCCATCTTACAAGATATACCATCAGGTGCCTTTTTAATAGCATCTAATCTACTTTTTTGTTGCTACCAGTTGGCACCCTAGGATAGAAATCGTATTACCATTCATGTTCATGGAGTACTGCTCTTAAAGACAGTATACCTAACTCATGGTTGGGCCATAATTAGTGGGTAGTGGTATTTTCTAAAAAAGGATTAATGCACACATCCAAACCACATTAAATTTTCAAGTTAGAGTTCATACAAAGTCTATTTCCTTTCTATAGTAGTTATCACTCCAGATTGCAGCTTTGAAATCCAAGAACTGGGAAGAATGTCTTTTTATTTTGTTGTTGATGCTTCTTTCTTTCTTCCTTTCTCCTCCCTCCTTCCCTCTCTTCTTTCTTTCCTTTCTCTTTTTCTTTCTTAATAAGACAATTAAAAGAGATGGGTTATTAATGAAATCAAAGTCTTTAGTAAACATCAGAAACTTATGGATCAGAGTGGTCACAAACTCTTCTTGTAATGATGTTAAATTACTGACAAAATGTTTATTGAAAACAAACAAAAATCTAAAAACCAGCACAGGCCAATGGGTGCTGCTTATTTAAGCAACTGGCGTTCCTCTATGCTTTTCAGGCGTTTCTTCCGGGGCTGTACAAAGTCATCATCTGAGTCATCACTAAATTTATTATCTTCTGATTCATTCCTGAATTCTAGTTTAGGAAACCTTTTTTCTGGATAAAGGTTCTTTAGAAGTTCTTCAAAATAGCTTTCAAGTTTTATACCAGCATTGGCTACTTCTGAATCAGGCTGTTGGATAAAAATAAAAATATGAATTAAAAAAAACACCAACATTTTAGATACTCAATAGAAGTAGTAAATTTCTCAACATTTTTGTTCTTTTTCTTTTTTTTTTTTTGTGAGGAAGATCAGCCCTGAGCGAACATCCATGCTAATCCTCCTCTTTTTGCTGAGGAAGACCGGCTCTGAGCTAACATCTATTGCCAATCCTCCTCCTTTTTTTTTCCCCCAAAGCCCCAGTAGATAGGTGTATGTCATAGCTGCACATCCTTCTAGTTGCTGTATGTGGGACGCGGCCTCAACAAGGCTGGAGAAGTGGTGCGTCGGTGTGCGCCCAGGATCCGAACCTGGGCCGCCAGTAGCGGAGCACACGCACTTAACTGCTAAGCCACGGGGCTGGCCCTCATTTTTGTTCTTTTTTAACTCAAGATTATGAATATCAGTGGATTGTTTTGAAAAAATGTTTATGCACAGTCATTGATATAAAGTAAATAATAGCCTGGAGCTAGACAAAGTCTAGAGAAGGGCAGATAAAAAAAGAAATAAAATGTTTTGACTTATCGGGATTATTCTATAAGGGGGCGGTAGTGGTAGAACTGGATTACCAAAGCGATCAAAGAGACACCATAATCACAGAATCATGTAACAGGTATTTTTACCTGTTGTATTGGTTTTTTTGTTGTTTTTTCCCCCCTCTCACCTCATTGAATTCAGCACAGTTTTGAAAGATCAATCTAAAATCAGCTACAAAATCTTCAGGCTTTGTGTACATGCAATAATCTTCTTGTAGTCTTTTCTTGATGGTCGACAAGTCCATTGGATTTTTAATTATTTTGTAATAATCAGGCACCTTTCAAAATAAACACAAATAATACAAAATGTATTATAATACAAATAATACAAATAACTAAATTATACCTGGTCCTAAGTACATTCTACAAGTAGTATAAAAGTCAGATTGTTCTCACTGCTTTTCTCTGTACTAGTTTGTCACTGATAAGGAAAACTACTCAGCAACATTTACAAGTGCCTATAGACTTCCAAACATTGGTAAGTGTGTTGTGTCACATTTTTCAAGAATTTCCACCAATTATTTTTAATGAAAAAATTTATATTTTCCCTCTTAAACCTTCTCTCTTCTCCTTCATTATTTATTTATTTATTTATTTTCGTGAGGAAGATTCACCCTGAGCTAACATCTGTTGCCCTCCTCTTTTTTTCTGTTTTTGCTTGAGGACGATTAGCCCTGAGCTAACATCTGTGCCGATCTTCCTAGACTTTGTATGTGGGTTGCCACCACAGCATGGCTGACAAGTGGTGTAGATCTGCGCCCAGGATCCAAACCTGTAAACCCTGGGCCGCCAAAGCAGAGTGCACTGAACTTAACCACTATGCCACAGGGCTGGCCCCTCTCCTTTCTTATTAAACAAAAAGCATTTATTAGAAAAAGTATTACTTTTAGCAGGATTTGACATGTTTTCACTGCATGTGTTATAGCCAGTGGGCCTTAAATCTGGGTTTGAACCCTAGGTTCTACTACTCAAGACTGTGTTCCTGGTAAGTTACTTAACCTCACTGAAACTTAGTTTTTTCATATTTCAGATAGGGATAATCCTACCAACCTGACAGGATTTTGTAAAGACTAAATGAGATGATATATATTAAGAAAAAGGGGGCTATTTTGCTGTTGCTGTTGTTATTAATACCAAATGTAGTCTGTAAGTCAAGATCATAAAAAGCGCCAAGTTCTAGGTTAAATTTTTAAGTGGATCAAGTTTTTACTGGCATTATAAGCCTCTTTTCTTTGACTTTTTGCCCTGCCTCTTTTGGATACAAAAGCCCCTTCCCCCTGAAGACATTTATTTCCTTTTCCTACCTTAACTTCTCAAAACTTGTTCTCAAGAAAGAACTTGATTGTTTATCAGCTGAATATATTTCCTAAGCTAGTTTTCTTTTCTGACCTTGCATTAAATTTTTAAAATTTATCAAACTGTAGAACAAATCCATTGAAGTTTGAAAGGTATTTTGGACACCAGAGAATAGAAGAACATATTTTGAATAGTAGCCCTTTCCAGCACTCTAAAATTATGCATTAAACTCACATCGAACTTTCAACATGAACCTTTTTAAAGTCAATGGTTAACACATATACACACATCTTCGTTTATTGTTTAAGTCTACTTATTACTTGATGTCTGGACCTATAAATCAAAGTATGTACAGAGAATTTTGGGGATCTTTATCTCAAATGGTAAGTTCTTTCCCAACAGCTTAGGATATATTCCTAAACTTCCTGAGAGAGAAACAATTGATAAATAGAAGGTAAACTACACGAGATGAGAAGTAAAAATGTACAAGAAATGAAAAGAAGTTTTGGGCCAATTTGTTAACATTAAAATGTATTTAAGATCAAAGCATTCATTATGTATTAATAAGCTTAAAGATTTGGATTGGATATAAGAAACTAACTAATGAAAAATGGTACAGAAACTAGATTCTCATAAATCGAGTTTCAGAAAAATCATCCCACTGTGTAAAAATGCACAAAATGACATTAATACTTACAGTTAGAGGAACTGGGTCTTGAAATGCCAGGCTCATTTCATGGCAGTAAAGAAATAAAAGTAGGCGTTCACACTTCTAAGCAAAAAAATAATAAAATCAAATTACAATTTTTAATAAAATAACAAAGTCACAGCTTATTTTTAATAACAATGTCATGGGTCTCAAAGTACCAGAATAAAAATTAAAACCAGATGAATAAAAGAAAAATGTTGATACTTAGAGTTTTGATCTCCTTCTTAATCATTTACTGAACTGTACGTGATATATGAGAGCAGGTCTTATAATCAGAGGAACAAAAGCAATGTCATTAGAAACCCATCTGAAGCTCTTTAAAAATAAATTTCCACTTATCTCGCCAATTTGTGTATTGAATTATTAGTAGTCAATAAAGGAAGAACATATGTATGTTAAGAGATCCAGAGGTGGAGCCCTTTCCATGGTGTGTCCAGTCCTAAGGCGCCCTCTCTGAATGCAGATGGTCCTATCATGTACTCTACTATGTCTCTACTTATGGGTTTACCCAGTAAACACTGTGTAGTACTGGTAGCGTGTGTTTGGGCCCCCTCCTGCGTGAAAACTTTCATACTGATTGTTCTACTTAAATAATTTAGCAAAGGAACATCGTTAGTATTAAAGAAGTGTTGACTTAGTACCTTTAAATGTTAAATTACAGTTAAATATTTTAGCTGGCTTTGAGGTATAAGCCTAGTACCACTTGGTGAAAGAATGGAATTATTTCCAGGAAGAGTGAAGAGAAAAACTCATCTCGTTGGTGCCAACTATCAACAAATTCAGAGGAAGAAAACTTATCTGTAGTAGAAGTAAAACAAAATTACTAGAGTTAGACTAAATTTAAAAGTCCATACCACATAAAGGATACACATTCTACTTCGTTCAACACAGTATGTTAAGCCTCTAGAAAATGTATATATAGTACTGTGATTCTTTTTAATTAAAAAAAAGTTATATCAACAACAAAAAAAACTAACAACCAAATTAAAAAACAGGCAGAAGATCTGAACATTTTTCCGAAGAAGATCTACAGATGGCCAACAGGCACATGAAAAGATGTTCAATATCATTAATTATCCTGGAAATGCAAATCAAAACTACAATGAGATACCACCTTACACCCATCAGAAGGGCTACAATTAGAAAGACAAGAAATAACAAGTGTTGGATGTGGAGAAAAGGGAACTCTCATACACTGCCGGTGGGAGTGCCAACTGGTACAGCCACTATGGAAAACAGTATGCAGATTCCTCAAAAAGTTAAGAATAGAACTACCATAGGATCCAGCTATTCCACTGCTGGGTATTTATCCAAAGAACGTGAAAACACGAATGCATAAAGATATAGGCACCCCTTATGTTCACTGTGACATTATTCACAATAGCCAAGACTTGGATACAACCTAGGTGCCCATCAAGGGATGAATGGATAAAGAAGATTTGGTATATATACACATTGGAATACTACTCAGCCATAAAAAAGATGGAATCTTGCCATTTTGCAACAATATAGACCGACCTTGAGGATATCATGCTAAGCGACATAAGTCAGAGGGAGAAAGTCAAATACTGTATGACTTCACTCATAAATTGGAAGACAAAAACAACAACAAACAAACTCACAAGAGATTGGATTGGTGGTTACCAGAGGGGAGGGAGGAAGGGAGGAGGGCAAAAGGGGTGATTTGCATGTGTGTGTGGTGATGGACAGTAATTAGTCTTTGGGTGGTGAGCGTGATGTAATCTACACAGAAATTGAAATACAATGATGTACATCTGAGATTTATATAATGTTATAAACCAATATTACCTCAATAAAAAAATAAATAAATAAGTAAAAGTAAAAGGAAGAGAAAAAAGTTATAGCCTGCCTTTAAATATATTTAAGATTCTTGTACTTTTGTGGGGGAAAAAAACACTAAGGAAAAAGAAGTCACTATAAAATTTGATTGAGGGGCTGGCCCAGTGGTGTAGTGGTTAAGTTCACGTGCTCTGCTTTGGTGGCTCGGGCTTCGTGGTTTGGATCCCAGGCGCAGACCTATGCACCACTCATCAAGCCATGCTGTGGCGGCATCCCATATACAAAGTAGAGGAAGATGGGCACAGATGTTAGCTCAGGGCTAATCTTCCTCAGCAAAAAGAAGAGGATTGGCAACGGATGTTGCCTCAGGGCCAATCTTCCTCTCGCGCGCGCACACACACACACACACACACCAATTGACTGAATATACACATCTTTGATAAAAGGCACACCTGCATTACAATAATGCATCTAACCAAAAAAATTGTTTAACTTTCTAGGTTGGAAATGCTCAAAAACTTACCCTTTTATCTATTGGTGTTAATTTAACAAGACCTTCAGTTTTCCTTTTTTCTGAGTTGTGACTGGGAGCATCACAATCATAATCAACTTCTGGTTTAGATAAGTCTCGGCAGAAAGTGCAAATCCACTCTCCACTGTTGGGGAATAAAGTATTTCTGAGTTCCTAATGCATCATTTCTCTCTTTGCCATGCCCCTTTCCCACCTCCTCCACGTCATCTATGATACAGAATTATTTACTGGTACGAATTTTAATCACTGAGGATTTACTGCAT
The DNA here is from genome assembly GCF_020826845.1 of Diceros bicornis minor. Classification (NCBI taxonomy): domain Eukaryota; kingdom Metazoa; phylum Chordata; class Mammalia; order Perissodactyla; family Rhinocerotidae; genus Diceros; species Diceros bicornis. The sequence goes on along the minus strand of NC_080742.1, from coordinate 86,463,390 downwards.
ATCTACCATGTAAACAGCACCATGCTGTGATAGCATAAAAGCAGAAATACAATGCAAGGGCCGGAGTGGTAAATATTAGTCTAGTTAAGGAGGCATGAAATACATATATGAAATAAACACTTAAAACAAATAAACACACACATTAATCTACAGCTGAGATGAGGCATAACTGGCTCATTTTCACCTAAATGATTCAAGAAAAAGAAACGCTCTTGGGTACTAGTCTTGCAACTTTAGGTTTGAAATTAAAAAGTGCAATGTTTGAAGAACTAAGAGATCAACCCAATGGCAGATCATCATCATCATCATCTCATGGGCTATTTGAGAATTTACTTGAGATATCTGCAAATGATACAGCTCAATGCCTGGCAAATAAGATGCAATAAACTGTGGCAGCTGTGCATAAAGACCATTGTTCTTTATGGTAACTCCTTGTAATAATTTAAAGGCTGGTTATTTTTTTTCACCTCATAACAGACTAGGTTTTTGAGAAAAGCCCAGGGAATGGGAGGCAGGGTACGGGAAACTCTATGTTGAAGGTTTTAGAGTATGCATTTGTGCCAAGTGTACTTTTAACTTTTTACAAAGGTTTTATGTCACAATGATTGTCAAAAGTTTATTCCTGTTATTTATAGTGAAAGAACGTGTGAAAGGGAAGCAAGTACTATCTTACCTTGGAAAATTTGCCAATGCGGGCACATGACAAGAAAGATGGAATACTTTAGGACACTTGTCGCAGCACAGGAGTTCCCCTCCATTCTGACAAACTGCACACCAGTCCTCATTGGGGTCATCCTCTTTCCTTGTCTCCCCAACGTGAAGGGGTGACTTCTGGGAGGCATCCAGCCACTCAGACTTTCCATTTGAGGAATTTTCCTGGTGAAGTCCAGGTTGATCTCCTGTGCTATCAGGGGCATCTGATCTTAGCACAGACTCCTCAGAAGCAGAGCTCTGACTGCTATTTAAGAGTAGGGAGGTGAGTATGCTTCTTGGATAGTTGGTCTGCAACAGAAAGAGGTAACAGTACATCTACTTCTTAAAATTGGCATTCATTATTAGCACTACTGCAATTTTGGACTATAGAGTGCTCTCTCCTGGGCACCTGATTACTTCAAAAGAGTTTGCAACTGTGCATGAGAACAGAATATGTTTACTGCTAACTATATTAGAGTCCCTAATGGTAAAGAAGACATGGACCTCTACTAAAAAAATTTCATCAAAATAGAAGATAAGCAGTAAAGGGGTGTGAATAATATAGGAAAAATCTTTGAATTTGCTGATGGCTACAGAAATGGGAAAATAGGTGGGTAGTGTAGAAGTCAACCACATGAACTGTAATTACATTTTATTGGAGCTGTTAATTCAAATTATACCTAGACACAAAATGTGCCTAGTGTAGATTTTTTGTAATTCATAGAAAGGTATACTGCTTTAATTCTTAGAAGTAATTTCACCCCTTCAAGAGCCATTAGTAACTTTAAGATGAATCTAAATTTTATGTTGGAGCCTAGGATGGTGAAAATTTCAGATCAGTAACAAAACCTGATCTCCTTTAAACATTTTTTAAAAATTTCTAAGTAATAAATATAGATTTAGTTAAAAGCATGGGTACATAAGCTCATTCCCTGGAGGCAATTATTTAGCTTTTCCTTCTGTTATTCACTTCTATATTTCTAAGTAATATGCTTACACTTCATTTTCTCAAATTTTCCATTTTAAACGTATTTTCAGTTTTAAATATATATATATATGTGTGTATATACACATATATATACCCTAGGAAGATGAGAGAGATTTTTCCTTCTGACTCTGCACCTCCTCCTTACGCTTACTTACACACACACCCCCCCCACATTCATCCATCCTCTTAATATAGTTTTATTAAGCATTGATTTTTCCAGTTGGTAGGCACCAGCATATAACTGTGGCCAGCATCTATCCCAACTGGTCAGTATCATTGCTGTACTAGTTAAGTATCCTGAAGAATCAATTTTTAATTAAATGCATATTTAAGTTATATCCTGATTATATTTAGTTCTTAGTTAAATTTGTATTCAGGTGTTTACATCATTATGACTATATAAATATTGTTCATTGCATAACCATAGAATGTACTATGACTACGCTTCCTTTTTTGTCTTTTTGTTTTTACCTCAAGTCAATAATTACCTTATTTATTTCATTTACTTATTTTTCTAGGTACCTATCTCTAAGTCATTCTCACAATCTCCAGCAGGGTTATAAAATGCTTTTCAAAACTGTCAAAACATTTTTCTCCCCTTACATACACCCCTATGGAGTCTTTTCTCCTCCTGCTACAGGGTGTACTTGGAGGAGCTGTTATACTGGGAACTACTCTTTTTTTTTTTTGCCTCTTTTCTGTGTTAGATCGCGTTTCTGGGATCTTATGTCTTTGTCTTTCTTGGTTTACTCCATTTTTGATGAAGCATATTCTCAAATATCTTCCTAAGAATGAGTGCATGAGAATTAAATATTTTGAGACCTTGCATGCACGTCTATAAATGTTTATTTAATCTTCACACAATTGATAATTTGCCTGGCTATAGAATTCTGGCTACAAAATATTTTCCTCACAATTTTGATATTTCTCTACTGTCTTCCAGCTTCAAGTGTCTGTGTTGAGGACTTGGTGCCATTATGTTTGTATAAAGTGTTTTATCCTCTGGAAGCTTTCAGAATCTGTTTAGAATCTTGGTATTCTGAAATTGATGATGATATAACTTGAGTCTTTTTTTTCATTTAACATTTTGGTATTTGGTGGGCCCTTTCAATCCACATGCTCATGCCCTTCAGTTACAAGAAGTTTTCTTATATTATTTCTTTGGCAATTACCTTCCATGTTCTCTCTTTCAAATGCCCAACTCTCTCGTTTGAGCTTCTGATTTTTCCGACTCTTGTCCCTGTTTTCCATCCTTTTGTTTTAATTTACAGAGATATTTCCTCATATTTTTCAATCTTTAAGTTACTATTTCCCTGCTTTTAAATATAACATTTTTTACCTCCTAGGAGCTATTTAAAAGTTTCTCTCACCCTATCCCTGAAATAGGAATAGTATTGCAATCATTGATATAATTACATTTTGAGGCCTAGATTCTTCATCTGATTCTTGCTTCACTATAACAACAGGAAAATCATAATTCTCAGGTGGTCCACTGTTTTCTTGTTTTATTCGGATTGGCTCCAACATGACTACTGGGACTTTGTGTGTAGAATCAGCTCCTGCTGGTTTGCTGGAAGAGCCAGAGCTGTAAGTATAAGAAAAGAAAAATCTCATAGAACATTACTTTAAGTATCTCAAACAAAGTATAACAATAGCTTTTGGGAATAATGCTATATCTTCACAGCAATGATAACTATGTTACATCAGCAATAAATGATACCTAAGTGAAATGCAACTGCTGTATGCAAAACAATTTATGTACAAAACTGTTTTACACATTAACTGATCTAAATAGCTACATTACACATCTGCAAAGATATTTAAATAAACTTAAATAAAACCTGATTTAAAAGAAAACTGACCTCAATATTCTGAGGCTCTAAAATTCAGCAGCCAGATTTAGCATCTTAGAACTAGCATCTTTTTTTAGGCTTTCCCATTTCCTTCTCTAATCAGTGACAAAGAGAACTCTAGGCTCACATGAATGATTTATTGTCAGAAAGTGTGAAGACCATTAACTAGGGGACATAATTTATTGGTGTTCTGCTATTTAAAGCAAACTTTTCATCTTCAGAGAAAGCTTCTTCCATATGATTAGGAAAGTAAGAATTGGGTTGCTACCTAGGAGGAATTTGCAAGCATAACGAGTGGGGGAGCAAAGCAGTAAGTTAAAATAGAATTTCAACAACTGTAAATTTATTTATTTTAAAGCAGAATAATGTTTGGTCATTGGAAAAGTCAGAGAACACTGAAGTTAGTATAAAATTATTGTTTCTTTTCCCTAAGTTTGCATTTGTATGTGTTCTTACATAGTGCAATGTGTTATACCTACTTCACTTTCTATTTTTTCCTTGCTATTATGCTAAAGTCAAACATATTTTATTTTCAACATACACACAAATATTTTTGTACCTTTAAAGATAAAATTATACTTTACTTAACCCACTAATGAATTTACTAAATTAACATAATAATTATTAAATTTTTAATTTAAAGGTTAAAAATTTAAGTAAGTTGTTCAAAATGTATTGAGTACCAAAGCATGCTGAGCACCGGCAAGAGAAATCTAATTCAAGATTTTTATATACTAGGGATTAATATTAAGTCAGTGTACCTTCCTCGGCTCCCAACGCTGGAGGCACTGGGTGAACGTATTGGCGGGTGTACACTAGTCATAGTAACAGGTCCTGAGGAAGAAGAAATCATACACATTCATAAAATGAATTAATAATTATATATTTAATTCCTTTTGAATGTGTTCGCTCAGTGTTACACTGAAACTGGGAACACATAATGAAATTATATAAAACAATAAATAACTCCCAGCACAGTCTAATTCCCCTTATCCTAGCAGGGCTGTTCAACCTCAGCACTATTGAGGTTTTGGGCCAGATAATTCTTTGTTGGTGGTGGTGGGGTGCGGGGGGCGCTGTCTGTGCACTGCAGGATGTTTAGTAGTATCCCTGGCCTCTACCAATTATTAGATGCCAATAGCATCTCTCTACACTTGCCACTCAGGGGTGTGACAATCAAAAACGTCTCCAAACACTGTTGAATGTCCCATGTTACAGTAACCAGGGTAGGATCTCAGTGAGGACACTAGTGCCAGTGAAAGCTACAGAAGACAGTGAAAAGTAGTAGGGCTAATATAAAAGCAGTCAAAGAAAGCAAGCCACACAGAGACCAATTAATGGAAGACAGTGAAACAAATATTCTACTAGGCAATGCATATAAGGTACTTTGTCCAGTGCCTGGCCAGAATCAATACTGGATAAACGTTAAGTTTTAGTAATATTGCCAAAATGGGTTTCCAGAAATGTTTTGTCATGTTATACTCCCACCTGCTATGTATCAGGGTACTTCTCTCATCACATTCTCATCCATGAGTATTTTCACTGTTTAAATCTTGGCTAATAGTTACAAATTATATTTTGTTTTGATTTTTTTAATGACTACTAGTGAGACTGAACATCCGCCCCTGCCTGTTTTACTTGTTACGTGTATTTCCTCTTTAGGGAATCATCTACTTAAGTCCTTTGGCAAGTACCTTCCTTAATTATCTGTATGAACTTGTTATATAATTAAACAGCTTCTTTGTCATATTTTGTCAACAATTTCCTTCCAGTTTGTTATATTTTAAGTTTAAGTTTTAAATAAGCATCTCCTTTTAAATTGCATAACTGCCTTATTATGTTTGTATGATTGGTGAATGACTTAAAATTTTCCTTTCTTTATTTTGGTCTAAGGCACCTATTTTGCCCAAGTCTCTGGGAGTAGTGTTAGAGTGCTTCTCTCTTGGAGGAAATGAGTAGGTAAGTTAAAAATTCTTAAAGACAGTCACCAAACAAACCACTAAAAGAGTGACTGTCACTGATAAATTTTGACTCTAGGCAAATTACATGCAAAAACAGACCACATCACAGGCAACTTAACTTACCAAAAAAGAGAAAGTATAATACTAAATTCCTCCTGGAAGTGCTATAATGCCTCTAAGTTTTGTTAAAATTGAAAAGGTACAGAGGTTTAATCTTTGCTTCCCACTTTGAAAGTATACTAATTTTAAATAGTGCCAAAAACTCAAACCCATTTTAATTTCAAGATAAGCGGAGGCAGGGTTTATTACAAGTAGAGTAAAAACTGGAAGAACACTCACAAAATCAAAAGAAGCCCACTTTACCTGCAAGGCCTGGAGATGGCACTGATGAATTTGGTGACTGGACGGTTCTGTTTGAGGGTGGTCTTGGCTGGCCATGATCTATACTAGTATCTTTTCTCACACTATTGTCCAGCATAATAGTACTTGAACAGTCAATCTTACAAGAAAAGAAATTATTTCATGACATCCTGACTTTGCAAATTAAAAGCTACTTTAAATTCATAAGAAAACTTCAATAGTTCAGTTAGTATCAAATAATAAAACATGTAAATATGATATTTTAAGTTATGATGCATATTTTCCCCATAAACAAACTTGAAAAAAATCTTTCTTTTTAATGTTCCATCTTAGTAAATATACTGAGGACACACTATTTCAGAAGTCATGAGCCAGGAAAAAGGAGAATTGTGTGTCATTCACACCCTTAAAAATTAAAACAAAAAAAATTTTTTTAAATATTTAATTTATTTAAAAATAACAAAAGGTACCCAATTTGAAAAAAGAAACTTGGTGAGAAGAGTAGCACAATCTCATATTTTTGCAAATCTCTTTAGTGCCTGGCTTAATAACAGCCAACTGGATTCTGACATCTGCTTCTGCACTCAATCTGTTGTGATGTAGTGGGGTTGACGTGTTGAGGTGGTATGCTGTGATGTGGTTTTGGCTAAAGAACATGAAGAAAATCCGGCCTTCCACAGGTAGAATCTTGTACAGCCTCTGATAGCGTTGTAGGAACCCCCATGATCTCGGCCCACACTTTGAGAACCGATGCCTTGGTATGCACTAGATAGACAAAGCAAGTCCATACATAACACATTTCCAGAACACTAATCTCACGTAAGTACGTGATTACCATTTGGTAGAAAAAAACTGATTTCTTATAGATTCTTGCTTAAATGTAACAGGTATACAAATAACACTTCTTTCCTAATTGATTGCCAGGCTAAAATACTGAAAAATTTCTACTAAGACTTTAATGCCTTAGATGCAAATATTTTTCATGCTTAAATACACCATTTATTTTCCAAGAATGTCTTTATGGTTAAAATCTAGCTCAATTCTCTAACATAGTTCCAGCTTTTCTAAACCAGAATTTTACAAGAGAATTAAGTCCTACAGTCCTAGGGCATAAATTGTACATAATGAATTTACTTCTCCCCTCTGCATCTAGAATGGTGCCAGTTATGAACCACCCTTGGGAGGAATGAGAAAATAGTCACTCAAATCAGTTTCTTTATTCTGTGGTTCAGATGAGGAATCTCAGTTGAGAAAGGCTGGTGGACAAATGGTCACCTGTATCTGAGGACTGCAGAGGAAAGAGCAGAAGGACAATTTTACTTTCTGTGGGTTCTCTTTCAGTTGAGGGAGGGGAGAAGTACACAGGGGCATTTATATTTAATATTCCTTTGGCAATACCTTAGCCAATACTTTTTCAGAGAGTGCAAAAAGTACTGGAATGACTGGATTTGTTAGATCTTAACGTAAGGAAAGTTATTTACGTTACAGAGTAATCCTACAAGCTAAAATAAAATTACAGGCATAAGACAAAAGTTTTCCTATGTATCACCTATGCATGAAAAATACATGTACTCCATCCATTTAAAGTACATACAATTATTTAAAAAATGAAATATCTCTGGTAAGGTTAATGATGCAACTATTAGGAAATATTGGTTGATCTCAGTAAGTTGAAAAAAAAAACCTAAATAACAAAAATTTAAAAATTCTTTCACAATCTCACGGGATAGTTCTTAAAAGTGTTTAATGTTTGTCTGCATGATTACCTAACCTTGTAGGATAAGAAAAGGTAAAACAAGTATCAACTTATAGAGATCTGTCTATAGAATGTTATATTTTCTGCCTTTCAAAAAGATTTCTTAAGAAGTCATACTGACAAAGTTAGAGTTTAGAGAGTCAATATATTTAACTTAAATATAAAATAAATCAGAGGTAATTTTGCACTGGTCAGTATGATCTAGCAGAAAATGTTTTCATTTCTATTATTAAACTTGTCTCCATTTCTTCTGATGTCTTAAATTCTAGCCTCCCTCTCTAACCTTATTCTAATATATCACATTCCAGCAATTCAACTTTCCAGTACCTCCTCCCATGTTCTTACTTCCCTCCTTTCCCAGCTTAGATTCCATAATCCATCACCATAACCAGTCATTTACAAATGCCTTTAACTCCAGTGGCCTGAAAGACATTCTGCAGTATGTTCAAGTGTTTATAATCTTTTTATTTTTCCTGCTGTTATAATATTTCTAAACGATAAAAATTCTGAAAACACACAAACAACCTATAATCCAGCAAACCCATGCCTTCTACCAGATCCAAGTTCAATTAAAATTTTCAAAATAGATTTCTAGTATAAATTTTGTGTATACTTACATCTGGAAGAGAAGGAAGATTATAAGAACCTCCCACTGGTGAGCTCAAATCAATCATAGGTGAACCAAAAGCCTTTCCATCATATCCTGCTGCACTAGTAATGGTGGGACTTGAAGGAGTAGAGGATGTGCTATTGGCAGTTGATGGGGCAGCCTGCCCACTGCTGATCTGCCACTATAGCAGCAAGAAGGGAAGAAGAAAGGTTGTCTATCAGCAGGCCTATAACATAAAATGTCCACCTAATCGCTGTTCCAGACAAAGAACAAAGTAGAAGACATATTCTGCTATTTGAATTCAATTGTAATTTGAATGGAAAGGCAGGAGGGCACAGGTATATAAAATTTCCATTAATCCTGTCCAAAAATAGGGGCCAGCCCCGTGGCTTGGTGGTTAAGTGCGCGCGCTCCGCTTCTCTGGCCATGCTGAGGCCGCATCCCACATGCAGCAACTGGAATGATGTGCAACTATGACATACAACTATCTACTGGGGCTTTGGGGGAAAAAATAAATAAATAAAATTGTTTAAAAAAAAAAAGAAAAAATCCTGTCCAAAAATAAAAAGTGCTGATTTTTACCAGAGGACAATAGTTAGTATACACCAGAAAACCAGAGTACCCAATCTTGGAAAGCTTATACATATTGGAAAAGAAATATAAACACAAACATAGCAACTTCAAGGTAAAGATGAAGGGCTGAAAACATACATTTTCATCTGTCCCTACCTGATACACCTAAAACTAAAATAACAGTTACCGGGAATTTTTAAAAATGCATTGACTCAAAGACAAAGAAAACAAGAGGGAAGCCAGAAATCACATTTTGGAAGCTGGAAAGCAGACAGACAAATAGCAATCACTTAGTTTGAGAAAGCTGAAACCTAAGCTGGCAGTGGGGAAAACAGAGAAGCAAATCAACATATATTGCAGAACCCCTAAGACCCTGGGAATTAGAAGCATGAGAGGTGAAGCTGGGGCTAAAAACAGGATGATCTGTTGAGAGTTTATTTAAGAAACATTAAATCTCATGTTCCTTTCCTACTCTATCTGTAGTTACCCAAGATAATAAGGACTTTCTCTCCCTTCACAGAAGAAGGCTGTAAGTTTATTTTCTAAAACAGGTAAAACAATGTCTTTGGACTGAAAGGTACCAGGCTCAGTTGAAGGCAAAAATATTGCACTGAAAATGAAGATTAAGAAACTGTACATACACAGAATGCTGAGCTTCCCGCCCACTCTGCCACTGGCCCCTATCAATCCTTCTTCCTCACAGCTAGTTTCAACTAGTAGTGAGGCCCTACATTTCAGGCAGAAGACAGAAAGATCCTTTGGGAACTGGACCAGCCTAAGAGGTAAGACCTAAAAATGGCGACACTAGGAATTCTCCCAATAAATACCCCTAGTGGCCCTTACACTAGAGTAAAAACCTCAGTCATCAAACATTAGCTCCAGACCTGGGCTTTCAGTTTTGGGTTTTTTTTTCACTTGTTTCTCATATATGAACAGGTAATTAAGCATCAACAAATATCTGAGCAAACTTTGTCATTTATGTTAGAGGCTGAGATAAATATATTAACTAAGCTAATACGGGAAATGCTGAAGTATACAGAGATGAACCATGCTGCTATCTACAATATACTTTGAAACCTATCAAAAAATAAGAAGGCTTGACTGATAGATGGATGGATAAATGGGTATACGGATAATAAATGAGAAGGCAAATAGAGCAATCTGTCCCCTATACAACTCTTTCAATTTGTTATATTTGAAAATTTTCATGAGACAAATACTGGGGAAAAGGAAAGCAACTAAGAGGTATCTCAAGACTATGCACGGGGAAAAATTCCTAAACACAATATCATTTATATATCAACTATACTAGATAGAGTGATAGTGTCTGAAACATTCTAATTTTGAAAAATCTAATTTATATCCTCCACTGAAAAAACTATGTAAAGAAATCTATGAATGTGAATGTTATCTTTCCCATCTATCCACCCCTCATATCCATCTCTCTCTCGACCCTCTTCCTCCTTCCCTCCCCAGAATAATCACAGTTATAGTTGATCTATATCTTTCCAGGTTTTTTCTATGTATATGAGATTTAAAAACACACAGACACAAATGAGATAATACCTCACAAAAATTCGATAAACATGTTTTTTTCCCACATAATATACTTAGGAGATCATATATAGATTACTGCATTTTCTTAATAGCTGAGAAGTATTCCCAAGTATAAGTATACTATAACTTGTTAAACTATTCTACCAATTAAAACCAATTCCTCCCTATATTTTCTCCTAGTTTATTCATTTATTCATTCATATTTAGATTTTTGGCCAGGAAACATTTTTAAAAACATTCTTAGAGTGTGTGTCTACCCATTAAAAATAAAAAATGGAGGGGCTGACCCGGTGGTGTAGTGGTTAAGTTCGCGCGCTCCACTTCAGCGGCCTGGGGTTTGCAGGTTTGCATCCTAGGCACGGACCTACACACTGCTCATCAAGCCATGCTCTGTCAGGCGTCTCACATACAAGTAGAGGAAGATGGGCATGGATGTTAGCCTAGGGCCAATCTTCCTCAGCAAAAAGAGGAGGATTGGCAACAGATGTTAGCTCAGGGCTAATCTTCCTCACCAAAAAAGAAAAAAATAAATAAAAAATGGGGAAGAGGAAAAGTAAACATTTGAGTATGCACAATGTGCTAGGGGCTTTTATATACACCACCACTAACACAGCAGAACTCTGCAAGGTACTCATTTTATGGTTGGGGCAAATGAGATTTAAAAGAATAAACTTGCACAAGGACACAAAATTATTAGAAAAATAAGGAGAATGGAAGGCCAAACTGTAGCTTGGGACCTTTTCACCTCACCTCTAATTATGAAATATAGAAAGGTATAAATTTTATTTAAAATATCATTTAAGAAAATTTGGTGATATTATAGCAAAGCCAAACTAATTATAAACACAAAAAAGACAAACACACACAGAGCAAGTGTACTTTCAGAATAAAATTTTAAAATCATTTGATTAAAATGAATGTCATAGAATTATGTAGATAGCAACATATTCTTTATTTTCGTCTCGGCAAAAAAATTAAACTGAAATCTATAAGTCTTAAGCTGAAAAGACTGTTGACACAAGTACTTGGAGAAGACAAAGCACTGAAAGAACTTTTTAAAAAATCATGTAACATCTAGAAAGTATTTTTACCTGGACATTAATAATATAAATATTAAACCTTATCAGATTTAATATACCACCTTAAATATTAAACTTCATCAGATGTATACGTACTCCATATTAAAACTGTGTCATTCTAAGCTTGTTACTAAGAGGTCTCCTTGAAACACTTTAAAGATTCATTTACTGTTCTCTTTTGCAGAATGTAACCTGTATGTAAGAATACTTCTGTCTAATGATTAATGTATTCACCCAAAAGCTACACACATCAGTACTGCAAAAATTAATACCTCCAACTCACTGATTATTCTGGGCCTTCACTCTTACATAAGTGGCTTGATTTCTCGTTAATTACAAAGCATCAAGATCCTTTCTCTCAGTTTTGTCTATATATGTCTGTCCGTAATAAACTTTGTAACCCACATTTATTGGGAAAAAAAAAAAAAAAAAAAAAAAGCTTGCTTTTGCTCTTCACAACTGTTGCTTTATTTATAAATTCAATGTGATTTGGAAGCAGAGAGAAGAACAAGCAACTGAGAAGAAGAAATAAATAAATATATATATACCTGTTTTATGGCTTGTTGAGCTAAGAACGCCATCTGTAGGGGGTTGGGCTTTATTGCTTGTCGTGGCATATTCTGGTTTGGTGGATATCTCAGCTGTTGAGGATGAGGAGGAAGAACTGGTCCGTTGGGTTTGGGGCTGTGATTTTGAAAATTTATTAAACGTGGAGGGGGTTGCTAGAAAAAAGAAATTAAACCAATTCAGTGACAATCATCTCCTGAAAGACAAATTATAGACAACTCTAACTTTTACAGAAAGACAGCAACTCTACCACAGATGAATCATTTTAATTTTGCAACAAGGGTATGGGGGAAAGGGAAAGCCTTCCAGCATGTATATAAGCAATTTAAAGAAAAGGAGTTTTATTAGGAAAGAGCCTTGGGAGAGCGGTTTCCAACTGTAAGTAGGTTATACCAGGATTAGGCCATGTTGGAAGTAGGGACACCTTGTTGTTGGTATCCTTTTAAGTCCTTGATGATTATCTTTTGCAAAGAATTGCCCTCTTCAAACCTCCTAAAATACCGTGGTGGTAGAATAATTGTTAACATTTACTGAGCAGTTATTACATGCCAGGTACTCCTTTAAGTGCTTTACATGTGTTAACTCATTTAATCTTCATAATAATCCTATGAGGTAGGGAATATCTTTATTTTACAGAAAAGGAAATTAAAGTATAGAGAATTTAGCTAACTTGTCCAAGATCAACAAAGATAGTAAGAAATGGAACTGAGATTTGAACTCAAGTACTCTGGCTCCAAGGTAGGCACTCTTAACCAATAAATCATTAATAATAAAAACAGTTGATATTAATAACATTTAAAAATTAATGAGTTTTAGATCTTACTGAGATCAAACTGCTTGCTAGGTATTGTGATTAGCATTTTACACGTTATATCTCATTATTATCTACCCTTCACTTTATAAAGTAGGACACTAAACACGAGAAAGCTTAGGTAACTTGAAAAAAGTCACGCAGCTAGTAAAAGGCAGCAGTCTGCCATATCATTACCAAAACATGTTCTCATGTTCAGTGGGGGTTGATTAAGG